>NC_042618.1:457905502-458227484 GCF_901001135.1 Rhinatrema bivittatum | reverse complement strand
ACCCTATTGAGAAAACAATACAAATAAGACTGATAGAAATCCCTACATGCTAGTAAAATACCCCACCTTGGTAACAGAACTGACCTTCACCAAATACAGAATAAATGACCGCATTACACATGGAGATAAAAACTGGAATGGAAACTAATAAGCCACTTTACATGCAATGCAAAGCAAAGCTGGAGAACAGGAAACAAAATATATTTCCTCCTATACTAAACAAAATACAAAGACACAAAATGCTTATTCTCAAAACGGAATGGCTCTTGCACTCTGTCACTCCCCTTCCATGGTTCTATCCCTCTGTTATTCCCTCACACTCACATCCCTGCCCAGCAGACCCCCCCCTTTCTCACCCCTTCCTGCTCATCAATCCCCACACTCTTCTACTTCTGCCCAGCATCACAGGGTGAAAAGAGCATGGGCAGCATGACTTCCAGGCCCAGCGGGGGAAGATAAAGTGGATGTCCTGTCGGGCTCAGAAGAGCAGGAGTTGGTAATGTCTCTCACTGATCTGGGTGAAGCCTGCCACTGTGCCAAAAAAAAAAAAAAAAAAAAAATATAAGATCTTCAGATTGCCCTTGTGACAAACTGCAGAAATATAATCTCTGGTGTAGCACATTTGCTTCCTGTAAACTGTTTTCTATAGATGTAATTGCTAATTCATTCTATTTGGGTGGCATCATCTGGAAGCACCTAACAGACTTGTCTCTCCTAATTAATAGAGCTGAGCATGTGCGGGAGTTCCTGTTCCCCCCATTGCCTCATAAGTCCCTTCAGTTGGTACTAAAGATAAATCTGGCTAGGTACTCAACTCTCCAGAGAGATGGACAGACATGGCTAAGTCATCATATCTACAGAAAACATTTATGGTAAGCAAACTTGCTTCTGTTGTTTGGCAAGCTGAATGAGCCATTACACATGGCAAGACCCAAGCTGAGGCTTTGCAGCAGAGCGTTCACCTAGTAAGCTACCTGGAACCCCTTCAGGAAGAGTGGACTACATCAAGAACAGATTATGCAGAACTGCTTGTCCACGTTTTCTGTTAATATTTAAGAGGTTATCAACACAGTAATGAGACTTAAAATGATATGACCTTAAGACAAGTTGCAGCATTCCATTATAATCCTTGATGGGTAGTTCTTGAAGATGAATAATAGAAGATGCAATGACTTTCACTTCAGCTTTTAGATTTGTAACCATGAGAAGGTATAGCAATGGAGAATGATCTCAGCCAGCCAGAGTACATTTGGCCACTGCTACTCTTATTCAGTTGGGGTCCTATGAGACTAATAGCTAGGATGTCCAACAATATGGCCAAGTTCTTCTTTTGAAATAAGTTAAGGCCCATTTGCAGTCCAAAATATGTAGGGTTTTTTCATCTTCGTGCACATAAGGCCTTGGAAAGAAGATAGGCAATATGATGGATTAATTAATGTGAAAAGACTACCTTCAGCAGAAACTTTGGGGGGAGTATGAAGAACCACTGCATGTACAGAGCATAGTGGACAAGAGCTTGCAGACTCATCCGGACCAGGTCACTGCAACAAGGAACACCACCTTCCATGTTAAGAATTTAAGAGAAGCAGACTCCAATGACTCAAAAGGAAACTTCTTCAGTTGGGAAAGGACCTAATTTAGGTCCCACAGAACAGGGGCATGACATGCCAGATACCTTTTATGAAATGAGATATCAGAAGAGTATGGATCGGTTTGCTGTTCATAGCAAAGAAGTGGCGAGACTTGAGTCAGAAAGGTGAAGCAATTATTTTAGTAGATGTCTGGGTTTGCAAGAAATGATACAGCTGGAAGGCAGAATTCCTCTTTCCTGCAGTAAGTTCACCACAGCCCCAAGGCATCTGAGATGCTAAGTAGGCTCCAGATTTTACTTCTTCCTGAAGTTGATCAGGAATCCAAAATGCTGCAGAAGGCAAATCATTGAACATAGGGTGCAGAGGTTGCCATCTCAGGCTTTCGCTGTGATTAGTCAGTCACCCAGATATGGATGCACCGCTACTACGAGGCATTTTGTAAAAACCTTCAGAGCTGATGATGGGTCAAACAGGAGTATTTTGCATTGGTAATGAAAGGAATCCATCTGGAAGCAAAGGTAGCACCAACGCGAGAGTTAGTTGGGTATATGCATCCTTGAGATCTAGAGCACACAGCCTTTTGTCCTTCTGTATGTAAGGGAGAATTGTACAGAGAATTTTGAATTCATTTCTGGATACATAATTTAATCAAAAACGTCTCAATTCCAGAATATGCTGCAATCCCCTGATTTCTCAGTGATGAGAAATAATTGGAAATAAAAGCCTTGTGAATGTTGGGATGCAGAAATTAGTTCTATTGCTTTTTGTTGGAGAAGTGATTGGTCTTCCAGAGCTGTGGCAGTTGAGACTGATCTTGGTGAGTTGGAACATTGCATTTCTCTCTGCTGCCATCTCTTCCACAATCAGTACCCAGAGTATATAATCTGGAGGACCTGGAGGTCCTTAGGTGATTTGACACCACTCTTCCAGGAAGTGTTGGTTTAGATGGATTGCTCGGAGGGATCAAAAAAGTCAGGTCTTTGTTTAGGCTGGACTGCTTGTATTGTTTTTGGCTAACTGCATTCTGTTTACGTCTGTCTGAAAGTGTTTGTGGACACTGGGCCAGAAAGGCTGGCAGACTGTACTGTCTGTAAGAACAGTAGGATAGCCTGTGGATGCATAGAATGGGAACCCAGATGTGGAGGGCTGTTCAAGGGCCATGGAGACTGTACTGCCATATTTTAGTCCTTTATCTACACCAGGAATTCCCAACCTTTTTTGTGTCATGACACATCTTCTCTTCCCTCTCCCCCTACTTCTGCCATCACATTCCATCTCCCTCTACTGAGTCTACTCCCTGGTATTATCACTCTCCCTTTCCTTTCACCCTACCTCTGGCACCATCACCTCTTTCCATCCGTCTTCCTTCCATCCCCTTGGTATCATCAAATCTCCCAACCCCCAGCATCACCCTCTTTCCCTCTCCCTTCACACCCCTCCCCCTGGTATCACCTTTTCCTTTCTCCTGGCATCACCACTTTCCTTCTCCCTCCATCCATTTTGGATCACCACTACTTCTCTTTCCTCTTTCCTGTTATCACCACCTTTCCTTCCTGCTGCCCAAACTCTCTCCCTTCATACACTGGCATCACCTTCTCCCTCCTGTCCTGGCATTATCAACATTTTCTTTTCCTTCTCCCTCCACCCCTCTGGCACCGTCACCACCTTCCCTTCCCTCTCTCCACACACTTCTGACATCTTCTGTCCCCTGGCATCATATTCCCTCACTCTCCCTTCATCCCTGGCATCACCACCTTCAGCCTCTGGTATCACTTTCTCTTCCCTCTTTATCCTCCTGACATCAGCAGCATCTTCTCTTCCTCTCCCCTGGCAACACCTTTTTCCCTTCTCTCCCTTCATTCCCTCCACCCCCTGCAACCATTTTCTCTTCCCTCCCCTATCATCTTAATCTTTCCTCTCTCCTGGCATCATCACACCTTCTTCCCTTCCCTCTCCCCCCCCCCCCCCCCAATATCACCTTCCTTGTCTCTTTACCCTGCTTCTCTAGTCCTTATGTTCCCACTTTCCCACCCTCTGGCATTATCACCCTCCCCCTCCGGCATTATCACCCTCCCCCCCCCCCCATCCAACATGCTATGACATTCATATTCCCCTCCTCTGGTACATTCAGCTGTTGCTTCTTCCTGTCCTTTCCCTCCCTGGAGCCAGCAGATGTATGAGCAGCACTTACCTGCTGCTGCTTCCTCCTCTGTCAGCTTGCCTTTGCAATGGCACAATGCCAGCATATCCAGCAAGACTAGAGAGAGCTAAGACAGCAGCAAAGACAGCAGCAACAGCAGAAGTGGATAGGTGCTGCTCTGACCCCCCCCCCCCCTCTAGTGGCAGGAGGATATTCTGCAGGCAGGAAGGAAAAAAAACAAGACTTGGCAGCTCAACTTTTCACGGTACACCTGCAGTCAGCCTCGGCACACAAGTTGGGAAACACTGATCTGCGTAGCCATCTCTAAGCTTCTCAAAGACATCTCCTAAAGCAGAGGAGGTCCATGAGTTTTTTGTGAATATCTTCATGGATGTTGCTTGTCTGAAGCCACACCATATATCAAGCCCGATTAAGGCTGAAGAAATATGTGGAATAGAATTAAAATGACAGACTGGAAGTGGTGGCAAATGCCTTCTTATGCACCCAGAAGTCGTTCATGATAGTAGGAGCCCTCTTCAGGAGACTGGAGGAATACAGTGGTGGATAACCTATATCATGAAGAATCAATAGATAGATATGCAAGCAGATGGCATGGAGCTTTGAAAATCTTTTTGCCAAAGTTGTCTAAAAGCTTGTGGTCTTTTCCCAGGATAGAGATGGAATGAATTAGAGTCGTCTTTGCTTTTTTCAAAGCAAACTGGTGAGGTAGTTGAATGACACCGAACCCTGGCAATTGTTGGACTGTATTTGAGATCCAGCTTCTTAGCTATAGGTATGTCTGAAGTGAGTTTCCTCACATTCTCATCAGAAGTACATGGAGGATGTGGACTGGAAGAGCCACTAGTTCAGCAGGAGTATCCAGAATCTGGAGAAGACCAAGGAGTTCAGATCAGAAGGGGGGAGGGGAGTCTTCATCTTTACAGTATCATTCCCATCTCTTCCACAACCTTTGAAGAGAGATCCTCTGGGGGTGCAGATTGGTCCAGAAGATATGCTAGTGGAGTTTTCCTTTGAGCCTAAGGGCATGGGTTTATTTATCCAGGATTCCAATGACAAAGAGGGCAAACTAGGAGGTGAATCCAGTTGACTGAGGAGCTGCCTGGTTTATCATCTGTTTGCAGTGGAATCTAGTTAAACAGTGGGACAATAAAAGAATCCTTGATGATGGGTACTGATAAGTTAATATCTGTTAGTGAAATTGGGACTCCTATCTGCAGAATCTCCATAGCGGCAAGGAAAGGTCGGAATGTTCCTTCCATCTCCTTGGTCAGACAGGCAAAACTGTGATGTGGTCAAGTAACTGGTGTGTCTTCTGGCCTGCCCTGGACATTCTATTCTGAGATCAGGCTAGGCTCCTACATTAGAGTGGGTGGCTTGTTAAAAAGGTGACCAGGACTATGGAGCACACCAGTTCTGCAGCCTCCAGGTGAAGTCCCGCCACCACAAATCTAGGCAGGGCAAGTACCCTGGTTATTTGAGGAGGCAGAGAAAATCTGACCTCCTTCAGCTATAGATCTAGGGTGGGTTGCATACAGTTCGAGTTGGCACAGGAGTCTGATAAAAATGAAGGCCAAGTTTGGTATGTCAAAAGCGTTGTTAGGGGTAGAATGCTTAGATGTCTTGGATGACTTTGCGAGCTTAGGTGGATCTTTAGTGGTACACGTAGAATATGATATAGTATAATGGTGTTGCGTCAATGGAAGTGTTGAGTGTGTCGATGCATCATGAATGTTGATTGTTCTTGTGCAAATGGCCTTTTCGACAGCACCATGTTAATGCACTGTGCTTATGCCTCAACACAGGCTGTGATGGTTCCAACAAATGACGCCATGTCATCTATGCAAGGTGGCTGAAAGAAGTTACCACAGCTATGACTTGAGCAGACTGAGGAGTTTGAGGATATCCCGCTCAACTCTTTCCCAGTGAAGATGCTGCTGCACTGCAAGACAAGGACTTGCTGTGACTCCAAAGAGATTTACACAGCTCCTAGAATGCTGCGAGATGGGGGACATATGTCCACAAGAATAGCAGTTCTAGTTGTGATCCAGCCAGAAGCAGTGGTAACAGTTTGTGGCTGTCCGTGTAGAGCATTACCTTGCCACACAGACACATTTAAACCTGCTCACTGTAATAGATTTTCTTCTTCTGGTCCAACATGAGGTAGGGCCACAATCCCACCCTACCCGCAGGTGGCACTGAAAAGTGCTGATGTGAGGCTGCAGGGGTAGTGAGGCAACTTAGAATTTTTAGAAGCAAAAGCCAACAAAGACTGAGGAAAAAGGGAGAGTACACATCTGTACTTAGGCATGGATAAAAATATGACCGAAAAGTCTCATAAGGCAACACCCATGCAGTAACTCCTGTATATGCTCAGTAGACCTTAACAAGGAGAGAAAAACCAGTTTGGTGTTGCCAGATGATATCATCTATATGTAATGGGCAATTCAGCCTGCTTATTAATTGAAAAAAAAAAATACCAGACAATATCTTAAGACACCATCTTTTCCTATGAGTTTAATTAGCCATGCCTGAACAGGCAGGAAGCCTTAAGCTACAACTTTGGAAGTTACAAAAAAAAAAAACAAACCCCAGCATCTAATAAAGATGTAAGGTAAAAGCTAATATGGTCTCAAACTGCAACATAGGAGTTTAAAAATAAATTCTATATTAGCAACTCTAGAACAAAAAAAAAGGCACCGTGTACTATATACACCTATTTTTCTAAAATTTTAAAGGTTTCACAAACTTATGTTCAAATATTTTATTAAGTTTCCAACAACATACATCCAATACACAAACAGTCCAACAAGATCGGGTTCATTGGTTGGTACTGCCCAATGCTCTTATGCATAACATAACTAACTTCCAAACAGATAAGGCACCATCCTCCCCTACATGGCAACCCATTAGAAAAGTACTCCATACAGTCTCTCGATCACCCACTATAGATAATAAGTCCAAATGAGAGAGAAGTCAATCGTCACCGAGTATTGGACTTCTAGCTCTATGGTGGTAGAGCCTGCAAATAAGGGCCCGAAATAAACAAAGCGACACTTCTTGGTAAAGTCCATCTTTTCACTATATTTCTCACACATATCTGATATTTCAGATTACAAAACTCTGTCAATGTCAGTGGAACTTTTCCTCAGTCAACATTGTAGAATAACCTGTTTTGCCAATACCAAGGCCTTGGATATCCATTATCTGACATTTTCAACTAAAGGCTACTCCCTGCATATCAAACAGCACACATTCGCCTGGCAGTAACACTTGTCACCCAACGAATATACTGTGTAACCCATTTCTTTTTTTTTTTTTTTTTAAATTCTTTATTTATATCTTTAAATTCATAGTAAAAGATACATGTATATAATTCTTAAATGACTTCAAGAATTTTTAAACTGATAACAGATCACATTTAAATACATCCTTAACTTAAACTTTCACATAAATATAACATCTGTTATCACCTCATCAAACAAAATAGGGGAGCTAAACAAGCAAGCCTTACTTCACATAATTATTAACATAACTACAGACATTACAGGTTTAATCTCAACAAAAAAGAAACCCAATATTCCTATTATAAACTATTTCCTGTTTCTCCCTGAGACTTAAATTCTGCTAGATACTTCTCTAATTGGTCTGGCTCATAATATATATATTTATTCCCATTAACCCACATGATACTTTTACACGGGAACCTTATTATTACCTTGATACCAAAAGTTCTGGCTTGATTGGCCAGAGATATAAACCTCCTTCTCCTTGTTTGTGTTTCCCTTGAGACATCAGGATATAGCCATACTTTTTGCCCTAAATAGGGAGTAGTCCTGTTTAACATATATAACTTCATAATTTTGTCTCTATCAGAAGATAGTAAAAATTTCATAATAAGGGTTCCCCTGCTAATTATTTGGGCACTAAATGAGGATTCAATTAATTCTGTTACATTCAAGGTGTCCTGATTTTCCTGTATATCTTTGGCTACTATATTCTCTGTCCCTAGGAAAAAAGCGTTTGCCAGTACAAGTTGTTTATCTAAAGGAAGGTGTAAGATTTCAATAAAGTAATTCTTTATTTGCTCCTTAGATGATACTAACTTACACCTTGGGAAATTTACTGCCCTAAGATTTAAATATCTTGCTGCATTTTCTAAATTTTCCACCTTCCTAGCTAAACTCTCTTCTCCTTTTATAATAGCACATTGAACATTTTTTATTTCTCTGATATCTTTTTCAACAGTTTTTAATGTTGCTTCATTATTGGAGACTAAGGGGTTTATATTAATCAAAGCTACTTGCATATCTTTAATACTATTGTTCAAATTAACAATGTTCTTCTGTAAGGACATCATGGCTTGCCACAATGTCTCTAATGTTATCTGTTTTGGGCTCTCTGCATTATCACCGAGGATATTTGGGAAATGTTTTGTTTCTAGAAGCTCTTGTGTAGATTCAAATCTCATGGTCGTCGCAGGATCTAGTCCTTTAGGATTTACAGATATTATTCCGAGCCCAACGGGCTGTTTCCCATCTTTCCATTCCTCCAAAACTTTTGAGGGGTCTACCATCCCTTGATTTTCTAACAATAACATTCCTGCATCTGGACTCCCCTCAAACGGGATCATTCGGGGCAACGCAGTCCGTTCTCCTGATGAACCTGATAGTCCAGTGCATAGAGAACTTTGGGGAGGCGGTGGTGTATTGGGTGCTCCGGGACTGAGAGTGACATCTCCTGGCTGTATAGGAGCTTGCTCATCTCCTATTACAGCAATAGGACTCTCCGGAGGTTTTACACCTGTAGGGGTATAGAACTCTGTTACTCTGCTTTGAGTGGACACAGGTTTTGCTGGGGTTGAGGCATCCAGCCTAACCTTTCCTTTTCGTTTAGTATGTGGCATCATAAATGATAACAGCAGATCAACACAGGTCAACTCACGGTTCTGTAGATCTCTTAAATAGGGTTGGAGATTTCTGCGAAGATAGATATTGCAGAAGGGAGAGATTCCCCGCCTTACCGCCTTCGCCGGCCTAAGCCGGAGCGCGCGGCTTAGGCAGTGCGCCGGCGGCGGCGGTGCGCCGCTAGCTGTAGATTTTATACCAGCTGGGGCTTCCGCATACGTCACCGGAAGCGCCTCCCTTCACGCTGGCTCTCCAGAGCCTTGGATGTCCCGGGGGGTAAGATTTCAAAGCGTTTTCACGAGTGGTATCGGCCTCGGGACCCTCTCTCCTCTCCAACTGCTCCCGGAATCTTTCCTCACCAGCTGCAGATTTTATACCAGCTGGGGCTTCCGCATACGTCACCGGAAGCGCCTCCCTTCACGCTGGCTCTCCAGAGCCTTGGATGTCCCGGGGGGTAAGATTTCAAAGCGTTTTCACGAGTGGTATCGGCCTCGGGACCCTCTCTCCTCTCCAACTGCTCCCCACCCATTTCTAAAATACCAGTATCCTAGAGTACCCCCAAAACTGGTGGCCCAGAATGCCTGGCATCAGTTTACACTTAACACAGACGTGCTGTTTTCATTGCATGAGCCATCTTTTGAGGAAAATACCTCATCAGGAATTTGCACTGCTCATCTCTTAGCCCCACATTATAAGTTATGGATACAATATCAAGGCCTTTAATTTGACACGACTCCATTATAACTGCTACAGCTTTTGCTCCTTCTAGTGTAACCCTGCCAATGTCCCTTGCTTGTTGATGTTAGTAAAGGTCATTGCTACCTTTCTTCCTGTGGCCCTGGGCTGAACTACCCTCCTATGACAAAGTAAACAAAACCACTAGCACTATAGGCAGAAAGACAGCAAGAACCAGGAGGTCATGATATGAAAATCCAAGGTGGGTAGACTCAGGAACAAGGGTCAGGAAATATTTCTTCAGGGAAGATGCATGGAATGCCATCCCAGAAGAGATAAAAACAGTAGTAATGGAATTCAACAGAGCATGGGATAAAGAGAGCAACCATAGTGGCTAGAGAACGGAAATGAAGAAACAGGGTAATTGTTAACTTTAAAGTGTTAAATTTCTACATGGATGTGACCTGCAGAGAATGGCAGTTACTACCCTAAACTTCTTGCTGGGCAGACTGGATGGACCATTTGGGTCTTTATCTGCCATCATTTACTATTTAAAATGGGTATAGGCACAGAACAAGGAATGAAGAGGGCTATCATTACCCTGGTTACCTTTGGTCAACCAAGCAGCAGTACCAAGTGCATCTTAAAAAGATACCATCTCTTCAGCTTTGGACTGATGAAAAGTTCCTTTGAGACACCCAAGTATGCCACCTAAGGAGAGGAAGATACCATGGAGAGATGGGGGTAGGGAACGCACACATACATAAATTAGTAGTAGTAGGACAGGTTTGGGTTTTTTTGGTCATTAAATGTCAGCGTGTTCACTCAGTCCTGTCTGAGATGCAGCTGCTCCCTTACTATGAATACCCTCCCCAAAGTTGATTGGCTTTCACACGGGCTGAAACCTTGATTGAAACTTGAGCAGTAACTCCAAACTTGCACTAATTGAACCCCTGTGTGTCCAGTATATGTACAAGCACTTTTCTGTATAATTACAGTTAGGCAGAGTTTACATATGTACCAATGATACTCTTTACAGACCAAAAGGAAATAGAAACACTGTATGGCATCATTGTCTCATAGCTGCAAGGATACCAGAGTACTTCCGGTCAAAGCTGAAAAGAATTAAACAAGCTTTGAAATTTACATAAGAGGATAGCAATGTACAATTCTTGCTGTATTTGTGATTTTAGCTCCATTTCCTAGGACTGCATCCTAGCTGCTTTTACAAAAAATGTGCTTTTTCTCCTAGCCCCTCCTCCCCTGAACAATCACACCCAAACCTTTACCTATTGGATATTTACATTTCTCAAGGCAGCTCCTTAAAATTTAGAGACTGCATGCCGGCCAGCCATTTCTGATCTAGGAATGAGGTGCGTAAGTGTGTTATACTCTCTATTTTAGATACATTTTTTTAAAAAAGATAATTGAAATATGAGCATATGCAAAAGATGCACACAGAACTGAAGCCTTGCCAACTGGCACTATTGCTCCTGAGTTTCAACTCGTGCTATTTCATCCCCTTTGCGTGTGTGTCTGATTGTTGGAAGTTTGACTCTGCTAAAAATGCAGAAGAGACATGAAAGAAAAATGAAAATTGTGTGGTTGTACACCCCTACTGAATATCCCTTTTTTTTTTCTTAAGGAAAACCTCAACTTCTAAGCCAGATACACGGATTTCTGGTTTAGATGAAGAGCAAGCATTTGATAAGTGCTATTCATTGTAGGGGATGAGTACCACTGTCCCACTTCTTGTTTCAATAGCCTGACAAGATTTCAAAATAGTTCCTATTGAATCCAAAAGGAGCCCAGCCCTTCTCAACTGCTTTTATTACAGGATGAATAAGGAGACATCCTGGATCTGGAGGTCCCCTCCCTCCACCAGAATGAGGTCTGACTTCCTGTCCTTTTCAAGTTTCTTTGCCACTAACACTAAACTACAATCTACTTTTTTTTTAAACACCCTCTGATTCTGCAAATAACCAAGGCGTTTTGACTTCCTTCTATCAACAGGAAGGCAGCGTTCCCCAGAACACTGGGGATCCTTTTCTGCATGTAGTTCAAGGTTGTGAGGACTGAGAAACAGGGCCTAAGAGGCATAGTCCTCCTATGTGGGAAGGAGCCTTTGAAAAGATCTTAGTAAGCCAATTCACAAGTGAAGGGCTCAAAAAGCATTCTAGGCACCCCTACACATCCCATCTTCTCTTGTCAGCTCTCAAATCGTGGTGTCTCTTTACTCTCAAATATGATGCTTCACAGATATGGATTAATCTACTACTAGTGGGATACCCCTATGCTTCCAAGAGCCAAGCAATGACAACTCCTTTTCTCCATTAGGCAGAAATGAGCGCACACAAATCAAAAAGTTGATTGTTTCTCACCCCGCAGCTAGCAATATGAATGCCTACCATAGCTGGCTTAAATTCAATTGTTCTATTTTGTGCAAGTTTCTTGAAGATACTTTTTTTTCATCTCTGCCTGCCAATTAGGATTTTTATTGCATTTTACTGGGCTGAAATTTTAAAAAATTGTAAAAAACACAGTAGCACAAAGTGACATGACATGCACAACTGAAATGTAAACCAGACAGATTTAAAGTACGGCAATATGACTGGTTTTGCTAATGAAAATCATCCCTGTTGATTTAATGCTTTTTAGTATGTTTTAGTGCTGTCTTTATAGTTCATTTATGTCTAGTTTGATTGCAAGCCGCTCTAAGCAGAATAAAAATAAGCCAGCCAGCAGATACATCAATGGAAAACTACAGACAAGCCACAGTGTGACTGACCATGCAACTATATAGTGAATCAGCATAAATTTGTACTCTTTCAATGCAGTAATAGCAAAACTACTAAACTCTTCCCTGAAGCCTTTTTGCGACTTGTTAAAAGACATTTAAGAATTAGTTCCTGAACATATAAATATGCGAGAAAAGAACTGAGAATGAATGCCTGGCAAAGGTTTTGTGCAATACACCTAAGGATGTGCATGCACATAATTTTACAGACAAAATCAATTTTATGCACGCACACACATTTTATACGCATAATAAAATGAAAAATAAATATGCTACAAAAGGAAGTTTACTGTGCATACCCTCTACACCAGCGCTTCTCAACCGGTGTATCGCGTGCTCCCGGTCTCTCCCGCTGCTCTTCCTTCCCTGCTGCCGTTGCCGCCGGGCTAACAGCACGTTCAAGCCCAATGGGAATGGCAGCGGTGTTAGAGGAAGCTGTGGCACCCGCGGCTGGCCTTTTCTTCTTCTCGCGCCTGCCCCGGAACAGGAATGATACAGTGCGCGGGAAGGAGAAAGAGCCATGCCGCTTGGAAAAGTAGCAGCGGCGGCAGCAGCGTGGCCTGGAGCAATCGAAGCAGCCGTATAAGCCTCCTGCGGCCGATGGGATTCTTCTTTCTTGGCCTGCAGCTACCATTTGTGCTCCCGGGGAGGGGGGGGGGGGGGGAGTGAGAGGAGAAGACAGCCAGCCTTTGTGTGAGAGCATGTGTGTACATGTGAGAGACAATAAAAGTGACTGGTCAGGGAGATGGTGTGAGTGTGTGTGAGAGAGAATGGAAGTAAGAAGCCTGGTGTTGTGGGAGTGTGTGTGAAAAAGCATGTGACTAAGAAGCCTATATATCAGGCCGATACAGTAAAGTTCGCAGGAGAGCAGGTGAGCGCCCAGGCCACTCCTGTGTGCGCGATTCACTAACCTCAAACCCGCTGACAGCTTGGGTTCGGAAAACTGGCAAAATTGAGCGTCCAGTTTTCAACCCGCGAGCCGATTTAAAATTTTTTTTATTATTTTTAATTTTTTACTTTAGGACCTCAGACTTAATATCACCATGATATTAAGTCTGAGGATGTACAGAAAAGCAGTTTTTACTGCTTTTCTGTGCACTTTCCCAGTGCCGGCAGAAATTAAACGCCTACCTTTGGGTAGGTGCTAATTTCTGAAAGTAAAATGTGCGGCTTGGCTGCACATTTTACTTAGTGAATCACACGGGAATAACTAATAGGGCCATCAACATGCATTTGCATGTTGCGGGCGCTATTAGTTTCGGGGAGGGGGGGGTTTGGACGCGAGTTTGATGAGCTATTATCCCTTATGAATAAGGGATAAAGCTAGCACGTCGAAAACACATCCGCACGTGGGTTAACAGTGCGCTCCGCCGGAGCACACTGTACTGTATCGGCCTGTATGTGAGAGACAGCATGGGAGTGGGAAGCCTGTGGCCTGTGTGTGCATGCATGAGAGAGACTGTTGGTAAGTTGACTGTGAGAGTGGGAGACTGGGGTGTGTGCATGTGAGAGAAAGAAAGTGATTAAGGGAATGAGAAGCCTGAGCATGGGAGTGAGAAACCTGGGTGTGTGAGACACAGTATGGGAGTGAGAAGCCCATATATGTAAGATAGGCTTCCCACGCCTGTGTTCTGTGTATGGCATGAGAAACTGTTCAGGAAGGTGACTGGTGTGAGTGTCAAAAGACTGGTTGGGAGATGATTGGTATGCGAGACAGAAAACAGGTTATGGGGGTGTAACTGGTCTTGTGTGTGAGAGACAGAGACTGGTCATGGGCCCTAAGAAAGAGGACGAGTATAGAGCTTAGCCACTACTGCTGCTTCTGGTGTGTGCTACGGCCTGCATGGAAGAGGACAGGAGTAGAAGAGCTGCTGGAGGGGGTAAGTAAAGGTGGTTTTTTAAGTTTCTCTCTCTTGATTGACTGACATTTTAATTTTTTGATATTATGTGATGTCTGTTTTTGAAATATTTTATTGGTGTTTGGAGAATTTAATAGTTTTTATGAGTTTTTAATTGTTGGATGTTATTCTGTTCATAGCTGTTTTGAAACATGTATTATGCTTATTAGTATAATTTAACAATTATTTTTGTGTGGGGATCTATAGCTGCTTGCTAGTTCTGTTTTCCTAATAGGAGGTGTATTGGTGTTTAGGGCCTGATTTAATATTTGTAGTGTTGCCTTTTCATAGATAGGGTTGCTCCTGTTTGAGTGTATTCCATAATACAGGTGTAACTGTGTGTAGATTATGTGCATTACTACAGATCCTGGGAGTACGTTAGGTCGGTTCTGTATGTGTTACTAAGGTGAGATATTTTACTAGCATGTAAGTGTTTGTATCAGTCTTATTTGTTGTGTTTTCTCAAGAGGACATGCATTGGTGGTAAACTGCTGTCTTTTCACAAGTAGGGCTATTGAGCCTGGTAGGAGTTTGAGTTGCTGTTACTGAGATGACACCAGAACATATCTTTTTTGTAGGGTGAATTGTATGGGGAATGTCGTAATTCTGCTTTACATCCATTATGGTGGGTCAGGGGGGTTCCCGTGGATGCAAACTGTACTTTTACATCTAGCCCCGTGACGATCATGGGTTCAGTGTGTCATGCATGTGAGAACCATCTGTCAGGTATGTACCGACAGAAAAAAGGTTGAGAACCACTGCTCTACACCCAAGATCTGCACACCAATGAAGTTCATGGCTCCTTAAGAACTGACAACTCATGAGTTCAAATGACAAAAGATATGAACACAGCACTGCCCAATAAGTGAAGAAAAAAACTTTATGCATGTATTTAATGAGGAGAGGAGGCAGAAGGATCAAACAGTAGTCATAAAAATTATGTAATTGTTAACCAGCCATGGGAGAGCCATGCAGCCAGCTGCACTCAACCTCAGACACTGCAGCCCGCTCCACAGCAAGGATGCCATGTCACCTTCTCCATGGCCCCACCTTAGGCACATGCTGAATGTTTGAAACCTCACAGTAGGAAACCAGGAGATATCAATTCGGGCTGGGTATTTTAAACCCCGGCCTCGCTTCCAACCGGCGACTCAGCAACAGATCCCACGACTCTGCAGTATCTGTTGCTATGCTCCTGTGCCTCATGCCCTGCTTTGCCTCGTTCTTCTGGCTGGTCCTGCCTTGCCTTGAATTCCTTGCTGTGCCTTCTTGTGTGTTCCTGTCTTGCCTTTTCCTCCGTGTCCCATTTCATATTGTTTGTCCTGGCCTGATTTGGCAGTACTGACCTCTGGATTCTGATTTCACTCCTGATCGCTGCCTGCCCTGACCCTTGGCCTGGTCCCAGATACTGTCTGTCTGCTCACTGCCAGCACCTTGCCGTCATCTGAACACTTATGGTACTTTTGCCTAAACCCTGCCAGCTCGAAGAACCCAAAGGCTGGTATAGGTAAACCTATCTAATCTAATGTTTGGGTACTTGCGACTTGTATTGACCACTGTGGGAAACAGGATGCTGGGCCTGGGTCTGACCCAGTATCGCATTTCTTATGTTCTTATGTAAGCTTGTCCGTGTGGGCCAAGCAGGTTTTCCTGCTAGGCTGCTAAAACTGTGCTACAGTCTAAGGGCTCACATCCATGACAGATTCAATAGGAAAGTGCTATAGTTTTAAAAATGGAAAGGAAACAAGTGAATCAATAAATGAAAACAGAATTCAGAATAAAATGAGTGTCAGTCATAGCCTCACCACTTTCACTTCTGGATGCAATAGAGTTCACTAACTGCAGTCTAGTTAATACTCAGTGTTTTGTTGCTAAATCACTTGAAGAGTACTGTATACATGACTCATTAAATACTGATTCTCAACAGCAATACAATTTAATCTAAACCAAAACAATGGAAACTGGTACATTGCCCACGTAAAATTACATCAGCATCAGATTAGACCAAGTTAATTTACAGGGTTTAAATTTTGGAATAGTCTTAGCATAACTTAAAAGCACAATGCTAGTAAAAATGACCAGACTTATACTATACTGCACCGCCACAAACTTGAAGCCTCCATTTCCAAATATAAAAGATCACAATGATCCAAAGTTGTATGCAAAAGTTTAGCCTTCGGTTAAATTGTGTTTTTCAATGAATCTCTTAAGTGAACAGAAGCTGACAACCTATACATAGTTCAAAGAAGGCAGACATTCTGCAACAGATTGAAAAATGAACTGTGAATATGGCATATGCAAAGGTTTAGAACAGATGTCTGCAAAAATGTATACAAAACACACCAAAGGAATACGACTTAGTCCAAATGATATATTCACATTTTTCCTTTCTACTGGACCATCATATAAGCACTACCGATCAATCAGAACTTCATTAACCGGTTTTTGTTTGGCAAGCTTTAGACCAGAAGTGCCAAATTGTCCTTGAGGCTGCGACCAAGCCACGTTTTGTGATTTCCCACAATAAATATATATGAGATTGGCTTACAACAGAAGCAGTGCATCCAGATTTATTGTGGAAATCCTGAAAACCCAATTGTTGGGGGCCTCAAGGACAGTTTGGGGACACCTGCTTTAGATTACTTTTGCAATGAGACAGAAAAGGTTTCAGACAACTCTTCCATGTAGATCATTGCTGTCCACGGTACAGCATTCCTTTCCCAACTACTCAACAGGTCATTCACAGTGATCTTTTGCAGATCTCATCAGTTTTCAGGTAGCTTTCTCTTAGTCTTTCAGATCTTGCCTTCAACAGTTTCATGTAACTTCTATTTCCTAATGTTCCCGATAACTGAAATTGCTGGATGGAAGCATTTGGAGAGGTTTTTAATAGCCTTCCCCTGCTTTGTAAGTGAATTATCTTCATTTTCAAAAAAACCCTCAGACAGCTGCTGATGAAGTCATTGAAAGCAAACAGAACACAACCTGAGAGGTTAGAAGGCTCAAGAGTATTTGTTCAAACCATGGAATTCTCTTTTCCTAACTAATCTTAAAAGTTAGAACAGTGAAATTTTGCAAAAAGCTACACAATGTTGCCATGTTTATCTTTGCACCAAGTAGAGGCTGTGTCAGTTTGTTTAGAGATTCATTGAAACATACAAATTGACCAAAGGCAGTAATTGTGTGCAAACGTTTTAGGCACATTAATGGTAATTTTGCTGAGCCAATAAGTCAACTACAACAGGGATTTTCCACTCTTTCCTCAAGTACTTAAGAAGTCTGATTTTCAGAATATCCACAATGAATATGCCCCAAATAAAAGCAATTTTTTTTAAATTTTTAGATACCAATGTTCCTGTATGATACATATCGCACAGTCTAGTTTATATTCTACTTGTTGCACTTCAAAGTGGATAACATTCAGGTTGTTTGTTTATTCATCCATATCCATTATGGATATCCTGAAAAACAAACTGGCCAGGGGGGTTTCACTGGCTAGGTATTTTAAAGTCTGGCACTTGTCAGTTATTCCCTATCAGTAAGAATATGTCCTGGTACATAGTTATTTATTTTATTTATTTATTATTTTTATTATACCGAGTTTCATGATAGGAATCACATCAACCCGGTTTACAATTAACAATGTGAGTAAAGGCAGAGAGTAACATAGTAAAACATTTCCCAATTCAACGTCACATATAGAATGAAACTTAACAGATATAACAACAATATTTAGGATGTGAGAAAGTTACAAAAAACAAGGAAAAATAACTAGGATCTGAAAGGGGGAGGAAATTGAAGGAAGAATATTAACATTTTAGCCAACTGTATCAATTAATAAATATGTATAGTATTATAAAAATATAGATGCGTAGCAAAAATGATCAAATATGATGCTGTTGTGAAGTATAATAATAAGATGCTGTGACTGCGTATGAAGTTAGTGGGTTTATTACAGTTCACTAACTTTGTGTTTGTGCTGATGGGTGGGGAATTTAATCCAGTTCTGGGAACGCTTTTTTAAAAAGCCACGTTTTTAGTCTCTTCCTAAAAGTTGGGGCGCATGGTTCTTGTCTTAAGTCCGGTGGGATGGAGTTCCAAAGGATTGGACCTGCTGATGAAAGAGCTCTTGAACTGTAGGATTTATGTTGGTAGTTAATTACAATTTGTTGAATTCAAGAGGAAAATACTATAACATTTACTGTTTTTGGTACAGTAGTTATTACCTGCTCTTTTAGACTTACACTTCAATTATAAAAAGCAACTGAAGCTGTACAGTGCTGTGAGCTTCTCACCGTTTCTCTAAACCACCTTTTTATTTAAATGGACTCTGCTGTGATATAGTCTGAGCTACAGAACAACTCACTCTGGAATCTGGTACACATGCCCTTCTCCCCTCCAGTTTAAATGCCTATAACATTATCTGAATTTCTTACTTAGAACCCTTATCTCTCTTAAAAGTTCTTGTGGCCTGGTTTGGCCTCTGTTGGAAACAGGATGCTGGGCTTGATGGACCCTTGGTCTGACCCAGCATGGAAATTTCTTATGTTCTTATGTAGATGACTATTGTATATACCAAATCTTAAGTGGATTGTGATAAATTGCAGAAGAACCTTGTGAGACTGGAAGTTTGGGCTTCCAAATGGCAGATGAAATTTAACAAGAACAAGTGCAAAGGGATGCATGTAGGGAAAAATAACTCTTGCTGTAGTTAGTTACACATTAGGTTATATCTTAGGAGTTACCACCCAGGAAAGATCTAGGCATCCATAGTGGATAATACATTGAAATCGCTGGCTCAGTGTGCTATGGCAATCAAAAAGCAAACAATCAGGCCGATACAGTAAGGACGCGGTAGAAAAAGTGCGGCAGTGCCAGGTGCCCGCTCGTACAGTTCGGATCACATACCGCTCGATACAGTATTTAAATAGCATGCAAATGCAAGCCGCGTCCAAGAAGCATCCATGAAGTGCAATCCATTTTACTGTATAGAGCGCTATACAGCGCCTATACAGTATCCTGGGTGCACTGGTACTTGTCATTTCAAATGTCATTTGAAATGACAAGTACCAGGAAGTGGATCCCAACTTAAAAGCAAAAGAAAAGGATCAGAGAAGTATCAGCCGGCCTAAACTCTTGCCTGCCCAACCTAAAATCCAACGCACCGGGAAAGCCACGCTTCAGGATCGGGCAAACTTTCCCCCAGCCCCCGCTCACCTGCCCTGGCCGCGTCCATGGGTGCCGGTCTCCGGAGCAGCACCAGTCCTCTCTCCCCTCCTCCCGGGGGCAGCCGGCGGCGACAGCGAGATCGGCTTCAGCAGCCCGGGGCGGATCGGGCACTCCCCATTCGAGGCGCGGCTTCCAGCAGCCCTCGCCAGCTATGGTGAGTGATCGCATTAGTAAGAATACAGGACAGTGAATGAGCACATGAGCACACGCCATGTGCTCACGCCATGCGCTATTTCACCATCGCCGGCGAGGGCTGCTGGAAGCCGCTCCTCACATGGGGAGCGCCCGATCCGCCCCAGGCTGCTGAAGCTGCTCTTGCTCTCGCCGCCTGCCCCCGGGAGGAGGGGAGAGAGGACTGGGGCTGCTCCGGAGACAGGCACCCATGGACGAGGCCAGGGCAGGTGAGCGGGGGCTGGGGGAAAGTTTGCCCGATCCTGCCTCCTCTAAAGGTCTTGTCCCGGGGGGGGGGGGGGGGGGTGAGGGGGTCGTTTGCCCGTGAAATTTCGTCTCTCTGACCTGATGCTCCACACTAACACAGGGGTACGGGTAGGTGGTAAATTAGCAGGTTAAACACACGGCAAAACTGCAGGTTAAAAAGGAGATATCGGGGCGCACATTACTGTATGGGAGGGAATAGCTAATCCGATCGTTTACATATCATATACATGCCGCGGGCGGAAAGGGTTTCCCGTTGATTTAAAGAAGCGGTAAGGATGGGTTAAAAGGGATAGTGAATTGCGGGTTGGACTAACGCGGCCAAATTGTGAGTAGAAAGCGGGTTAGAAGCAGGGTAACCGTGGCCGCACTTTACTGTATTGGCCTGGATGTTAGGAATTCTTAAGGGAATGGCAGATAAAACGATGGATGTCATAATGTATCACTCCATGGTGAGACCGCACCTTGAATGCAGTGTGCAATTCTGGTCGCCACATCTCAAAAAAAAATATGGCTGGAGAAAGGCAACCAAAATGATAAGTGGCATGGAACTGCTGCCCTATAAAGGTAAGGTTAAGGAAGTTAGGGCTGTTCAGTTTGGAGAAGACACGACTGAGGAAGGATATGATGGAAGTCTACAAAATCATGTAAAGACTTACATTAACTTTTTTTTTCAAATCTGTTATTTACTCTCACAGATAATACGACTAGGGGGCACTCCATGAAGTCAGCAAGTAGCCCATTTAAAACAAAATCAAAGAAAATTCTCTCTCAGCACAGTTAAGCTCTGGAAAACGTGGTTACAGCATTTAGTGTAGCTGGGTTTAAAAAAGATATGGATAAGTTCCTAGAGGAAAAAAATCCATGAACTGCTATTAAAAACAGTAGCTTAAGATTTATTTAATGTTTGGGTACTTGTGATTTGGATTAGCCACTGCTGGAATCTGACCCAGTATGTATCTCTTATGTTCTTATTATACTGCCCCAAATATCTATCTAAAACCTTCTTTGCACCAGCTTTTGAGCCACATATTGAAGTGGCTATATGACATGTTTATAGAAATTCTGCACCTTCCAAAATTCACCTTTTTTGCTTGAAAGCCTGGAAGTAAAATGCATTAAAACAGTGTGTGTTCCATGTATCCATCCATCACACCTCACAACCAAATATATTCCTGAATTTCTTAGAAAATGAAGTAGAATTTAAAAAAAAACAAAGGAATAGCTTGGTTGGAGAGTGTGTCCACACCCTTGTACTTCTGCAGCAATCCTAAATACTTAAAGCTCTGGTGTAATCAATTGTCTTCAAAAGCACACACTAAGGGCTGGATTTTAAATGCCCTGCGCGCCCAAGTCCCGGGGCTGGCCGCTGTGCAATGCTAGGTCCGGCGTACTGCCCGAGAGGCTGGAACCCGGTACTGGCTGGGGAGGGCCATGAGTTGGATCCCCTAGGGCCTCTTCGCACTGTATACACAGGGCCCTCATTTATTTAAATTCTTTTAATATACCGATGCTCAAGAATGTTTTATTGTACCGGTTTACAGTACAACTAGGGGAAAACCAATTAACACGGAATAAGGAAAACAAAAGTTACAAAAAACAGGGGTGTAAAAAACATGGAGGTTCGAAAAGAAAGAAAAAGTTAGACAAATTCAACTAGAGGGATAGCAGTTTGATTTGATAGCATACAAAACTCAACTAGAGGGAGAGCAAATTTGGTTCCATAGTAACACATATTTGGTTAACATAAAGGTGCAGTTTTTAGCAGGTTATTTGCAAGAAGATTATGCTCATGCTATGCAGTTCTAATGTGACATGCTGGGCAAAGGCCTCGAGCTTTGAGTTTCTTTTCCAGTGGTGCCATGGCTTGTGCGCGTAAGATGCAGTTGTGCACTCAGATTTGGTGCGCGCTGTTATGCGCAAAGATCAAAGTTATGCGCCCAGCACAGTAAGCGTGTGGCTATGCGCGTCACTTGTGCGCGCGACGTTGTGCGCACAAGGTATTTGTGTGCACGGAGCGGAACGGCGGACAGGGCAGCAAACAGATCAAAATGGTGATGGCGACCATGCAGACAATATGGCGACCACCTCAGAGGGTCTCCACGTGGGAGGACCCTCTGATCAGACCGGGGTCTAGCCCTGCTAGGGCGGATCAACTTGGTGGCACTGGTGCCGGCTGGCAACTTGTGCGATTCCTTGAGCTTCGGAGACCGGAGACTTGTAAATAGATTTCTACCTTACCTTGTCTCGGCGCTTCCCGGTCTCCAGCTGCGGGGGGGCGGGGGGGGGGGGGGGGGGTGAGAGGGAAATACCTTCACCGCCACACTAAGCTGCACCCGCTGCCTCTCAGCCTCACCCGATGTCGGGAGCTAGGTCCCCGCCGAGGGTCAGCCACCGGACTGAGGTTTACCTCAGAGGGATCTCGGAAATCACCTCGGGAATTCTCAACTGGGGGAGGGACCCAATGGGTGTCACCACAGGAGAGCGGGGCTCATCTGTAGAGGTAAGATTTCTTCTTATTTTGGTAAAATTACTCCAACGCTGTACGAGCGTGCAGAGTCCCTAACTGCTATGGAGATGGAAAATACTGAAGAGCTGCACTTCCTGCAGGGGTATATGTACTAGGGCTGACGTCAGATTGAAATCTGATCAGACTCCAACTGCTATCAGGAGTACACTATACCCATTGGTCCTGAGTCCATCTGCTACACGCTAGGAAATATAGATTTTTTTTTTATAGCTATTTTACCTGTTCATGGTAAAACAGATGAAAGGCAAATACTTTAGTAGGTGCCCAAGCTCATCCTCTAAATTCTGCAACTCCCTCTGCATTTTATCAATTTCTAGCCAGGTCATTGGTCCAAGTGGGTTATATCTTCTACAGTAATACTAAGAATCTGGTTAGTATTACTGCTAGCTGAGGACCCCAGAAAGCATTTAACATGTGTCCCTCAAAAGGTATCCCAGTTAATGCCTTTGTCCAATAAAAGAGAGGAAGGAGTTTAAAAAAAAAAAAAAGTTGTACACAGAAAAAATTCCTGCTTTGGCATTTAGTGTATTTTGGGATCTTTTCACAGTGCCTTTTTGGCTTGTGGACAATGGGTGCCTCCAACTGACATTTCAGTTGTCATTTATGGAGTATCATGTTTCCAATTTTGCATGGGTATCGTATGAAAAAGGAAAAAAGGGGGCGGGGTCTACATCACATGTCTTATTCTGCCAGAACCTATTGTATCACATGGGTTTCTCCTTCTTTGGATCCTTTGTGGAAGCAGAAGTGGATTTTGCAGATGCTATGAGAAGCAACTAAATTTTAGCCAATTCTTCCTTAAACCGAGTCAGCTTCTGCATTGCAGAGAACTAAAGCTAGTGTTATGCTTCCAAATGGTCTGCCTAAGGACAATAGCCTCACAGTTATTACACTTAATAAATCTCATTGATTCAAAATATTTTGCTTTGTGAAATACCTGTATTTATGCAAAGAATTCCCCTCACAAGTAGTATATAGAAATCAGAAGGGATTCTAAGTGACCAAAAAGCACTTTTGAAGAAAAATAAAAAAAGTGCTTAGTTTTGGCGGCTCTTACATTCTAAAAGGACAGAATTACAGATGGATGATTAAAAGCAACCACTACCACTCAGTTTCTTAGCTTAATGCAGCAGGGAAGCTGGAGGCAGGGGAAAGGAAAATCAATGTTTCCCCCATCTCCACTGTTGCACTAATGATATGATAGATAACAGCAACTATTTTGAGATATGAAAGCAGCAGCATAATTTCCATACTACATATATACTGCATTTTTCTACAACCAATTTCAGTGAAAAAAATGTTTCAATCACTTGGAAGAAATACTTAATATCTTTATCAGCTGCTGCAAAGTAGGACATAAAGAACACTTTCTAAACTTTGGGGGGGGGGGGGGGGGGGGGAGGTAGGGTAGAGGGTAGCACAAATCCATGTTTCTAAGAACATATTTGCCATACTGAGTCAGACAAAAAAAGCCCAATATCCTGTTTCCAACAGGGACCAATCCAAGTCACAAGTACCTGGCAGGACCCCAAGTGGTCGACAGATTCCATGCTACTTACACTGAAGTCCATCCCACCAAAATAGGCTCCCCCTTCCCCAGAATGTTTCCCAGTTCCTAACAAGCCTAAAACCCTCTTCCCTAAACCATCATCTCATGCACACATTCAGACCCTGGAGCTCAACCTGCCTCTGGGTTCTTCTCCATGGAAGAGGAAACATTTCTGAAAATGCAACCCTAGACGTTCTGGATTTCAGTTTCCTACTTAAAAACCTAAATTTAGCCCCCAGAGCCTCCCCCTTCTGCACTTTCCTATGCCAAGTGTACCCACACAGTAATCAGCTCATCCCCAGCACTCTCTTAAAATATTATCTAAGTGGTACGTGGTCCACTACTTTTGCACCAGGCGATCCTCATGCCCATCAGCCACCCAGCTATCTACATTTCTAATGACAGGACAGCCATTATGGGTGATTCAAATGCTTCCCTCCTGGGCTTATGGCCTTGGAGAGAGATCCTCTGTGTGTGAGGTCAAGGCATCACCCTGAGGGCAGGTTCTAGCTACAGGATCGAGTCTACCTCTAAACCTTGAATAACTGAATTACTCTAAACAGTTCTACATTTCAGATTAAAAAAACAAAACACAAACACAGCAACTTTGCTCTTAAATTAAATTCAGATTAAGCTATATCTAATATTTGTTGCAGATAGCCTGTTTCTAGATCCAGGGTTGAATATGGCCATTACTGTACAGGACTTCCCAAACTGAGTCACAATGGCCTAAAAATGGCAGCATTAGTAATGGAAGTCAGTGTGAAGGCATTTAGTATAGCCAATTTTAAAAAGGTCTGGACAAGTTCCAGGAAAAGTCCATAAAAGATTAGCTAGGTAGACTTGGAGGGAAGAATGCTTATTCCTGAGAGTGATGCAAAAAGAAGTTTGAGATCTGCTTGATACTTCCTACAAATCTGGACTGGACACTGTCAAACGAGAAGCTGGGCTTGACAGACCTTTGGTCTGACCCAGCATAGCACTTATGTTCTTAATGCTTAGTTTCACAGTAGACTGGCCCAGAGATGGGTATAACTATTTGCTGCTGCCAACTCAAGGCTTTTAGCTTCCCCTACATTTCCTGTTCCCTAGCGATGTCACTCCCCATCCAGCATTAAAGTAAATGCTTTGCACAGCAGTTCTCAATTATGAGTGATTTTAACAGTACTAATAAACTAATCAACCTGTTTCCACAGACATACAAGGTAGGCTGAACAAGTCTGATGTGAGACAACAGAAAGGAATTATCAGGTAACTATTCTACTGCATGTCACCCTAGAGTACTACACAGGACCTAGGTAGCAGTTTCTAGAGAGTTCATCAAGACCTGGAGAACTCTAGTCATATCCATTTATCAATCTGTTTAATACAGGCATGCACTGGTATTTGATAGGGATGTGCATTCATCCATGACGAATCAGGAAATTTCAACTAAGTTGCCTAATTCGTCCTGGTTCGGGGAGTCTGAAACCCAAAGGAATTTTTCCCGAAGTTTCGGGAAAAATTTGTTTTCGGAGTTAGCACGCACTAGCACGCACTAACAGGGAGTACCGATGTGAGGCTGGGGAGTTGAGAGAGAGAGCGAGAGAATGATAGAAAGGGTTGGAGGGGATATGGTGAGGCTGGGGAGTTGAGAGAGAGAAGGCTTATGACATAAGAGTGAGGAGGGAACAGTAGATTAGTGAGAGGGGGATGACAAAGGATCAGTTGGGGTTAAGAAAGGCATGGAGGTGAGGAGATCAGCTGGGCAATGTAAGAGGACATCGGCAGGAAGATCATTGGGGGGGGGGGGTGATCTGCTAGAAGAGATTAAGACAGAGAGGGGATCAGTTGGAGTGGAGAGTAGGTGAGTGGAGGGAGGACCAATTCATTTTGGTCTTCCTCGGGGGGTCATGTAAATTTTCGAGTGCTAAAATGTCACAT
The DNA here is from genome assembly GCF_901001135.1 of Rhinatrema bivittatum. Classification (NCBI taxonomy): domain Eukaryota; kingdom Metazoa; phylum Chordata; class Amphibia; order Gymnophiona; family Rhinatrematidae; genus Rhinatrema; species Rhinatrema bivittatum. The sequence goes on along the minus strand of NC_042618.1, from coordinate 458,201,791 downwards.
TGGTTAAAAGTTTGGGAAGCACTGCTGCACAGCAACTGTGGGGCTCTAATGGGCAAAAATTGTAACAGTTATATGTCTAGAATTTCTCTCAACACATACTGTTGAGAACAATAATGGCTTTCTAGAATATTTAATTTATGAATCTTACTTATATTTCTAGCTCAACTTTCAAAACTGAACATGAAACACCAAACCACCTATGAAAGATTCTGTATTAAATACATAAACAATGCCTAAGGGAACATTTGTGTTTTGTTTATGCAGGGTGCAACAGGACAAAGAGGTACTACATTTGAAGAAGTGAAATTATCTAGTTCAAAAGTTACACAAATCCATTTCATAATCAATCTGTTCCAGACTTAGGGATGAAACAGGTTCTGCTTTCTAACAAAGTGCCACATTCATTTTGTAAAGTAAATATTTCATCTGGTAGTACTACACAATTTAGGCCTATTTATCAAGATGCTGCAACATGTAGGACATTTTACACAATCCACAATGAAAAATGTCATTCTTGTTTACAAGTCTGGCAAGATGTTTGAGGTACTCAATGATCCAAATTAAAATGAATTTTTACCATTTAAATTGCTTGAATATTCATACCTTTCCATGCAATAAAGATAAAGCCAAGCCACTATGTTTTAAGCAATCAAAATTACATAAAACAAGTCCAGAAACTCCTAATGCTTCACTTTCCAGGAGGTTCCACCATTTATATCAGTTTAGCAAAAGGATGAAGGTCCTCACCTTATCAAGAAACGTAGTATATGGACCACATTCAAAAAGTTATTGCTATTCATTGAAAATGATACGAACCATTTTAGGTTGATTTTTTCTAAATCATCATTCAAGGTACAATCTAAAGAGACACTGAGCGCAAAATAATTTAAAAAAATAGTAAGGTGTCAGCAAGCACTTGGTGTATATTGCAAATTCTAACACCCGGTCTTCTCAATCATCCACATTTAGATACCAAAGTTTAGCAAAAGGCCTTCACTCCAATTTACAGGTATAACATATTCCAGGCGTAACACGACAGGTATAACATCAGTTACAAAAAGATTAACTACTACATTCATAATTGTGGGAGGTGACGTAGGTTTTCCCTCTGGAGAAACATTACAGAGAACATGTGTTTATAAGGGTAGATATGAGGAATAGCAAGGGACTGTGGGAGATACTAAAAACTAGAGACAGAAGAGTCGTTAATGTTAATGCAGTCGGGTTTGTCATGGTATTTGGGTCATCTAGTGCTCTCTCATGATTTTATAGCATACAATAGTGTGATATCGGTTGGGTTTAGAAGGATCAACCGAGTATGTTGCTGGAATAAAAGCTGGGTGGTAGTTTAAGTGTTGGGGTTAGTAAGGTTCTTAAATGGGGGTTGAGATTCATGGTTGCTGTGATGATAACCCTGTGGCAAAAATGTTTCTTCATTTTAATTGCAAATAAAACACTGATATCAGTCAACATTTTGTAAAATGCTGCTTGAGAGTGATTTAAAAAAACAAATCTGAAAAGCCATGAACTCCTTTGGACCTTGCAGCCTTATTACACTTCTGAAGGAATCTGCTGGGACAGTCACACACAAAAATGCTGAGTCTGAAAGTGGAAGCTAATGACATCTCAAGCATCCTATTAAAATATACAAGTTTTCTGTCATTAAAGCAATGACCAACTGTCAAAAGGCCAATGTTTATATATCATTAGCTTCCGCTTTTTAAATTCAGTTTGTGGATGAATGTCCCTCTGGAGGATTACCTCGTTAGAAGTACATAAGAAATGCCATACTGGGTCAGGCCAAGGGTCCATGAAGCCCAGCATCCTGTTTCCAACAGTGGCCAATCCAGGCTATAAGTACCTGGCTTTACAGATAACATTTTTTGGAAATATCACACCACCCACCCCCCGCCAAAGCAGTATATTCCGAAACATCGGCTGATTTTATTTTATTTGCAATTAAAATGGAGAAAAAAAAAAGATTTGACACAGGGTTGTCACAAAAAGGTAGATGATTGCAGTGATCAGATGTTAGCTTGGAGAAGAGATGGCTGAGGGGGGGGGGATAAGAGAGGTGTTTAAAATCATGAGAGGTCTAGACCGGGTAGATGTGAATTGTTATTCACTCTTTCGGATAATAGGACTAAGGGGCACTTCATGAAGTTAGCATGTTGCACATTTAAAGCTAATCAGAGAAAGTTCTTTCACTCAATTAAACTCTGGAATTTGTTGCCAGGGGAAGTAGTTAGTGCAGTTGGGTTTAAAAAAGGATTGGATAAGTTCTTGGAGGAGAAGTCCATTACCTGCTATTAATTACTAGCAACAGTAACATGGGATAGACTTAGGTTTTGGGAACTTGCAAAGGTTCTTATGGCCTGGATTGGTCTCTGTTGAAACAGGATGCTGGGCTTCATGGACCCTTGGTCTGACCCTGTATGGCATGATGTTCTTAATTTGCAATTTACACTGATTGACTTGCCGTACCTTTAATTATTCTGAGATTAATATGTTTTTAGATTTGTGCTCATAGACGTGTCTTTTTCACCATTATTCGAGCTTAGTTGAGACAGTGTTCCGCTTTTTGATACCGATCATGAAGTAAGTCATACAAAAAAAAAGGTACAATTCTTTTCACAATGCCTGCAACAGCAAATTCTATACCTTTAAAAATTACACTTTGAGGCTTACAACCTCAAAATAAGAAAAAGGTACTCAACGAACCAGGAAAGATGGGTATTGACTTTTTTTTTTTTTTTTTTGCAACATACATTATGAAGCAAAACAATCTAAAAATTACAAGTTACATGCCTGGGAGAAAGTTCTCTTGCTTGGGTTACTCTGATATAGAGTAATTCTGAGAAAAAAAAGTTTGCTTGTTAAAAGTTGCAAAAACATTGGAAAAATAAGCTAGGCAGAATAGTCCTCTTAGAAGTTGAAATAAGTGTTTATATATGTACCTCATAGGGGTCAACTGCAATTGCTTTAAGATCTTTTACAAAGTTTTGAATAAAAATTACTAGGATGCCTGTGCTCCCACAACTCACTTAGTGGTTATATGTAACTTAGGACAAGATCTGTTTGGATATTAAATAACGTGTTATTGAAGAAAGAAAACTTGTCAATGGAGGTAGAAAAGCCTCTGCAAGAGTATCTTGAATACAATAATCCAGAAATCAATCTAAGCACCATTTGGGCCCCCCTACAGGCTTGTATCAGATGAAAAATAGTATAGTTGTAGGGTTGAAAAATAAGAGTGACCTAATCTTATTTATTAAAAATGTATTTTAGGCTTATGAGTTCATACTAAGCAGATTATAGAACAGTACACAATAAAATTGGAGAAGGAACATAAAAAATTGCTGTTAGAAGCCACCACGATATATGCACGCAGAAGCAACATTAACACTAGTATTGGATGCAGTAGACTACCAAATTAGGAAGACTAGTCAAATTGATACATTAGTGGTTTCCCAATTTTAAAAAAAAGTGACAAAAATTAGGAATGCTTTCAAAGAAAGAAAGCTGTTTCAATAGTTACTACCATATGTTATATGCCTCAAAGTGCTGCTGCTCTAATGAAGAGCTGAATGATGTAGCCAAGACTTCTCCCACCATTAATGAAGATAATGCCTTCATGCTCCTTTGACAGTAGTACAGATCCAGTGAGCATCATCCTTACTGCGAAGTAAATTAGACATCATGGTTTAAGACACTCATCTTCTCCAAAGAGGAGAAAAAAAAAAAAAAAAAAAAAAAAAAAAAAGAGTACAATCCACTTTACTAAAGCCAATGTTACCCTCATTCCTAAAGGAGGTGAAGATTCGTGATTAACACTTACTAGCCACTCTTTATGCAAAAATTAAAATTTAGAACCAGTTATTCTTGTTATGATTCGGAATGAAAAAACAGATTGTTAGGTGGAGAAAGCAGAGTTGCTTAACTGTAACAGGTGTTTTCCTAGGACAGCAGGATGTTAGTCCTCGCATATGAGTGACGTCAGGTTGAGCCCGGCACAGAAAACTTGTCAAAGTTTCTAGAACTTTAACTAGGCACACTGCACATGCACCTATCCACATGGGGGCCCTCTTCAGTCTTGTAATATAGAATTACAAAAAATAAATCGAACAAACCCAACTCTCGAGCCAATACAGTACAGTGCACTCCGGCGGAGCACACTGTTAACCCGGGTTTGGATGCGCGTTTGACGCGCTAGCTTTACCCCTTATACAGTAAGGGGTAATAGCGCATCGAAAATGCGCGTCCCCCCCCTCCCCCGAAACTAATAGCGCCTGCAATATGCAAATGCATGTTGATGGCTATTAGTTATTCCCGCGCGATAAAGTAAAATGTGCAGCCAAGCTGCACATTTTACTTTCAGAAATTAACGCCTGCCCAAAGGCTGGCGTTAATTTCTGCCTGCACCAGGAAAGTGTATAGAAAAGCAGAAAAAAAAAAACTGCTTTTCTGTACACCCTCCGACTTAATCATAGCGATATTAAGTCAGAGGCCCCAAAATAAAAAGTTAAAATTTAAAAAAAAAAAAATTAAATCGGCCGGCGGCCCTCGGGTCAGAAGATAGACGCTCAATTTAGCTGGTGTCTGTTTTCTGAACCCATGGCTGTCCGCGGGCTCGAGAACTGACGCCGGAAAAAATTGAGCGTCGGCTGTCAAACCCACTGACAGCCGTCGCTCTGGATGCGCTAGTGTCCCTAGTGCCTCTTTTTACCGCGGGCCCTAATTTGCATCTTCTTACCCCCTGAATCACTCACCCGCAATGTTTACTGAATCGGCCCGTCTGCGGGGTGGCGGGTGGTTTTCCTGAGAACAAACATCCTGCTGTCCTAGGAAAAACACCCGTTACAGGTAAGCAACTCTGCTTTCTCCTAGGACAAGCAGTATGGTAGTCATCACACATGGGTGAATACCTAGCTCCAGGCTGTTCCTGAACAATGGGACCAACAGCATCTAACCAGGTGCCAATGGGCACAACACCACTGGTGCTGATGGTAAGACGGAGTCCGCCTGAACTCAAACAATGGGCCTGAAGCAGAAAGAGCTGGGTTTCAGAGCTGAAAGATTCTGGAGGACAGACTGGCCAAACTTACTGTTGTGTTGGTAGTCCCTGTCCACACTAATGAGAGACGAAGGTGTGGATGGAACTCCATGTCACAGCCTTCATCCATTGGGACTGCTCGCAAATGGGCTACCAAGGCTCTAATAGAATGAACCATGACATGGCCTCCAAGTTGCAGTCCAGCCTGCACATAACAGAAAGAAATGTAATCTGCAAGCCAGTTGGATGGAGTCTGCTTGCCAACAGCAACTCCCAAATGGTTTTTGTCAAAAAAAGAGAAAGTTCGGTGCACTGTGTCACTTCTGTCCGCTCTAGGTAGAAGGCTAAGGCTCTCTTGCAATCCAGACTGGGCAGAGCCAGTTCACCTTGATGTGAATGCAGCTTGGGAAAAAAAGGTAGGCAGAATGATGGACTGATTCAGATGGAATTCTGTGACTACCTTTGGCAGGAACTTGGGGTGCATATGCAGGACCACCCTATTGTGAAAGAACTTCGTATAAGGTGGGGATGACACCAAAGCTTGAAGTTCATTGACACCGAATGACGAGGTGACCACTACCAAGAAGAGGATCTTCCAGGACAGTTGATACTTCAGGTCACAGGAGCGCGGAGGCTCAAACAGAGCCTTCATAAGCTGGGTCAAGACTATGTTGAGGTCCCAGGAGACTGTGGAGGGCCTTGGGAGAAGACTTCAGCTGAAGCAGGCCTTGCATAAAGCGCCCTATGATAGACTGCACAGAGATGGGTGAACCATCAACCCCCTCAGTGGTAGGCCCCAAATATCACAGAGATGGCCTTCAGGCCAGCCTCCAAGACATGCAGAAGGTAAACAAGAAGTTCCAATGTGGAGCAGGAGAGCAGATCAGAGATAAGATTAAGAAGGCAGTGGCCCAGCTGAAGGCTCATGAGACCCTTCAGCATCTATAGCCAGCACATCAGACCCACAGTCTGCTGGCAAGACGTCCGAGGCAAGGATCCAGACACTACCACCCGAGGAATTACTACCCTGCTACACCACCTTTAGGAAGTCCTCTTGCAGTTGCTACAGGAGACTTTCCACCAGATCCTGAACCTGCTTCCAGAGATTCCTGGAGTACTGGCTCGTATACAATTGGTAACAGGCAATACTGGCTGCCAGCATGGAGCCCTGGAAAACCTCTCTTCCCAAGGCAACCAAGGCCCTGTGTTTGCAGCCTGGAGGAGCCAAAGTGTGGGTCTGAGACCTCTCTCTTCTTGAGAGCAGATTCCACTACAGACTAGTGCGGATGGTGATGCCGCTCAAAACCCGTGGTAGGCTGCACCAGACAGCATAAGTCTTCTGGTTCACTGGGAGTACCAAAATAGAGTGCTCCCAAAACAGGACAAAAATTCCTTGAAGATTTTGTGTTATGGCAAAGCCACCACCTTAGGCGCATCCACAAGGACCTGCAACATTTTATGCCTGGTATCCCCCTCCATCAGGAGCTGGAACAGGACTGACTCTGCAATGGCCCACAGAGACCTATGCTGCTCCCGGAGGCGACTGCTCAGAGGGCAGGTCCTCTGAATCAGACACCTCATCCTCCCAGGGGGCCATACAGAGTGCCCTCACTCAGGCAGCCCAGGGACCCCGGTGGAGAAGCCCTAGTAACACCCTTAGGCCAGGACCCCAAAGGTACCAGGAGGCCAAAGGGCATCAGGGGCACAGAAGGCACCAGGGGAACTGGAGCCCCTGAGGGCAGCAAGGAACTAGACAGGGTCTTGGGCAATTTCTGCCACAGCATCTGCCCCGAAGGCCCTCCCTCATCCAAGGATTCAGCCACCATTGGTGTCCCGTGGGACACTGGGGACACACGGGACACTGTTAAGGGCTGCGTTGACAGCGCACCTAGAAGCAAATCTAAGTGCTCCAATAAATGGTGCCAGTATCAGAGTGGGTTCTGGTGGCCCCTACAGGGCTGACGGCTCAATGCCTTGTAGGGCCTAGCCGACTGCCAATAGTACTCTGCGCTCCAACTCCTCCTCAAATGCTGATGAAGACAAGACAGCTTGAGAAGGTGGAGAGACCAGGTCCCCTTTGGAGCCCCGATGGGAACTGGTACCCAGCACTGGAACCGGGGGGGAGGGGGGGGGAATCATCTCGAGCCCTCTCCCTCTAGAGAGGGTGATGCCTCCTCAGCAAATTCCAGTGCCTTCCCGGGCTTGGATTCATGTGAGGACGGCAACAGATGATTGTGCTTCCTTGACCTCCAATGGTGCTTGGCCTGGTCTTTCCCTGGAGCACAGGGAGATGGTGATGAATCAGTCCTGGACTGAGAGGAAATAGAAAGAGGCCGGTCCCCAGTGCAACCTGGGAACCCAACAGTGGAGAAGCTAACACGGGACCAGGAGCCACCAGCCCCTCCTTACCCCAAGGTGTCAATGCCCCGACCGAGGTCAAGGGCTCAGACTTCCTGGGACCGAACAGCTTCTCCATTTTGTTGAAGCATGCCCAGCGCCCCTTCGGAGTCATTTAGACACAGAACGCACACCTTTGGACATTGTGTGATGCACAAAATACAGACCTCATGGGGGGTCTATAATGGACATAGTCCGGAAGCATCGGCAAAAGCCTGACGCTGCCATCAGAAAAAAAACTAGCAAACGGTTGATGGCCGGTGGCCACCGGGAGATGGTACAGTCTGAAACAGACTGCTAGGAACATACAAACTTAGTGCGACGCCCGTAACTAGGGCTGGGAGATAGAGAGACCCAGCGTGACAGAAAAATTTGATTGTGGCAGTTCAACTAAAAACCGTACGATCTCCACATCCGCGAGACAAACGCTCCACAGAAAAGAAAAAAAAAAAAAGACTGAAAGAGGAACCCCATGTGGACACGTGGATAGTGGCATGCTCAGTGTGCCTAGTCAAAGTTCTAGAAACTTTGACAAATGTTTCCTGTGCCGGGCTCCATCTGATGTCACCCATATGTGAGGACTACCATCCTGCTTGTCTTAGGAGAAATGCTTTGATAATGTGAGAACTCTGAATCTGGTATATCATTTACCAAAAGACCCTAAATTGCCATTTTAAATTGTTAGTAGTAGATGCTGAAAAGGCTTTCACACCATATGGAATGGTCTTGTTTAAACTGTTGGTGAAAGTTTGGCAGCAGGGTTTATATGAACTATATTAGTTCTTGCACCTACTGCACAATTAAAATCAACCGACTTAAAAATCTAGTTCACTCCTTTTCATTGGCAGCTCAAGGCGAGGTACATTCAGCTACAGGTCTTTCCATCCCTGGAGAGCTTATAATCTTAAAGGGTGAATTTTAAAAGCCAGGTTCATACCAAAAATCAGGAGAGGGGCATGCACGTAGTACGTTCACCTGATTTTATAAGTCGTCCAGATGTGTGCACAAGAACAGATCCATGAATATCTTGTATCTGAGGAAAAAAGAGGGACAGAGCCAAGAAATATGCGCACAAATAGATACTCGCCCAGGCACCCATCCAAGTATAGCTGAGTGCAAATTTACTTCTGCAACGGAGGAGGTACAAGTCTTCTAAAACTATGTTCAGGCATCTCTGCAGCATTTGTGGAGTCTGGATTAACTGGGAATGCAGGCTAAAGAACTGGGGGGAGGGTTTGGAAGACCTCACTCTACACTGGATGAGCTGGTGAAATGGGTCATGAGCTAGACACGTCTGCTATAAAATTCTGTCACTTAAATGCCCCAATGCAGATTTACGCTGCTGTGTGCACACAAGCTTAAAATTAGGAGCACACATACATGCAATAGGGCTATTTTATAACCTGAGCGCATATATGCACGCAGGATATGAATTGCCGAGTATCTGGCCGCACGCCCATATACTCACGTATATGAGCGCCCATGCCCCCTTTCGAAAGTTACCATCCAAGTTTGTATCTCAGGCAATGGAGGATGACATGATTTGCCCAAGGTCAGTAGAAGCGTCAGAGGAATTTGAACCCTTGCTCACTTGTTCTCAGTCTGTTGCTCTAACCACTAGGTTACTTCTCTATTCCACACGTGTCACAGCCTTTTCAGTTAGCCAGAAGAAGACAGGGTTCCTCTCTCTTCCCCTTTATTATCCACTCTTTCTGGAAGCCTTTGCTCAAGCTACACAAAAATAGTAGGGATATACTGTAGCAGGGATCATCATAGGCCATTCAGAGTCTAAGACTGCTTTAGATACAGACGACACTTCATGGAGAAGCTTCTTTAATCCTTCCCTAATTTCATGACAAAATGCAGAAAATTTAGTTGTCTCTGAATACAAGCTGAATCTATACAATCTATAATATTTTTTTTAATTTACTCTATTGAAATTTAAGTTTGCTTTAACAAAATCAGAAAAATATCACAATAAAGAAAATGTATTAAAAAAAAAAAAAAGGTAGTACTGTTATCAAATCCACATTCTATTTGGGAACAATCAAAACATAACATTGATCCTAAGGACACAAATAGTAACTCTGTACAAAGGAGACCATTCACTCCTACTTAACCGATCTAGGAAGTTTTATCAGAAATAAAAGTTTCAAGGTGGGATAGGTCCAGGAAAACAAACTTATGCCCCTGCCATTCAACTAAAGATTAAAAGATTTCAGCTAAAATGAAGCCCCTATGGAGAGCACTTTAGATCTTAACTGAGGGGGGGGAGATTTCCTTATTTGTGTCTGGCTACATCCAGAAGATCTGGATTGTTTTGCCCACAGAACAGATTAACAGTAAATGTATTTTAAATAAAAGGAAACATTTGTTCTCTTTGATGTTATCCAAAGATAAACTGGACGGAGAAGAGGGAGCTAACACATCAATAGTTCCCTCCTCCACACTTCTGGTACATAACTATTAGAAAGTGGAAAAATCTTTAGACCAGGTAAAGCATAGGCCATCTGTTAGATATTGTTTAAGCAATTCTTGCCCAGATATAAAATGCGCTTTGGGAAAGTTTAAGACACGTAAATTCTTTGCTCGAAGCTTATTTTGCAGAACGTTCTGCTTATGATGAAGGGTTATAATACCTAATTCCAGCTGCTAAGCCATTCATACACTGGAAAGAGAACCAGACTGACCTCACATGATCTGGGTTCATTGATTAAGATCTGCTAAATTAGCTGAAGCCTCTGAGGTGTAGTCAAAGGTGTTTAACAGTACTGGAGAGGTTTCCCTCTATATGAGAGAACCCACCAAGTATCAGCTAATGTTACATTCTCTGGTTCTACTTGCAAAACTTCAGAGGGTCTCAAAGACTGAGATGGGATTTGGGGGGGGGGGGGGGGGGGCGGGGGATAGTGGAGATGGTATCCTCACAGATCTTACTCCTAGGGGAATTCTGCAAGCTTTATATTGGTCAAAACTTGGGGGTCCTTAAATACATTTTAAATTAATACAGAAAAGAGTTATTTCTAAAGATAAGGTGAATTTCTAGGGAAATTCTGCAAGTGTCCCTTCCACTCGCTCTCCCTACTCCCCTGGCAACTTTGCCCTCTCAGGCCCAAACTCCATCTTCCAGAATCTCTCCCCTCCACTCTATCTTCACTCCCAGAGTTTGACCCTGTTCTCAGTACTGCCCCTCCCTAGTGCACATACACACATCCTCATACAGGCTCCCTCTTACATACACTCATACAAAGCTCCCTATCACGCATACACAGGCTATGTGTCTCTCACGCACTCCTTCACACAGGCTCTCACACATACACAATCCCTTCAAACAGGCCAGCAGTCTCACATACACAGGATCCCTTTTTCATACACACCAGCTCCCAGTCTCTCGCACCCATACACACTCCTTCACAATCTCCTCATATAGGCTTCCTCTCTGGCACCCACACTCAAACACCCCCCTGCCCCTCCTCTCCTACCCCTTTCCCTCTCTACCTACATTCAAGCTCACCGGAGCCTTCATCTTTGCCACGAGTGGCGTGCATCCCAAAGCACGTGGGGGCCTTCATGTTCGCATTGACCAGTGCGCTTCATTCGCAGCATGCCGGGGTCTCCTGCGCCATATTTGGCAATTCTTGGGGGGGGGGGGAATTTGTGCCCCACAGAATTCCCCCAGGAGTAAGATCTGTTATTTGAAAGAGCATTACTAACTTAGTTTCCCATGTTCTCCATTAAACTCTAACAAAATGCCAGCCCCAAGTACATTCTCCAGATTCAGCCCTTGTGACTTGCCCAGTAAAGACTGCAAGGAAGCAGGGGAAGCTGTTTGAGTCTTCCACATGGCCAAAGTCAGTTTGTGGCATGGGGGAGGGGAGGGTTCGCTCTTCCAAACTCGGGGAAGCTTCAACTAACTCTCTATCCAGAATTACCTGTAATGTGTAAGTAGTACTAGCCACATGTAGATCCATGAGACTGGTTATTGGAGTTGATGAAGAGGACACATGTTTTACCCTTTTTCTTCCCTAGTTTCTGAGGAACACACGACGTAAGGAGCGCAGCGTGCCACACCCCGCAGTAGGTGCCTGCAGCAGTCTGCTTCCGAAGACGTACCCCACTGGGCTCCAGAGAAAGGAAGGCCATCCCCTAAAATCTATAGTTCTACTTAATTACCTGAAACCGAAGGGAATGGAGTCATCCCCTCACTGCTAGAGCAGGCTGAGAACCAAGGAAGCCGGTCTTCAAACCCCACTGACATAACTTGTTGGGTTCCCACGGTTGTCTCCACGCTGTAATGATTATCTAAGATGCTATTCCAACCAAGTTTAATAGCAAACCAGCGGAGAGGATTTCAAGACTATATTTAAAAAAAAAAAAAAAAAAAAAAAAATGATCATTTCCTTCAAAAAAGGAAAATGTAAGACCTTTGAGCAAAACTAGAATAATGGAATCAAGACACATGCAAAGGAATGGCCTCCGTTTTATTTATTAATAAAGCATACCAATAAGGGTAAGTTAGTACATCTGGTTCTCAATAAAGATCACCCCTCTAAGGGGGTAACCTCAGAAAAATATCACTCAATCTGTACCACTGATCTATATTCATAGAATAAAACCATGGTCCAGATCTCTCTAATCCCATCAACCCTGAATAAAATGGCCAGACACCTGATATATAGTGGAGCAGTGAGAGTCAAATAGTACCTTTAAAGCACACCTGGCAGGATTGTTAAAAAAAAAAAAAAAAAAAAAAAACGAACTTATTTGGCACAAGATAACATTAAAAGGTTTATACACCTTTCTAATGTCTATAGCTACCCATGCTGCTTCTAGGTTAAAGCAATATATTTATGGAATGCTTACCCAACCTAATAAATTAATTTGGAAAAAAAAATTATATATATATATTCTCTCTGGCACCCTGTGCATGTATTATACAACAGGGTCCTACATGCATATGATAAATATTTGTTATGGTGGATTAGGAAGTATAGAATGTTTAATATATGTATTTGGTTTATAGAATGCTCTCTCTCTATCTCTCTATCTAGAGATAGATATGGTTTACCAAAGTTAAAGTATTGTTGCAATCATAATAAAAACAAACTTTGAAAGAAGCTTGGGCACCAGTCTAAGTTTTGCAGGAGTCTGGGGGAAAAACAAAATAGTTGCTTTTTGGTTTGTGTCATATTTTGGATTTTAATGTATTTTTCATCTGTTCTCATTTTTTGGATATTTGTGGGGGCTCCCGCTATTTATCTGTTGCTTTTTCTGGTTCTTTGTTTTTTTTAAATAAAGTTCTCTTACTAAGAGGACCTTATGGTGCTGAGGTGCTAGCAGAGTTCCCACTCCCCACCTAGTGGTTAGAGCAGTGGGCTATGAACCAGGGAAACCAGGGTTCAAGTCCCACTGTTGCTCCTTGTGACCTTGGGCAAGTTGCTTTACCCTCTGTTGCCTCAGCTACAAACTTAGATTATGAGCCCTCTGGGGAGAGGGAAATACCTACAGTACCTGAATGTAATCTGCTTTGAAGTGACTTAAAGGAGAAATATAGATAAGATACAAATAAATACTACCCTCTTCAGTGATTTAAAGAAGTTTTTATATACCACATATACATACACAAAGTCAGGGCCCAATCACAGAGGCAGCAGTAGTTTCTCTACTGAAACTGGGTCCAAATGTAGCTGAGAAGGTACCAGATGACATCAGGGGATTTTTTCCCCTCCTTTTTAAAGCATGCACAAGTGAGCCCCATGTTCCATTCTCCACACAAAGTTAGTCTATAAGGCTAGCTTAAAAAAACACAACCAAAAAACCTACAAGCAACCACACACAAATACACCAATGCCATGTTTTGTGAAACAGAGGCAGACATAATAAATTCACAGAACACACCCTTCACATAAAACCATTCAAAAGGCATTTTATGCACCAATATCAGAAATTAGATGTCAACATTTACAGCACTTTTAACTATAACATTTTTTTCTAAATGTGAACATAGAGTTCACAAACTTTATTAATGACCATGTTTAAATCCAAGCTGACTGGCTGACTCACTTTAATGCTCCATTTTGCTGATTCTAGAGAGGAATACAGAACCTGGTATACCTTTTTATTAGATTAACTTTATGAGACTCTTTCCAAACCTATGCTCCATTTTGTCAATACAGAATGAACTAGGGATGATGGTGCCCAGCAACCACACACTATTTTATCACTTTGAATGCTTACCTTTCTAAACTTGACAAGTTTACATTTCATATTAAGAGAATTTATTTATTTATTTTAATTTTTTATATACCGGCATTCGCGATGGGAGTCGCATCATGTCGGTTTACAATTAACAGGGTGTGACAAGAGGAGAAAAACTTAGAACATTAACATGTGATATAAGAAGAAATAGCAGTTACAATAAAACAGGGACATAAAGTAACTTGGAAAGTAAGGAAAGCGATAGAAAATTAACAATGTGATAAAAAGAGTAACAAGGTAATATACCGTATATAATAAATTTATATAATATAATAAAATATTATATAACATACCGTATATATAATATACCATATATAATATACCGTATATAATAAAAGCAACATAAAAAACCTGCTCATTTAATGAGAAATAATGTGTCATTTTGTTTGCACTGGGTCAAAGAACCTCAAATTCACCTGGGACCTTCAACACGTCGAAATAAGGAATTCACTTTGGTTCGGATCCTGTGGCTAAGCAGGAGCAGATCTAGCAAGTATATCAGACTCTCTCCGGGAATAAAGAAAGGTACTGGGAATGGCATTTACAGCTTAACTTCTTTCAGACAGGTCAGCATAGCGCTAGAAGAACATGGGAACTTTAAAGATTCTTTGGCACTTTTGGAAAGAGTAACGGTGCCAGTACTAGAAAGACAGCTACTTTACTACAAGGGTTTTATATAAACAGGGCTACCAAAATTCCCCTTGCAAGAAGCCTAACAAAGCCAAAGTGGCACACATTTTCCAAGTTAACGGCATGCAAGTTGCTCGTGGTAAAAAAAGCACACACTATTAAAAAAAATGCTATTTATAATGTGGATTTAATATGGGCATCATGATTTCTGGAGTACTTGTAAGCCCACTCCTACAGATGTGAACATAAGAGATTGCCATACTGGGTCTGAGCAAGGGTCCATCAAGCCGAGCATCTTGTCTCCAACAGCAGCTAATCCAAATCACAAGAACCTGGCAAGTACCAAAACGTTAAATAGATGCCATGCTACTAATGCCAGTAATAGCGGTGGCTATTCCCTAAGTCAGCTTGATTAATAGCAGTTTATGGACTTCTCCAAACCTTTTTTAAACCCAGCTACACTAACTGCCTTAGCCACAACCTCTGGCAATGAATTTGATTTGTTCATTAAGTGAAAGAATTTTCTTTGATTTGTTGTAAATGCACTACTTACTAGCTTCATGGAGTGCCCCCTATTTATTTATTTATTTAAGTTTTTTTATATACCAACATTCAAGACGGTAGTCCCATCATGCTGGTTCACAGGAAACAGGGGTGAAACTCAAATAAACTTTACAATTTGAACAATGGTGCAGAAAAGCAGTTACATGTAACAGGGAATCAATAACTTGGGGTAAGAAGGAAAATGAAGATCAGATATATATATATATATATATACAAAAACATTATAAGATGTGGCTATGTTCTTGTATTATCTTGTATTAGTTCTTGTATTATCGAATTGAGTAAATAACCAATTCATGTCCTTTCATTTTATAGACTATCATATCCCCCCTCAGCCGTCTTCTCCAAGCCGAACAGCTCTAACCTCTTTAGTCTTGTCTCATAGGGGAGCTGTTCCCATCCCCTTTATCATTTTGGTTGCCCTTCTCTGAACCTTTTCCAGTGCAACTATATCTTTTCTTGATATGCAGCAACCAGAACCACACACAGTATTCAAGGTGCAATCTCACCATGCAGCGATACAGAGGCATTACGACATCCCTTTTATTTGCCATTCCCTTCTTAATAATTCCTAATATTGCTCACTTTGACTGCCACAGCACACTGAGCCAACGATTTCAATGTGTTATCCACTATGACGCCTAGATCTCTTTTTGGGTGGTAGCACCTAATATGGAACCTAACATTGTGTAACTATAGCACTGTATGTATCAACTTGCACTAGTCCACACTCAATTTTATCTGCCATTTGGATGCCCAATCTTCCAGTCTCACGTCGTGATCCTGCAAGCCTCTTGTGATTTCACACAATTATTCAGAATATAGTTATCTACAAATGTGATCACCTTAGTCTTACCTTTCCAGATCATTTATAAATATTAAAATGCACAGGTCCAAGTACAGATCCCCGAGGCACTCCACTATTTTTTTTAACTGAGAAAACTAACCACTTAATCCTGCAAGCCACAAAAGGACATCACTTCTTTTCCCATGACTTTAGTTATTAGAAAAAAAAAATTAAAATAAAAAAAAGCATTCAATTTAAGTATTTTTGCAAGCAAGTAGCTTACTGATAGACAATACTTCTGAATCCATGTTACCATGTTCCACAGTGAGCATATGAAATCCATGCTCTGGTGTGAAAGTGTTAAGAGGAAAATAATCTCTTAGAACATAATGTAGATTGTGAATAGTAAGAGAAGATCTAAACACACATGATTTTAGGTAGTTTTAATTATCAATCCAGTAACATGAAGACATAGTAAAGTGATTATGCATTTCAACTCATTAGGGCTGCAAATATCCCATGTGCGTACAATTTGGCAACTTGAAACTGCAGCAGGCAGGAAACAAGCCACTATCAGTAGTCAAAACAGAAGTGGCCATGGACTGGCCACAGAAGATAAGGTAAGGGGGAGTGGGGAGAAAGGCTAGGGGTATGACAAAAGCAGAACAAAAAAAAAAAGGAAACAAGAATAAAAATCCATAAAGAGCCTAGTGCCCAAGTTTTCCACTCCTTCCCTTAGAAAAAAAAAAGAGTCTATATTTTTATATTCCGCTTTTCAGCACTTCAAAGCACACTACATTCAGGTACTGGAGTTATTTCTCTATCCTCAGAGGGCTCACAATCTAATTTTGTACCTGAGGCAATGGAGGGTAAAGTGACAAGGAGCAGCAGTGGGATTTGAACCCTGGTCTCCCTGGTTCAAAGCTCTAACCATTAGGCTACTCCTCCATGTCAATTCCTCTCATTGCTTATGTTGCATCCTCTGAAGCTGTGCTCGCTTTAATTTTACATTACGGCATACAATATTTAAAACAAAACAAAAAAAAAAACCACACTAACTGAACTGCAAAATTATTTCAAAATGCATATGATTTCAGCCCAAGCAAGCAACAATTCAAGGGAGTGCCAATATTCTTGAAGAGCTTTTCATACTATATTCGGGCCACGACACCTTCTTTCCAGATATGTTTACATTAATCTTTTGATGCACTTCACCTTAATGTTTAAATAATTCCTTTTCTTGGGCAATGCCATGTAAATCCCTTATTCATCAGCCGCAATATCTTCAACAGGCAACTGAAGGCATAGGTCATTGGTAGGCCACTGCCTTATCAAATGAAATCAGTCTGGTAATGTCTACAGCTAGTATTGTCTGTTTGCTTGTAAGAGTTATTATGAAGATCTCCCTAAGCAATATGCAGAAAACAAAAGAAAAATATATTTTACTCTCCATGGATGTGGTAGGGAAGAGGCTGATCTACATGCCTCAAAATTAAGTTGCCCATGCTTTAGAAAACAATTTATAAATATAACTTAAAATATGCCATGCTGGGTCAGACCAAGGAACAATGAGCCCAGCATCCTGTCTCTGACAATGGCTAGTTTCTCACAAGTACTCGGCAGATCCCATAAAGTAGATCTAGTAACTCCCAGGAATAGCAATGGCTTTCCCTAGTCTACCTGGCTAATAACTCAAGGACTTTCCCAAGCCTCTTCTTTAAACCCAGCTATGATAGTCACCTTGACTTTTTTCTGATAACAGATCTCACACATTTTATTTATTTAAGGCTTTTATATACCGACTTTCTTGATACAAATCGACTCGGTTTACATCGAACTAAGCAGTAACTATAACCAACCAATCAACAAGAGACATTAAAAGGAGCATAAAGTTACATTATAACAAGGATGCCTTATAACTGGGAGCAGAAAAAAAAAAAAAAAAGAGAGTGAAGATAAAGTACTATATACAACAGAGTATGGGAGGGAGGCAAGGAGCCGACCTCATGATGACTTGTGAGCGTAATTAGCATTTGATTTATTTACATAAGTGATGGAACAGTTCTAGGTCAGGCTGTTGGGCTAGTGGCTGGGAAGGCTCGGCAGAACAGCAGAGCCAAACATTGAAGGTTTGGTCACAACTGATACTCCAAGCAACACGGGTTTAGAAGAACAGCAGTCTCCTTTTGTGAGCGTCAGATATTATATGGCATGGTTTCAATAGCAGCAAAGATTACCATTTGAATCTTGTTAGATATCTCCACCACTTTCAGCACTATAGTCCAGTGGTTCTCAACTTTTTTCCCCATCGTAACAGACCATGCCCATATCTGACCCCACTGCTCATTACAATTCATGGCAGAAATTTAAACAAAAAAAAAAAAGGCCTAGTATTATTTTTATTGTTAAGAATGTCACAAGGGAAAGATAACTTCTCTGAACAGAAATTGCATAAATAGTAAAACATCCCATACCAAAACTTCACTTGAACAGTAACCACCTTACAAGGCAAAACTGAAAATATTACACCAGGCCTTAAAACTCCAATATACCTCCTAATAGGAAAAACAGACCAAGCCAGGCTGCTAAAGAGCCCTACACAGAAACTACATGCCAGCAGAATACCTCACCTCCATCACATGTGCAGACCCTCACCTAACAAAGAATAAAGAGACCAAAGCATAAGTAGAAACATGCAGTCAAAAACTGAAGTGGAAACTGCAACAAGCCAGAGACTCTGTATGCAGGGCAACAAAGGAAGAGAAACAGCACCAGTCCTCATAAAACAAATCAAGAAATACATAGACAGCAGTAAAACCATAATAAAAAGAAGAGATTTCAAAACAGCTGATGAATGGAATATCCAAGAATTAAAAAAAAAAAAAACTCATATCAAAAATTTCTAGAGACCAATAAAATATTTTAAAATAGCAGACACAAAGACTTAATGAAAAATAAGGATAAAAAAAAATGCTTGGCTCTGCGTATCTGGGAACGTTTGATATCCAGGTGCCCCAAGATTGTTATGAATTAGCAGGAGGAGAGATGTTTGCTTGCAACTGTCTCCCCTCTCAGCCACACATTATACATGTTCTGTCTCTCATTCACACACACACGCTCACTCGTTCTCTCCCCCCCCCCCCCCCCCCCACACCGAACTAGTGGCAGCAGCAGCCTCCTCCACTTCCAGCCCTCACGGCCTCGAGAAAGGAGTCCCATCGGTCACGGGGGCTGGCGTTGCTCCTCTTCCCCGCGCCCGACTGCTGCATACCACTTCCTCTTAGGGGCGTGAAGAAGAGACTATGCTGGTGCTGCTGACTCCAGCTCCCCCAGGCTATCAGCATTTTAAGTCCAGGCGGAAGATAAGTTCCTATTTTGCTGGGTCAGGGGAGCAGCTGGGCCAGCGGGGGACCGGAAGTCTGGCGACACCTGCGTGTGCTTGGCTACACCACTGGCGTATTGAGACACACCGGTTAGAGCGCGCAGAATTTTGTTGGGCTGTGTAGAAGAGTATGGCCTTTCTGGAACAGTGCTCAAATGGTTTGAATCAATTCAAAGTGAACAATCTTTTCAGATGCATGTGGAAGAAAAGACATCTGAGTGGAAGAATATTCACACAGGCACCCCAGCAAATCCCTTTCAGGTCTTGGATTAAGTTCTCATTATTGCAGATATCCAGTTTTACATCCCCATAGAGAGATCTTTAGCTGAAACTAAATTACCTGGAAACCTTTTTAGGAGCAATTAACAAATGGATGCATCATAACAGTTTAGCATTAAATTTCACAAAACACAGAAATGATCATGCTATCCCCAACCAAAGGAACACCTATGGACAAAATTTGAATCTGGTGAATATTCGATACCAGTGTGGCACTCAGACTGGAGTTTGCCAAACAGGCATGGTTTTCAGAATATCCATGAGAGATTTGCAGATACAATGGAGGCAGTGCATGTAAATATCCTGAAAAATCTTGCCTGTTTGTCATCTCTGATCTGTACCAATTATTCACATCTGCCTGGGAATAATTTTAGACATCAGTCTTTATATGAGGAATATCAAGAATGTGATTCCTTTAGGATACATGAAATTATGCATGCTAAAGCACATGAAACCTCTCTTAACTGGGGAGGATTTTAGAACAATGTTCCGAGTGCTGATCTTTGCAGGCATGGATGATTGCAAGACTTTACTGCCCGGCTACCTGCGACAACTTCCTTCGCTTCAACCTTTGCAGATCTCCACAGCCAGACTTCTTATGAACATATTACCCGGTCTTTGCTGCTTTACACTGGCTACCAAGTCCAGCAAAAAGTACAGTATAGAGTGCTAATGTTAATTCATAAGTTCCTGAATACCATGCTCACATTAGAGAAGCGAGAAAATTGGCTTTTTCCATCGCCTGCCCTATATTACGGAACAGCTTACCAGAACGGTTGATAATGCAGACACCAAGGCCTTAAAAAGAAGAAAGATTTAAAAACCTGGCTGTATCAACAAGAATTTAACATTGACAATACAGCTATATAATGTATAGCTTGCAAGCCACAGCAATCAAAAGCAGCACCTCTGTCGCAGGGGTCCCTTGTCCTCCTACTCCCTTGGCCATAAATATGGTGAGAGGGTGAAAGGCATATTTGCCAATTAGATGGACTACAAACCTCCTCAATGAGGCAGGGTCCCACAAGCAAGAATGACTGACCATAACAGTCTATTGAGCTCAGCAGGAATCAAGTTAACTCCTGGATGGGAGAAACCCTTAAAGTTCACCTGGGAGATACTCTGGAGAAGCTCCCTTGCGACCGAGATCTGCTGTGCTGTAGAACGACCTAAGGAGAATGCTATAACTCGACAGGCTCTTAGAACGTGTGAGGAACAGGGAGCAACCACCAGAAGGAGCAGTGACATCCCTTCACTGGGAACGGAGAACGAGGGACACCCCTTATAAGGGTGGACAATCGGGCATCCCAGGTGAATCCATAAGGGTTGCCCTGGAACCCAGTCGAATCTCCCCTCCTTGAAGGGAGAGGAGCAATGGGAATCAGAACCTCCCAATTCCCTTTCTCCTGAGGAGAATGGAGGTACAGTCACTGATCAGTGAGGCTCAAAGGCAACCTATCACTGGCAATGACCCTCAGAAGGGTGGGTCACAGTAATCAGAGGAGCCCCAGCAAAAAATGGTCCAACGACTGCATCTATTGTTCCCCACCCCTGGCCTCCCAAAGATGTGCTGATTCAAGAATCAAAACTCCGGCGCAATGATAAACATGCCAGGGACGGAACCTCTAGGGCTTCACCACAAAAGGGAGTTTGTGGCACGGGAGGGGTCAAGAGACCTTTTTCTGAGGGAGGAGGGACTCCTGATACTACCCTCCCAGTGTCCATTCCCCTTACAGTTCGATCAGGAACACAATCCCAGATCAGTCCTTTGGCTATGGCTCACAACCGGTTGTGCTTCCCACGAGTTACACCCTCTCCCAACACAGCAGAGGGCAACTGGGGAAAGAAAAAAAAAAACAACATACGCTAACCAGTACTCACACAGTGGTATCCACTTGTTGAAGTAGGTGGCTACGCGCTGCCCAAAAAGCAAACTGTATGACTATGCCTTCTCCACCAGTGCTTCCGAGCACTTCGCGGTGTAGAACTGACTAGGAGGCAGAGACCATAACATGACTATGGCGAACCCTGGCAGAAACTGCACAGACCAGGAGAATGTTGCCAGACTTCACCTGAGGCACACTGAGTAGACATCTTGCTGTTCCTGACTGAATGTTGTGCATCACCGTCACAGTATCTCACAGTGGAGTGAACAGGAACAGTGCAACAACAATGTCCCCAGGTACACTGGACAGGGCATGGTGGTGGGTGGTGTTTCATGACATCACCCTCTGGGAACACTCCAAGAGGCTGGATATAGCCCTTGCAACTGCATCTGACATGGCTCACCTTGTTTTCCCTCAAGGAACGACAGAAGTGAAGTCCATGGCGACTGACTGTGCCCGTGGAGCCCTGCAGTTGTGTCCCACGGCACAGGACATCCACTGGTGCCATAATGCTATCACACGTACCACTTAAAAAGATATATCAAGGGCACTGACAGCACTTGACCGAATTAGGATCAGATTGACTGTATATAGTGCCATCTCTAGCACCACCGGACCTCAACAACCTGATGGTACCCAATAGAGCACCCGGTGCAGAAAGGCATCAATGGATCGGCAGTACCAAGGATGCTAGAGGTGCCTGCAGGCAGAGGATCTGCAGTCCCCACATAGCACATTCATGCCCAAAGGAACAGATGACTGCCAGTGCCATTGACTAACCATCTCTCGACTAATCTATTTGTTCAAGGATGTCAATGTGGCGAGCTCAATGACATCTCTCATCAGCAGCTCTGGCTGACGATAGCCCCACTAGGCCGACCCCAATGGCGCAGAGCCCCCAAGATCATCAGCATCCATGGTGCACAGTAGCTGTAGCCTGTTACAGATCAGCACGGTGCTCCTCAGAGCCCCATCAGGACACTACAAAAAGCCCCAATGGCACCAGACCATTTTGATGTCTTGGTGAACCAGGTGCCCTGAGTAGATGGCAACCCCAGCATCAGATCAACTGTGTGCTGGTCACAGATGTGCACGGGCAACCATTACTGGGCATGGCACCGAAGGTGTGACAGCAAGCTGCTTGCACAGGTTCCTGTTCGCCCTCTCTCCCAGGGAGACTATACTGTCATCACCGTCAAGCAGGAGAGGCTATGTCACCCAGGACTCCTGTCCTAAGACTAGTTCCTTTGAGTGTGGGGAGAATAAACTCCCCCCCCCCCCCCCTCAACATATGGTCCTCGATCTCTTCACTGTCTTCCTCCATCGACACTGATTGATTGGTGAAACGACATGGAACTCCTGCCCTGGTAGAACTCTGGCACCTCCCCAGGCTCAGCAGCCTACACGGATCACCCACAGACTGCACTAGACCAGTCCTGACTGCCAGCACCAGTATGGTGATTTACCCAGTTGAGAGTCCCTGCATGGGAAGTAAAAAACCCAAAGGCTTTTCCTTTTTGAAACTACATCCCTCAGAAGCCTTAGAAGTCAGCCCCTGGAAGGAAAAGGGGCATTGGAGAATAGGCATCCCTGTATAAAGGGAAGGAAGACAGGAAGCAGCTGGGAACAACTAGCCATGGAGGTAGTCGAGGGAGCTGGAGGAATAGAAGCAGCAGAATAGCCTCGCCTAGCACAGCCATGGAAGAAGCCTCAGTGCTAAAGCAGCTGTAAAGTCTTTCTTCTGAAAAGCAGTGAGGGGTAATAACCCATTAGTTCTTGGGGGGGGGGGGGGGGGGGGGGGGGGCCTCAGAAAATTAAGTGTAGACCAGAAAGGTTTCAGTAGGTATAAGCCCCTGTGAAACATCGCTAGGCAGGAAGAAGGGAAGATATCTGGGGCTGAAGTGTTGCTCCATTTTGTTATTTTCTGAAATTCTGCTGCTAGCGTGAGACGATTGTAATTCAGAGCTGGCTACCTGATTCAAGGGGGATGTGTTTGGTTTTTTTTAATTTTGTTTCTTTTCTAGAAAGTCAATACTGTCTTAATTGAAGAGGGGAAGTAGGAGTGGCCAGCTGAATTTGCCTTCTGTATTTTTGTCTAATGTAGCATACTCTGCCTCTTAGTTAAGAGCCAATGAATCATTTCTGATGAGTAACTTAAAAACATATTAAGGAAACTTAAGAGCAATTACTTGATGCTACCTTCCAATTCAAAACAGTGAAAGTCTTCATGTGTTTAGAAAAGTGATAGAGAAGAGGTAGGAGGGAACTGAGTAAGTGTTAACTAGATGTTTGATTATGAAGAAAAAAAAATTATGAATTTCATCTGAGTTGCTCCTGGAAAGTACAAATGAGGAAAATACAAATAAACTTGAGAAACAGGAGGAAGAGGAAAGTGATTTGGGGTGCTTCCTTTTTTGTGTTGCTTTGTAACTAGAACTTACCCCAGGTGAATCCTGACTGTGAAAGATAAAAGTTCCAGACACCAAGGGCAGGTTCACCTGTTTCAATGAACAGAAACAGCAGGCTTAAAGGAGAGTGGATAGAGACAGCTGTCAGAACTAGGAGAGCTACTTATAAACAGATTGGCTTAGGCCAATTGGGAAGAGAAGGATCAGAGTCTGGAGGCTTGGGTGGCAGCTGACTACCTTCCACTTCAGTAAGGACCCCTGAACAGCCTGTAATGTGCCCTTGCATCTGGAGCCACACCACACTAACGACGAACATTAGGACTGCCTTCTAGGCCCACTCCCAACACTGCCGATTTTCATGCAGGTATAAGCCTTACATAAAGTGACCCAGTATGTCAGGAAGCTGCTCAGGGTACTAGCCACGAGGGGTGGCCCACCACAACTGGACAAAAGGTACAGAAACAGAGCAAGGAGAGGACACAAACTGCAAGCGCAGTCTAAATATCAGGGGCATCTCTAGATTCTTTGAGATCAAAGTTCCGTGCCGGGAACCTTCTGATGTCACCCATGTGTCAGGACTAACATTCTGCTTGCCCTCACAGAAAATAGGTGGTTTTCTTTATATATATAAAAAAAAAAAAAAAACTCCATTGTGCACAGAATGAAAAAGTGCTTTCTACAATGTTTTAAACATGCTGGTTGTTTCATGAAACATCCTTGTTCTAGTATTTTTAGAAAAGGGAAACTGTCCTTTAATTTACCAGTTTCATTCTACTCATGTTGTGTTTTCCCAAGATGAAAGCCCTAACTTGTGTGTCCTAGCTTCATAGGGGAGTCATGCCAACTCCTGAATTTGTGCAAAGTTCCTTAAGTTTGAATAGTGTATATATTTTAAAAGAATGTGAATACCCACCCAGTATATTTCAAGTATACTGGAACTTACTTGCTACATGAATTGAGCAATAAACTTTTTTCTGACTCATCAGTTAGGTTTATCCTAATCACAAGATTCACACTGACATACCATTATCTTTCAAAATACAATGCACATCGCATTGCTTACCTAAATTTACTATCTTGTGAAATTCCTCCAAACTTCTAACATTGCAGGCTATGAGAGCTCAGTTCCAAGAAGCTTCATTGTCATATTGGGTCAGACCAAACGATCCAAACATAGTATCCTACCTATTTCCAACAGTGGCCAATCCAGGTCACAAGTACTGGCAGAATCCCAAATAAGTAAGTATATAGATTCCATATGCCCAAGGAAAAGCAAAGACTTTACCCAAGTCTTTATGGACTTCTCCTCCAGGAACTTGTCTAAATATGTTAACTGCCTCTGCCACAGCTCCAGCAAGGAATTCCAGAGAGTTTACCAGTAATTGTGCATAGAATGAAAAACAAAAAGTCTCTGGTTTTAATTGTGCTTAGTAACTTTTTTTTTTTTTTTTTGAAAGAACAAAAACCAAGCACTTTGCATTTATCTTTTCTATTCCACACACTGTCGCATCTCCCCCCGAGCAGTCTCTTCCCCCATGCTGAAAAGCACCAACCTCCTTAGTCTTTCCATCCCGTCATCATTCTGTACCTTTTCTAGTTCCAGTATATCTTTTATGAATCTTCTCTAGCTCTGTATAGGAAGCAATTAAAGCTTATTTATGACTATGGTACTAGAAGTCTCAGTATTATCTGGTCAAAAATATTGCTTTACGTGAAGCAACCACCTGTGTTGGCTACACAAAGTTTCTGGCTGTATGGTAAAGCAGTTCCTAGCCACCGTTTTCCATCCTAATTCTATACTGACTTAGGACCCAAGATCTCTGTCTCTCAACTGTGGTCTTTAGTGTTAAAACCATAACAAAAATTAAATAAAATTATGTATTGTTAGCAACTAAGAATTTGTGATCAAACTGGATATAACATTTTTTAATTAAATGTTGAGTCCAGAATTGCACACAGTATTCTAGGTGTGATCACATCATGAAGCAGTACAGAGATATGATATTCTCCATTCCTTTCCTAATAATTCTTAGCATTCCACTTGCTTTTTTGACCACTGCACACAGTGAACCAAGAATTTAAAATGTTTTACCCATGACCCTTTCACGGGTGGGGACTTCATACAGAACCCAAGATCCCGTAACTACAATTTGAATTATTTTTTTCCCCATGAGCACCACATTGCACTTGTCCACATTAAATTTCAGCTGTCATTTGAATGCCCAATCTCCCAAGATCCTTCTGCAATTTCTCAAAATACGCTTATGATTTAACAATTTGGAATAAAATTGTGTCATCTGCAAACTTTATCCATTACCAAGCTCAACAGCTGTCTTACAGAAGTAGCACAATCATTTAGTCAACACAAAAATCAGTCTAAACCCATCTAAAACTGGAACTCCTCCAGCTCAGCTGCCAAGGTCATCCCTAAGATTGCTTCCATCACTAGGAGATACCATCATATACCCTAAAGGAGTTGGTTCAACTTGACCAAAAATCTCACAATGGACCCCCAAATTTCATAAGTAGTAAGGTCCTCCATGTATCTGCGGCACCTTTTCTTGTGCCACTGTTTTCTTTGAGATGGGGCAAGCAGAACTGTACACATCACTTGAGGTGCACCTGCACCATGGCTCGAAACAGAAGCAACATGACACTTTCCCATTTTATTCTCCATTCCTAACGTTCTATTTGCTTTTTCTTTTGACTGCCGCCTGATGATTTCAACTTATTGTCCACAAGGATTTGAAGGTCCTTTTCCTGGGTGGTGACTCCCAGTCAGCTTTGTACATATTCTCTCCCCCCCACCCACTTCAGTTTACATCCTCCTCCCTTCAAGAGTGCAAATAAAGATATTCACCACCACAGTATAATCTCACCTCAAAGTTCAGTCCTATGCAGAGTCAGCATACACTAAAAAAAGAAGAGTACATGATCAATAGGGCTTCTAACTGGCTGCCTGCACATACTATCCAGCCCACATTACCCTAGCCATCCTTCACCATGCCAGAGTTGTTTTACTGTTTAAAGCTTTGGTATGTTTTATTTGTCTGATTTGTATTACTGACCGATTTGTACTACTATGTATGGCAAAATATGAAGGCATTTTTTTCCTTTTAGACTTATGATTATTAGATTAATTGTAAATTAAAATTAAGTTTAGGATATTTTATTATAATTTCCTGTATTTTTTTTTACTTATGTTGTAAATTGTGTAAACAGTCATGATTGAATATCAGAATGGTGGTATATAAAAGTTTTAAAATACTGTTGCACATTGCTTTAACTGAAGGAAAACACAATCCACAAATTAAAGAAGAGCAAGCACATTACCAGCATGCCTGCCACACATGTACATATCTTCCAACTATGCCTCCAAAAAGTCTACTGGACTGCCTCTTTTGTATATGGCCAAAAGTGCATGAATACTTGCTGGCAGCTAAAAAGTTGAATACGGCCAATTTAGGCATGTTAACTATTCTTACCCAAGTGAAAAGAAAAAAAAAAAACCACACATCTACAGCTTTTGAAACCCCCAAGTTAATATGCCAGGGAAGTAAAACAACCTGATTAAAAATGATTCCCTTCTTTCTAGGACAATACATATGCAACTTTTAAAAATCACAGAGGATCAGGACAGGGGAGTCTGCCCCTTTTGCCAATTCATAATGCTGGGAAAGGCAGGAGACAGGGTTCCCAAGAAGTGTGGCCAATAGGATGTCAGTAAAGTCAGTAAAAACAGTTCCAGGAATTTAGCAACCCAACACATCCCCAGGAACCTACCACCTGCCTCCCTACTTCCTCATGGAGAAGTGGGCATTGCACCAGTGGAGGGGGTGAGGTGTTTGCGGCACATACTTCCGTTCACCCCTCCCCCCACCAAGAGACTATTCTACATTACTCCCCTCTCTCAACTTTTCCCTTTACCTCCCTCCCAGTCCTCATTGACACCTCTCCCTTCTGCCTGAACTCCCTCAGCCATCGTCCTTCCCTTTGCTCACACTGCATGCCTCTCTTCTCATCCCTGCCCTCTTACCCAAGTGTCATTCTCTTCTGCTGGTGGGGATTGGGAACCCCCACCGGCATTTCTGTATTTTGTGGCACCAGGGCTACTTCCACTCACTGAGCATGTGGAGAATCGCAGATCATACTTTATCTGGTCTCATGTAACGCAAGATCCGCAACAAAAGAAATACTGCTGGCAATTTTTACACTTATGAGGGCAGCAACTGAACACACTCCCATGGCACCTTTAAACCTGCTCCTCTTCTAGCTGTAGGAGCCTGAAAATGTATATGCAGGCCAGATGTGCCTCATGGGCCATAGTCTGGGGTACTCCTTCCTTACAGTATTAGAAGTTCTTGCTACCATCCCCCATTGAAGTAGAATATTGTGATGCAGTACGACCTGGCCAGGGGCAGAAACAGCCTGGATAGAGAAAAGCAGAAGCGGGCAGTACCAAACCTATCCACCGGAGAGCGCTGAGGAAAGCATCAAAGACTACACTTCCCAGGTTCCCTGAACCGGCACCTGACCCCTGGCTGGAGGGTGAGCAGGAACAGGTGGAGAAAATAGGGACTGATCCCTATGACTCAGCAGAACCCATGGAAGCTGAGGAAGAGGGCATGCCACCGTGGTGGAGCTGGCCACAAAAGCCCGGCTCCTCAGAGTCAGAGGAGGAGGAGATGGATGTAAGCTGGGGAGAGGAAAGCTACAGCTGTTCCTCTATGGAGGTGGAATAACCATGAGGTTGGGGGATGGTAAATCCTGTGTTGGTAAATTGATGTATGAGAAAGGTTGGAAGGGAATTGTGGTTTTAAAAGCTGTTTAACTCTGGGCTTGTTAAGGAGAACCTAAGCTGTTAGGCTTGGGGCTTGTAAAGACAACCAGGCATTATTACAGGACTGCAGCCGGTGAGGCTACAGGATCACATTAAACCCTTTTGTGATAAAGACCTTTTTCTGTGTACTGTTTGGGAGTGCCAGGACTAGGCCTGGCACTCTGACTAGAGACTTGGAGGAGTCCATAGCAGCGGTGTGCAAGAGCTGTACGAGTGGACAGACAGTGGTATATGAGCGGAGAGGGAGTCCTGAGGTCCAGCAAAGCCCACACAGAGTGCTGAGCGGAGGGGCGTGATCGTGACAATATGCACTCGCCAAAAAGCATATATGTGCCTTCAGAACATGTTCTGAAATACCTACCAAATTAGTGTCAGTGAGGAAAAAAAGCAACAGTATGTAAATCACTCAATGTTTAATATTTATGGGGGGGTGAAGATAAGTATATTACTTCTGTATAAATATAAAATTGGCAATATTTATTCTTCATTTTACAAATATCTAAATTACTGACCCAGTTAAATAGTATGTAATACAGACATCCAATTTACAAATCAATCTTGGTTTTGATGAAGTTACAATACTTTTGAGTTCAAGGAAAAAATATGCATAAAATGGAGTTTGCTGATTGCTTCTACAGAATTTATATTGATTTTAGGAAGGCAGTCAAGACTTGTGCAGGCTTTTACTTAGAAAAAATAGAAACATGATGTTAGGGAGAAAAAAAACAAAACCTTGTATGGCCTATCTAGTCTGCCCATCCACACAATCCCTACCACTCTTTCAGATGCCTTGTACCAACCTATCCTGAATTCAGATACTCTTGTCCGCACCTCCAGTAAAAAAAAAAAAAAAAAGTTATTCCATGTACCCATCACCATTTCTGTTAAGAAAAAGTTTCCTTAGATTACTCTTGATGCCATTCTCTTTCAACCTCTTCCCATGAGCCCGTTCCACAGTTCTGTTTATGGATTCAGTTGCTTGTTGGTTTTTTTGTTTTGCAATTTTCAGTTTAACTAAGTTGTATACGTTTTACTGGTTATTTTTAATCAATCGAAATACAGATTTTTTTTTTTTTAGTAAAAGGCTCCTAAATAAAAAAGCAGTTTCATTCTTAAAAACTGCTCTTATCTACCAACTCCGTGTGGAAGGCAATATTGCAAGTTAGCCAACTCCTGATCCTTGCAGCTTACAATCTAGTCAAGATAGATGAGACACAAAAACAAGGGGAGGGGACGGGACACGGGACACCCACATACCACCACCCCCCTCCCCCAAGAGTATGGGTAGTTGAGGAACAATTCTGAAGCTCCAGGGTATAGTGGACAAAGCAGGGAAGGTCTGTGTGGGGGGAAAAAAAATATAGGTGAGGAGGTGGTTTGAATTGGGAAGAAGTTGTATAAGGGAAGAAAAAGAATAGGGACAAGTAATGTAAATCTAAGGGGGCCCTGAATTCCTTGAAATTTTTCAGAATTAAAAAGGGTAGAGATGTCAATTGATATTTTGCCCCATGGAGACTATAAAAAGAAAGCTGGCACTGGGGTAGGTGGGATTATAATGGAGGATGTAGTAAACCAACTACAAGGAGATGGAGCAAAAGCAACTAGTTGGCAGTTCTGGCATTTTTCTGAGAATATATATCTTTTACCTCAGTTGAATTTTACAAAATGAATGCTACAAGTTTTAATGGTAACTTGTGCTACTGACTGACCACACAAAAGATGCTCATTTTGAATCATCTGGTTTAACTTAAAAGGAAGCAGCACAATATCGCATTTTATAATGTTAAGATGAAACTTGTGTCCAACATGCAGGTGGAGAAGCACCTGTGCAAGAGCAATACCATGATCACTTTTACAATTAACAGGAGAAGAAAGATTGAGAGCTCTTCTGATATACTGATCTTCATAAAAGGCAATTTTGAGCAAGTGTTGAGAGAACTAGGAAAACAGACTAAAAACACTAAGATTATAACCAAGAAACTACATACAAATGGATGTTAAAAAAAAAAAAAAGTTTGCTGTAGTGAAAAACATGTCTCTGCGAAAAACATTTTAAAAATACTAAGTCAACTTATAGTAAAACACCTCACTCAACTCTGCATAAGAGAAAATACATCCAGAGATCATATCACTTCTCCAACCATATAAAGCCTTGATAAGACCACATACGGTGTACAGTCTACATTCAGTTTTGGTCTCTTGAAGGAATCTGTTTGAGCTAAAAAATAAAGCACCCTAATTAAGAGACTGGAACATTTACCATATGAGGAAAGACTAGAACAGCTAGAAATGTTTACCTTGGAAAGAAGGAGTGTTCCCTCTAGGATGGTCTCTAGTGTGCCAGGATAAGGAAAACAGCAGAACTGTGCGTAAAGCAGATGCCTTCACCCTTTCATCTCTAAACATTTCATTAACTGAACTCTATGCCTTTTGTTCTAGTTCAGTTTTAATATGAACTAGAAAATAGGATTTGAGAGATTTGTTAAATAAATGCCCACCTTTGCATACCCCTGAAACCATATTTGTCCATTAATTGTGTTAATTATGAATGTCACTTGTGACCTGTACATGGACCAACAGTATATAAAAATGTCTAAATAAGCAATGCAGGCTGCCCATAAACTGAGTCAGGTCAGAGCAGGTTGTTACTGTCAATGTTAATATACCGGCTGGAGAAGCTCTAGCGCTTTCCATATAAATTTGGGGAGGAGACCAAGAGGCAGTATATAATACCTGAAAGGTCTGTACAGATGCTATACAGAAAAAAGGGCCCATCAAGCTACAAAAAAAACAAACCCCAAAAACCTAACTTTAATAACTAATTTACTGTTGGGCACATCAAGTTACAGAAACTGTCTTAAATGAGGTTGAGCAGACGTGACATTTAAAGAGACTTCATAAGCATACAATGAAATAAGTGATTTAGTGATATAAAAATCACCAATGAATAGAATGAACTACATACACCAGAAGGCAAGTAGAGGCAAAGGATGCAAGGTTCAAGTCTAAAAAGCTATGTAAACCAAGCAAGATTATAATTTTGCATTGGCACTGACTGGCATTACAGAATTGCCAATGTAATCTAGAGAAAAAAATAGAAGAGATGATGTAGCTTTCTGTTTTGCACATATCAAGTGGATTGTTCTGGAACAGAAATGCATTCACAGAAGGTAGTTATGTTGCTCTGCCAACTTTGAGCAGTTATGTGGGAGGCTGAATGGGCTCATACAAGAGGTAACTAAGAACAGAGTGGGTGAATGCCTGAGCCACAGAAGACTAGTACAAATTTTTTACTTAAGTGATTTATAGGAAAGAGAGGTAGACATCTTTGATAGGAGGTTAGTAGGGATACTTGCATTCTGGTACTCAGATTTACAGGATGTTTTAAAAGTGTTTTCAAGTTGAATAATTAAAATGATGAAAAATGCTAAAAAAAAAAAAGTTTAAAAAATTAACAGAACAAAGATTTTAAATGCCCCACCTGAAAGAAAACAATGCCATACTGTCTCGAGAAATAATCTGAAAACTCCAGGATAATATACTTTAACAAGCTAACCTTTAAATCTTTGGCTACTGTTCCAGTTTAGCATGCCTGCTCCGTTTACCTTAGCCTACAAGAAACGTTGGCACATGGCTTGGTGTTGATAGTAGCAAAACAGAGACTACACAATCAATACCACAAAATGAATTACAGGTTCAAATGACAGCTTTCCCTCAAAACAGGAAACAGCCTTGCACCAAAAAAGGCGAAAGGCGAGAGGCGGGGGGGGTAACGAAGGGAACAACGAGGTCAAAAGCAAACAGCGGCAAAAAAAGACAGCCAAGTTACACGCTTTTCTGGCTCTCCCGGTAAATAGTCAGCCGGTTCAGTGAAAGAGAGAGGAGTGACAGCGCCCGCTCCGGCATCATCGGAACGGGAGGAAGCAGAGCGCGCGCCGGCCGCCTCGGGCTCCAGACGCGGCACTCGCTCTTACCGCCGCTGACCCCAGATCGCCCTTTCCTTATTTGGGTAACACTGGGCTTCCCGGCCCGCCGGCAGGAAAAACATGCCCAACGCATCCATTCTGCAAGAACCGCAGCCAGCGGCAAACCCAACCTGACAGGAGCCGCTTTCCTGGGGTGCGGCTAAGTGCATGCACCGGCGGCGAAAGGAACGGAAGGCCCCAGCTCGCTCGCGCTGAGGAGGGGGAAGAGAAGAGGAGGGGAAAGCAGCAACAACCCCTCCCCTCCTCCGTGCACGGGCGGGGGGGGGGGGGACGCGGAGGCAGTCTCCCTCCCCCGAGAACCTTTCCGGGAGCTCACCTGTGCCTCCAACTAATAAGAGAAGTCAGGCCGCGACCCTCCAAGCCGTCTGTGTCACCGGCGCTCTCGTCCGCGACCGCACACAGGAGGAGACACGAATGGCAACAGTCAGTCACCCACCCGGGTCAGGCGAGCGCTGCAGCCTCACCCCCGGCAGTCGGAGGCCTGCGGGCAGGGGCGCAGGCGCTCCCCCCTCCCCGACACACCTCGCGGCCTCCGCGGCGAGCAGAGAAGGGGGCGCGACGAACCTCTCCGCGGGACGCACAGAGAGGCGGCGAGCAGAGAAGGGGGCGCGACGAACCTCTCCGCGGGACGCACAGAGAGGCGGCGTGCACACGAACCTGATGCAAGGCGGTGAGCCCGTCCACATTCGCGTAGTTGATGTCGG
This sequence comes from Rhinatrema bivittatum, assembly GCF_901001135.1. NCBI lineage: Eukaryota > Metazoa > Chordata > Amphibia > Gymnophiona > Rhinatrematidae > Rhinatrema > Rhinatrema bivittatum. Next base: position 458,168,617 of record NC_042618.1, on the reverse strand, counting down.
CGCCGCGGTCCAGCAGCTTGTGGACCTCCTCGGTGTCGCCGCTGGAACAGGCGGCCAGGAAGACGGCGCCGTCGTCGAACTTCACCTTGGTCTTCTTCCGCTTGACGATGGGAGGCTCCAGGTCCGTCTCGGAGCCGATCCATCGCTTCAGCTGCTCGTTCCGCTTCTGCTTGGCATCCGCCATCTTCATCCCCCTCCTGCCTGCCTCTTATCCCAGGGAGGGAGGATATACCCTGTACAGCCAGTATCCCACAGAGCACCGGGGCCACGGAGCGACTCGCCCACTCGCTTCTCCCTACCCGCCGCCGCCTTGGCCGCGGTACGCGAGCGCGCAGACGCCTAATTAACATAACACCGCGAGACTTTTCAGCGTCGGACGGCGTAAGGAGAAGCCGCATGCACAAGCGCAATGCGCCGGGTCGAGTTCGGGTAGCTGCAGGCGGGCGGGGTCACGTGACCGCTGGCCGGCGTGGGGCTTCGCGCTGCGCGTGCGCTGAGGTTTCTGGAGTGAAAAGTTTTGGGGGGGGGAGCGTTATCTCATTCCAAGTCTTAGGAAACAGGACAGAATGTATCCCCTGGTGTGTTCATGGATATGAAGTGCTGCTTTCTTAGGGAAATCGCAAGCACAAGGACAGGCAAAAGCAGGCATGGTTCACCCTGACACCTATGACATAATTGTTGACAACCTCACTTCCCCGCCGTCTCAAGGGACTGAAACAGCTTAGCTTTCAAAGTGCAGAGTCCTTCATAAGTGAGATCATTGTCATTTCATCCTCTCTCTTGTTCTCACCCATCTTTCGCTTACCTCTCCATTTGTCTCTTGCACCATTTTTTATTGTAGCTCTTACACCTCATTCTTTCTTGTCGCCACTTGTGTCTCCGTCTCTTTAATTCCTTCATCTCCCTTTTTTCTATTGCACACTGACTCCAGGGAGATAGGCCTAAGGGGAGCTAATTTTTCAACGAGTAGTCACTTTCCTCCTCATAAATGTGAACATTATATTTTATTGCCATATAATTGTTAAAAACGTGCATCTTTAAAATGTGAAAAAGTTGGTAGGTCTAGTGTTATGCTGTTATGTCTCACAATTTCAGCTTCTGAGAATTTGTTTTAAGACTACAGCAAAATTAGCAGATCTCCAGTACATTCCCTTAAAAGTTTCTAATAGCACTAAAAGCTCACAATATGATAAAAGTAAGAGTTGCTTCCCATATTTCTTGTGTGTTTGTCTCGATTAATAAAAGCACTCTACTAGATTTCTTCTTTGTCTTATTTGAGCAGCATCAGCAACTTTTGATGCAGCATAGCTGCAGTGTTCAATACTGTACTAGATATAGTTGGCATATCATGCATACAACATACTGTGGTGCAGGGGACCAATATTCAGGTATCATGGTTAATGGGGTGCATATATGTCATAAATGTGCATTCCTTGCTAGCATAGATTGGGTACTGAAGGAGGCCTTTAACAGTTAATTGGCAATGAGGAGCCTGTTACCCTGGGGAAGAGAGTAGTCCCCAAAAGCTTTGTGTGAAAGGTGATGTAATTTTTATTATTGGTATATCATCCTGCTTTCATTAAAGATCGGCTGCTCGTATTGGAATCTAAGATGTACAGTATTGGGTAGCTCTATCACAAGTATCTGTCAATCAGTATATAAGCATTCTAGTGATGGGAGTGGCTAAATAATTTCCAAACAATATTTATAATTTTGTATATTCTGCCTTTCGTGTCACTTCAAAGTGGCTTACATTCAGGTACTATAGGTATTTCCCTATCTGGAGAGGGCTTACTTGCAATCTAAGGGCCTCATTTACTAAACGTTTTTTCCGTAGACCCAAAATGGGAGAAAAGCCTTCATAAATCAGGCCCTAAATTTGTACCAGAGGCAATGGAGGGTGAAGTGACTTGCCCAAGGTCATAAGGAGTGGCAGTGGGAATGGAACTCATCTGTTCCTTAGAGTCTCCCAGAGGTTTTGCAAGTTTGCTGGGGTTTTGTTCATTCCCCCTCGGGCCATAAAATTATTTATAAGTCGGTGCTACTCTTGCCATCCTTCCCCGCCTTCCTGAACTTCCCAGGGAGTGAGCTCTTTCATGCGGGAAGAGAAAATCCTCTGTGGCCCAGGTGATGGAGAGACCGTTCTATGGTGACGGAATCTTTCTGGGGAGGTGTTCTCCTCATGGACAGACAAGCTAGGCTCAGACTGGGTATTCAAATCATATTTTCTGATTATTTCCAAAAGGTCAATCATTGTCCCACGAACATTTAGCAAATTTAAACTGTACAGTTGAACCATTTACATGGTTTCTCTGCTGGGGTGCTGGTATCCATCTTTCTATCTCCTGGGAGGAAGCTTGATACTGCCTACTCATCTGTGCAATAGCCCAGTAGAGAGAGAATCCTAGTGGGGGGGGGGGGGGGTGTCTCACACCACGAAAAGATCCTACCTAAGGCCAAAGTTCAGTCTGACACTAACAGCCTGTGTCCAGATCCCTTTGGGAGTCTCCCAAGGCTTGAGGTTGTAACCTTGATGGACCTCTCAGCTCACAGCTCTCTTATCTCCTTCACCAGGTTGTGCAGCGGGGTGGGAAAAAACCTCCACACAAACAAAAAAAGGAGAAAAATCCAAAAGTCTCTATCCAAAGCATCTCATACTGGGTAGTGCTATCACTGATCTTGCTTCCTCTACGGAGTAGAGTGGGGTGCTCACAGATCTCCAGCTCAGGATTGGAAGGGTTGCTCCTTTCCCAAGGCACAGAGTGTTCCCCAAAATAAGAAAGCTTATCAAAAACTGGATCAAAATCTACAAAAACCTCTACAAAAGGGAGGCAGACCCTCTCAGTCAGGGAGTGAACTGAGAAGGGATCTCCTCTACACACAACGCAAACACCAAACTGGGTTAGTGGGCCCAACCCAGCAGGAAGAAAAGAAAAGCACTCTTTACTCCTTAAAACCCAACTCAAAACTGAATTCACACTGTACCTTTAGCTTTGTCTATGCTCCAGGGAGATCCAATCACAGTCAGCTCAGTGGAGAGACTGAAAGAGAATGGAAAATTCCAAGCTGTTACTAGTCCAGATGGTAAGGGACCTAGGGCTATCTAGTGACAAACTGAAGGTTTGGTCACACAAGTATTTTTTTCTTTGTTCCTAATGTATTGTTTCTGTCTAGGCATGAGGAGAAATTCACTCTATGCACCTGTTACATCGAGAGCACAATAAAAATCAGTAATGGGCAATACAATCAAATATTTTAAGAACATAAAAAGTGCCAAATCAGGTTAGACCAATGGTACATCACATTTGTCTCTAACAATAGCCGGGAGGAAAAACAAAAAAACATAGATCCAAAGTCCTTAAAATTCTTTATTATGGTAAACACAGGTTGCAATTGCCCAACTCTGGCGGAGTTTCGCCTGCTTGAACAGGGCTGCTTCAGGGGCTCTAAAGTGTAAACGAACATTTAAATACCACATAAAAGCTTATATAAAAAACATATAATATCCCATAAATAATATAAAGCAAAGGAGGTAATAACATATATATAAAAACATTAAACTACATCTAAAACAAATATAATAAAATTGATGCGGACATAAAAAATGAATAAATAATATAAATTATGTAAATTATTTTGCAAAGAAAAAACACATATATATCTACATACACATGACGAGACTATGGCATTAAGATGAAAGCTGATAGAATAGTAAATTTAATATCTGTGCACACTGGGCCGGATTTTAAGAATTACGCGCGGGCAAAGATTTGTGCACGCACAAATCTACGCCCGATTTTATCACATGTACGCGCAGCCGCGCGCATGTTATAAAATCTGGGGGCGGCGCACACAAGGAGAGCCCCGATGGCTTTCCCTGTTCCCTTGGAGTGGCCTCGGAGGGAACTTTCCTTCCGCCCCTCCACCTTCCCCTCCCTTCCCCTATCTACCTTGCGCGCGTCGCCAGGCCTATGTAAAATAGGCTCAGCGCGCGCAGGAGCAGATCTTAAAGGGTTACGCGCGTATATTACGCACGTAACTCTTTTAAACTCCGCCCCACTATGTATTGTTCAAAAAGTGTGGTTGCAGATTATATTAAATAATAATTATCTATCAACATTCTTTTTGTAGCGCAAAAATAGGAACCTATTGAAATAGTAAACCCATGAACTGGTGAACTGATTATAAATTACGATCACTTGTACAATTGATAATTAGATGTAACTTGTGGATAGAAGACCCGCTCGATCCTTTCCCCCCCCCCCCCCCCCCCCCCCCCCCCCGCTGAAAACAATACACTACACAATACAGATGGGATTAAATAGGCCGCAGTTTATTGCTATAACTAAACCCGAGCCCTTACAAACAGTATATATATCACCCCAAACTTCCCCCTCCCCCTCCTCCCCTTTCCTCCCCTTTCTTCACCACCGTTTCCCTAATGGTGAAGTAACAATACCTTCCCCCCCTCTCGCTCACTCCGCCTCATACCAGCGAGAGTAAGCTAGCTACCGAGAACCAAGCCCCTTAGTTCTTCGGTTCCCCCGTGCAGTGGCCACCCCCTGGCTACATGGGGCTTGCCCCCCTTTCCCCCCCCCCCCCTCCTTTTGCCACCCCCCTTGGGCTCGGGTTTTTCCGCTTCACTGTGACAAATAACAATCATTGCAACATTGAACAATCTTTACAATCACACAAACAAAAAACAGGGTGGGCGGGAGGGAAACAAGACTTGCCGCCTGCCTCTCCCCGCCTATCTGTACCGTTACCCGAAAACGTTCATCCTTTGTATCCCACTCTTCCCTTCTATTGGCCCCTCTAATACTGCTCCTCCCTTCCTATTGGCCACCCTTCCCGCCTTCTCCAGAAACCCTCCTCCCCTCTTTTGCCTGTCCTCTATTCTCGCTGCTTCTCCCCAAGTTATACTCGCTGCGCAAGACCAGCTTTCCCAGCTTCCCTTTTAAAAATAATCTTTATATTCTATTAAATATTTGCATATTTTTAAGTTCGTAGTTGATTTTAATTAGGCCCGAGGGGAGCCTCGATGGCTTTCCCCGTTCCCAAAATCGGAGCGGCCTTGCAGGGAACTTTTTTTTGGTCCCCCCCCACGATCCCCTCCCTTCCCCTATCTAACCCACCCCCCAGCCCTAACTAAATCACCCCCCTATCTTTGTTTCCGAAGTTACGCCTGCCCAAGGCAGGCGTAACTTGCGCGCGCCGGCCAGCTGCTGGTACACCATCCCCCAGCACAGACCACTGTGCCGGAGGACTCGGCCACGCCCCCGGCCCTGCCCCCAGACCGCCCCTTTCTCGAAGCCCTGGGACATACGCGCGTCCCGGGGCTTGCGCGCACCTCCAAGCCTATGCAAAATAGGCTCGGCGCGTGCAGGGGTAGGTTTTCGGAGGTTACATGCATATATTGGGGTAGATTTTCAGAGCCCTGCTCGCCTAAATCCGCCCAAAACCGGGCGGATTTAGGCGAGCAGGGCCCTGCGCGCCGGGAAGCCTATTTTACATAGGCCTCCCGGCGCGCGCAGAGCCCCGGGACTCGCGTAAGTCCCGGGGTTCTCGGAGGGGGGCGTGTCGGGGGGCGGGGCTGGAGCGCGCGGCGTTCCGGGGGCGTGTCGGCAGCGTTTTGGGGGCGGGTACGGGGCGTGGCTACGGCCCGGGGGCGTGGCCGCGCCCTCCGTACCCGCCCCCAGGTCGCGGCCCGGCGCGCAGCAGGCCCGCTGGCGCGCGGGGATTTACGTCTCCCTCCGGGAGGCGTAAATCCCCCGACAAAGGTAAGGGGGGGGTGTAGACAGGGCCGGGTGGGTGGGTTAGGTAGGGGAAGGGAGGGTAAGGTGAGGGGAGGGCAAAGGAAAGTTCCCTCCGAGGCCGCTCCGATTTCGGAGCGGCCTTGGAGGGAACGGGGGGAGGCAGCGCGGCTCGGCGCGCGCAGGCTATACAAAATCGATAGCCTTGCGCGCGCCGATCCAGGATTTTAGTGGATACGCGCGGCTCCGCGCGTATCTACTAAAATCCAGCGTACTTTTGCTTGAGTCTGATGCGCAAGCAAAAGTAGGCTGATCGCGCTTCTTTTAAAATCTACCCCAGTACGCGTGTAACCCTTTGAAAATCTACCTCTATGCGCGTAAATCCTCCTGGATTTATGCGCGTAGGGCTTTTAAAATCTGCCCCTTAGCTTTGTGGTCAACTTATGTCATTTAAAAAAATAAGAAATCACAGTTAGTGGTCGGTATAATAAACATAAGATTGTATTTACCCAATTATTAAGAATGAGTTATATTGATCTGATAGCTATTAAAATTAAATAAAAAGATTATTAATGTTATTATTTATTATTTATTTAGCATTTTTATATACCGACTTTCCAGAATTACTGATCAATTCGGTTTACATTCTAACAATAACATTGACAAGTAAATGTCTTACAATGAAAGTAAATGTCTTACAATGAAAGTCCCCTCCGAGGCCGCTCCGAAATCGGAGCGGCCTCGGAGGGGACTTTCCTTCAGCCTATCCCCCCCTTCCCCTCCCTTCCTCTACCTAACCCACCCCCCGGCCCTATCTACACCCCTCCCCTACCTTTGTTGAGGCAGGCGTAACTTTGCGCGCGCCGGGCCAGCTGCCGCGCACCATGTTCCGGTCCGGGGGTTGGTCCAGTGGTCGCGGCCACGCCCCCGGAACGCCCCGGGCCGAAACCACACCCGTGGCTCCGCCCCAGATGACGCGCCGGCTGCGTCACGCCCCCGACACGCCCATCAATGCCGCGCGGATCGCGACACGCCCCCGACACGCCCCCCCAGGAAAGCCCGACACGCCCCCCCAGGAAAGCCCTGGGTCTTACGTACATCCCGGGGCTTTGCACGCGCCGGAAGCCTATGCATCATAGGCTCGGCGCACGCAGCGGGTGTTTGGGGCAGGTTTTCGGGGGGAACGCGCATACCCCTTTGAAAATCTACCCCATAATTTGTAATCATTAAATTTATGATGTGCCAGGATTGAATGTTCAACTAATGGTTTTGACTCCACTCTCCTATTAACACTACTTCTGTGTTCAGTTACCCTCTTGTTGAATTGTCTGATCGTTTTACAAATGTACATTTTATTACAAGAACAGATAGCATAAATAACTCCTTTACTTTTACAATTAGTAAAACTCTTTAATTTGAAATCGTATTCAATCCTGGAATACTCAAATTATCTATTTTCTTATTAACATTGCACACAGAGCAATTACCACACAGACGGTGGCCTGAGGGTTTAATGTCTTTTATTTGTCATCCATTTCCACTTTAAAAGGTCTTTGTTTGCTAACCTCTAATGAGTTAGCAAGGAACCTCAACAGGACTTGCTTCGGCAGTCTATGATACTTGCAACAACGATCCGAGTCAGCTAGGGGAATCTCTCTCCACTGCTCGGTCTTTTCAAACTTACCAGGAGTACCCACTCCACGGGGGCTCTGCTCTCTCTTCTTGATTTCAGATTGCCAAGATGGGATCCGGTACTCGCTCCTCGAGGGCCTGCGTCGCAGACGTGAACACAGTGAGTTTGATTGTAGATAGGAATCGGTACTCGCTCCACGAGGGCCTACATTCCTATAGCTCTGAAGAATCCCTTCCGTCCAAGACGTTATCGCAGGTATGGAGATCGAGAATTCTATTGGCAAGATTGCAGATAGGAACCGGTACTCACTCCACGAGGGCCCATGTTCCTAGAATCCTTTACAGACTCTCTTCTACTCTAGAAGCCATTCCATATACAACTATTGTGAGTTCTTATTATAGACTGTTTGTGGGAACCAGTGCTCACCTACGGCTTCTGTTCCTAAATATACTGAAGACTCTCTGTGGCATAGAGACCCTTGCAGACATCTACTATTGTGAGTGTACCATCTTGTATCCAGTATACCCTGTTTACTCACTACTTCTAGTCTCTCTCTACAGCTCAGCGACCCAGAGATTATATTCCAGTATCAGAGGGACTTCAGCCCTGCCAAACACATCGACTCACTTCTGCCACCTCTGGTGGTCCAGCTTCCAGCCTAATAAAGAACTATTGTGTTTATCTCATATTCTAGCCTAGCCGGTGGTTCCTCTCAGGATCTCCTCCTGGGGGCGCTGTCATCTGCCATCGGCCCAGGGATTCACCATTTTCTCAAGTGGTCATTCCTTACACTACTATCACTCTGTGGGAGCCAACCACTACCGACCACTAACCCCGCTTACAGAAGTATTGTATAGATAGCTACCTTCTCTTTCTATGAGACTTGCCAGCAGCCTATATATATAACAGATTGCTACCCCGTAGTGGAGGCATGATAGATTGCTATTTCTGTAGCGAAGTACCATATACCTATTGTTAGCTCCTCTCCTCAGAAGAGTATCATTGAACAGATTGCCAAATCCTCTTCCTGGGGAGTTGATCCATAACAGATTGCCATCTCCTTCCTTACAGGAGCATCTAACAGCAGTTCGCTAACAGATTACTACTCCGCCCTCCTGGCGGGATAAGCATTACAGATAGCTAACTCCTCCCTTCTGGAGGAGCAGATCATGACAGATTGCTAACTCCTCCTCCTTTCAGGAGAAAAGCAGAATAGATTGCTAACTCCGCCCTCCTGGCGGGGTGAGAGATAACAGATTGCTAGCTCCTCCCCTCTGGAGGAGGAGAGCATAATACCGACACAGCGGCAATGGCCGCTCTGTCGGAGGCCTCTGGCCCCACCCCAGCCCTGCCCCCGGACCGTCCAACCCCACCCCCTTTTGTAAAGCCCCGGGACTTACACGCATCCTGAGGCTTTAAGCACGTCGCTGGGCCTTTTTAAAATAGGCCCGGCGAGCATAAGCCAGGTTACACACGTAAATCCTCTGGATTTACATGCGTAACCTTTTTAAAATCCGGCCCTTAGCATGTTTATTGGCAATCAGCAAATTCTTATCTTTAAAGCTAGATAATACTTGCATAACAGGCCAGTATTTATTCAAAATAGTAATGATACTATGTGACATATGTGTGTAAGTGATAGGACAGACAATTTTGTCATTTGATTTTTTATTCCTAACAATAGAAGGTCCGGGTCTCCTGGAAGCACCCAGCAGAAACTAATGGAGAGTTCCATTTCCTGTTGTTCACTCTCCAAAATAAGAGGTGTCAATTCTCACGCCGGCTGAACTAATAATTGATAACGGATGTGGCCTCCAGAAACTTGGTCAAATCTTTTTTAAATCCAACTGTACTATTAAGTTTGACTACAGCCTATGGCAACAAATTCCACAACTTAATTGTACGTTGACTGAAAAAATACTTTCTTTTTTTTTTGTTAATTATCTGTTTATTAACTTTTCAAAATAAAATATAAAGCAATACATCTCTGTAAAGTAAGTTATTTGAGATCTTTGCCAGGAAATAGATATCAAGAAATAATAGTCTCTGAAAAACATATCAAAACAAGTTTCCATCTCAATCATATGAATACACTACCTCTTATTGAATAAGGGGGTAAAAAACATAGAAATGACGGCAGAAGATGACCAAACTGCCCATCTAGTCTGCCCAGCAAGCTATGCACTTGCTGGGCAGACTAGGCTTTAGAAAATTACTCGCGTTGTTTAAATTTGAGGGTCACAAATTTTCCTAAAGTATTGGGTTCTCCTCTATCTGTTATAATTAGGAAATACTTTACAGAGAATTTAAAAATTCCCTTAGAAAAAATACCAGTGTTGAGTAAAAATATATTTCTCCCATTTCAAGGGAAGCAGGGTTCAATAATTGTTCCTAATAATCTGTCACAATTGAGTGATTTGACTGCTTTCTTGGAAGCTTCTTCAGAAGAGGCTCTCGAGAGAGCAACTCTCTTGATTACCTATCTTTCTTTTCAGGATCGAAATCTAGTAATGAGGCACTATTTTTAAAACTTCAATACTTCCTTCTATGATGGCCCTGTTAGGATCTATCACGACTTTTCTAAAGCTACACAAGATCGCCGTAAGGCTTTCTTAAATATGCAAAAAGAAGTAGTGGACAGTGGAGCCTCATTCCTTTTACTTTACCCCTGTAGGTGTGTGGTAAAGAAAGGAAGCCATACCTATATCTTTTTCAATCCAGAACAAATGAGTAGTTTTCTAAAGAGCCAGAAGACCCCGCAGACTTGATAAACATCTGTCCATTAGGGTATTAGAAATACAAATGGGTGTGGTATAAGTCACAGTATTTCTTTTTTCTATGTATGTAATGGTAATTCTCCTGATTTTTACGGAGCGGCAGTAGCCACAGAGGCAGTAGCCACAGAGGCATTCACAGAGCGGGATGCCAGTGGTTGGTGTTCCACCTTCACGGAGCGGAAGGATGGAGGGCTGCCGTCTCCAAAAAAATAAATAAATAAATAAAAAACAAGGGTGAGTAAGAGTATGGGGCAGGGGTGTGGCCTGCTTGTTGCAGCGGTTGCTACCCCTAATTGAGCTGGATGTTCACTTGGATGCAGATACGGAACTGCTCTCTACATTGGTGGTGGGGTGGAGGGGAATTAGGGCTGGAGGGTACTGGAAGCCAATAGTAACAGGTGGGAGAGAGAAAAAAGAGGTGTGTGGTAAAGAAAGGAAGCCATACCTATATCTTTTTCAATCCAGAACAAATGAGTAGTTTTCTAAAGAGCCAGAAGACCCCGCAGACTTGATAAACATCTGTCCATTAGGGTATTAGAAATACAAATGGGTGTGGTATAAGTCACAGTATTTCTTTTTTCTATGTATGTAATGGTAATTCTCCTGATTTTTACGGAGCGGCAGTAGCCACAGAGGCAGTAGCCACAGAGGCATTCACAGAGCGGGATGCCAGTGGTTGGTGTTCCACCTTCACGGAGCGGAAGGATGGAGGGCTGCCGTCTCCAAAAAAATAAATAAATAAATAAAAAACAAGGGTGAGTAAGAGTATGGGGCAGGGGTGTGGCCTGCTTGTTGCAGCGGTTGCTACCCCTAATTGAGCTGGATGTTCACTTGGATGCAGATACGGAGCTGCTCTCTACATTGGTGGTGGGGTGGAGGGGAATTAGGGCTGGAGGGTACTGGAAGCCAATAGTAACAGGTGGGAGAGCCTCTGTGGCTACTGCCGCTCCGTAAAAATCAGGAGAATTACCATTACATACATAGAAAAAAGAAATACTGTGACTTATACCACACCCATTTGTATTTCTAATACCCTAATGGAGACGGCAGCCCTCCATCCTTCCGCTCCGTGAAGGTGGAACACCAACCACTGGCATCCCGCTCTGTGAATGCCTCTGTGGCTACTGCCTCTGTGGCTACTGCCGCTCCGTAAAAATCAGGAGAATTACCATTACATACATAGAAAAAAGAAATACTGTGACTTATACCACACCCATTTGTATTTCTAATACCCTAATGGACAGATGTTTATCAAGTCTGCGGGGTCTTCTGGCTCTTTAGAAAACTACTCATTTGTTCTGGATTGAAAAAGATATAGGTATGGCTTCCTTTCTTTACCACACACCTACAGGGGTAAAGTAAAAGGAATGAGGCTCCACTGTCCACTACTTCTTTTTGCATATTTAAGAAAGCCTTACGGCGATCTTGTGTAGCTTTAGAAAAGTCGTGATAGATCCTAACAGGGCCATCATAGAAGGAAGTATTGAAGTTTTAAAAATAGTGCCTCATTACTAGATTTCGATCCTGAAAAGAAAGATAGGTAATCAAGAGAGTTGCTCTCTCGAGAGCCTCTTCTGAAGAAGCTTCCAAGAAAGCAGTCAAATCACTCAATTGTGACAGATTATTAGGAACAATTATTGAACCCTGCTTCCCTTGAAATGGGAGAAATATATTTTTACTCAACACTGGTATTTTTTCTAAGGGAATTTTTAAATTCTCTGTAAAGTATTTCCTAATTATAACAGATAGAGGAGAACCCAATACTTTAGGAAAATTTGTGACCCTCAAATTTAAACAACGCGAGTAATTTTCTAAAGCTTCAATTCTCCTTACAGAATTTAAACGCTCTCGAATTATTGAGGCATTTACTAGCTGTACATTCTTTATATCAGAACCCATAGATTGCATTGTAAGATAATGTTCTGAAAGTATTCTTTGATGGTCACCAGCCACTAATTCTAATTTTGTTGAGACAGCTTCCAAACGCTGAGATTGTTCCTGAAGAGTCTGCATAAACCCCGCAGTCAAGTCCCATAGGGAGTCCAAAGTCACTACTGCTGGTCTCGTCACAATCTGAGGGGAGATTGAGGTATTTGTATTCCCAGGAAATACATTCTCCAGCTGTTGTTGACCTCCCTGCTGGGAGACTGGTATCTGTAATCCTCCTACAACTTCTGCATTCACTATAGATGTCAACTGTGTGCTATTCTTTTCAATCTCCCTAACTGGGCTTGACTCCAAACTTCCTTCCACCGGGAGACTAGCCTCTATATTAGCTCTCTCCCAAGATTTAGTGTCCAACCCAGGATAAAGCTGTAGTGTTCTAGGGTCAGGCGGTGTAAGTGAAATCTCCCCGGGCGAAAGGGATACTCCTCTACCCAAATCGCCAATGAGGCTTACCCGCGTTGGATCGGGAGTGGATACTACAAAGTCCGTGATGACCCGTTGGTCCAATGGAAGTGAAGTTTCCAAAGGGAAAATCCCTTCCTCTTATGTGGCATTTCAAAAAGGTAAGTTAATCAGAAATTCTTAGAAATTTGGACCATCTAGAGACTATGTTGTAATAAGTCACTATTTACGTTTTTCCCCTTGTGGGGACTGCAGATTCCGGGAGGAGACAAAGTAACCACTTGAGATAAATGTTCAATTTCTTGAACAAAGCTGTGTGCCCCTTTGGCGTGAGCGGCTTCAGCCGCGTGCCGGCAGCTACTGCGCACCACTGCCAGGCCAATTTTATGGGCTTCCTTCAGCTTCAGGCAGAAATGACGTCAGCGTCCCGTTCCTGCACCAAGATTTCCAGAGTTCAACGGCGCCAAAGCTCTCCTTCAACAGGCGATGTTCCCCTCAGAGCGGTTTACTCCTTACCTCACAGGTAAGTGTTAGTGTACGAGGTAGTTGTGGGTGGATCCTTGGGCCGGTGGCAGACCACGCCCCCGGGGGAAGATCCCGAGAGGTACCACCGGTCAGGCTCAGAGTATGGAGACAGACACACACTAGTTCTTTTATTAGACAGTATATGGAACCACCAGAGGTGGCAGTAGTGAGCTGGAACGCCAGGCTGGGCTGTAGTCCCTCAGATACTGGAACAGCGATCCTGGATAACTGAGCTGTAGAGAAACTGAATATAGTGAGTATGCAAGGTATGCAGAGATCAGGAGCAGGTCCTTGATGGTAACACTCACACAATAGTCTCTTATAAGCAGCCCAGGAGTTAGAAAGGATTAGGCCCTCGAGGAGCGAGTACCTGGTTCCAGGGAATGCTCTGAGAAAGAGATGGTAACTCACTGGTGTAGTAGGCAGCGATGACTTCCAGGCAGAAGTAGTATTCAGTAGCAAGTCCGAGTATGTGGGCCCTCGAGAAGCGTGGGCCCTGTGGTCTGAAAAGCAAAGAGAAAGCGAGGCCCCCGAGGAGCGGGTACCCCTGGTAAGTCTGAGGAGGCAGAGTAGCAAGGAAATCTTGAAGTAACCTATCCTTTGCTAACTCGATTAGTTAGCGATTTCAGAGACCTTAAATATCCGGTGGAGATGACGTCACCTCAGGGGGACGCCCCTGAGGTTCGCGCCATTGCTGGTACTTGAGTCAGGGCCGCACCGTGCGCGTGCCCTTAGGCTGCTAGAAAACATGACGGAGTGCAGCGTCTAGCCGGTCCGGGGACACCAGAAGAGAACGGCACGATGACGCCACGGCAGCCAAACCTCCAACAGGCAAAGAGGGAGTCGCCAAAGAGGTAAGGTGGGCATAGTGGAGATGTCGGGCAGCAACGGTCGCAACAGTAAGTCAGTCCTGGTCTATGTGCTGCTGCCAGGCCGATTTTATGGGCTTCCTTCAGCTTCAGGCGGAAATGACGTCAGCGTCCTGTTCCTGCACCAAGGTTTCCGGAGTTCAACGGTGCTAAAGCTCTCCTTCAAAAGGCGATGTTCCCCTCAGAGCGGTTTACGTCTCACCTCACAGGCAAGTCAGTCCCGGTCTGTGCACCACTGCCAGGCCAATTTTATGGGCTTCCTTCGGCTTCAAGCGGAAATGATGTCAGCATCCCATTCCTGCACCAAGGTTTCCGGAGTTCAACGGCGCCAAAGCTCTCCTTCAACAGGCGATGTTCTCAGAGCAGTTTACTCCTCACCTCACAGGCAAGTCAGACCCCGAAAAAATAATTTCTTAAATTTGTTTTAAGTCTGCTACTAGTTAATTTAGTTGTTCAAATACTGACTGACATATGTAAATAATAGGGATGTGAATCGGGTGCCCAATCATTCCCACTATCGGGACCATCTGGCCACGGGAAAAAATTGTTTTCCCTCGTTTCCCCGGTTTTTTTTTTAGTGAAAAATCGTTTTTCGGGTTAGTGCGCAATAACGAGAGTTAGTGCGCACTAACAAAAATAGCAAAAAATAACAAAAAGTAACAAAAATAAACGTTTTTTGTTAGTGCGCACTAACCCGAAAAACGATTTTTATGAAAAATCGGGGGTAAAATTGATCGTTTCCTTCTTTTAACCGATTTTTAACGAATTTAGAAATATCGTACAATATTTCAATTCGTTAGAAAAACGATTCACATCCTTAGTAAATAAATGTTTCATAGAATTGATGCATTACTGTTTCTGGTTCATTATTTGCAATGAATGTCTATTTTGACTCGTTTAGAAAATCTGTAACATCACACTACTAATTTCATATTGCAAGTTTGTAGAGAATAAATCAACCTGTTAGAAAAGTCAACATTTTTATTATTCCTAATAAACTTAAGAAAGAAATTAGCCACATATTTTAGAAGGACAAGAACTGGCAACTTAATGTAGTGCTTGACCAGTTGCAGGGAGGTCCTGTGAGTGGCCACACTCATCCCAGGATGTTGTCAGCCCACCCCGATGCCATGCTTTGTCCCACGCGGTGGGGATGCCGTCAGTCTCTGCCTTCCTCCAGCCCACTTGTACTGCTTCTAGGCAAGCGTGCACCAGCCTATTAAGGCTCCATGGTGGGAAAGCCCTGAAGCAGCGCCTCCTGATGATGTCACGCAGCTGGATATTTAAACCGCAGCTGTGCTTTCTTCTGTGCCTCAGCATCAGGTCCTCCTGCAGCCTTGCAGTGCATGTTGCTTTCAATGCCTCATTACCTTGTTACCTTGCCTGCTTTGCCTTGCCTTGTCTTACCTGTGGTCCCCTTCCCCTGCCTCTCCATGGCTGGACCTACTTTGCCCTCCTGCTTCCTGCCTTGTCTCTGTTCCCTGTATCTTACTTTGTCCATGTGTTTCTGCCGGATTCTTGGTTCTGATCTCTGCTATGGACTTCGACTAATGTTCTGACCTTGGCCTATACCTAGATACTGTTTCTCACTGCCAGACCTGACCCATGCCTGTGTCTCGACTTTGTCTGACCACTTCTTGCAGGACTCTCGCCTAAGCCCTGCAGGTCCCTGGAAACCAAAGGCTCAACCTGTGGAGATTGGGGCTGCGATAGGTGAAGCCCCAGCTCCAGTCCTAGCAAGAGCGAATCCACCAGCTGTCAGCATGGGCCTAGCAGGCAAACCTGCTAGGCTGCATCAACCAAGCCACAGCCCAAAGGCTAACATTCATGATACTTAAACAGGAAAAAGAGCAGTTTTAAATGACATGAAGGTTGACAGCTGATGTAATAAAGCAACAGGAAAAGCTAAAAGTGTGTTCAGAAGCATAAGTGGAGGTACCATATTCAACCCATAGATCAATAGTGAAACCCCCCCACCTCAAGTACTGTGTTCAGTTCTGGAGGCCATGTTCTTTGATTCAGACCAATTAGAGACATTCTTACAGAACAGAGAGGTTCCTTCAATTATTTCTTCTTAATAGTCCGAGGGTTATGAGTGTAAGAAAATCAAGCGGATAGATAGAAATTAACTTGTAATTTCCTATTGTATATTCTAATATAACAGTCCCCAGTTGAGGTCTTATCTGAACCGATTTTTCCTATGTTTGTATGTTTCAGTTATTTTATGTTGAGATGAAGAAAATATGTTCAATATTGCATGAATGTCAAATTTTTGTTTGGCTAAAGATTTGAAAATTGAAAATAAAGAATAATAAAAAAAAAATCTTCAGAGAGATAGCCATGTAAGTGTTGTAGCAAAAACGTCAGGAGTCGAGTGGCATTTTATAGACTAACTAATTTATCAAAGCCTGAGCTTTTGAGGGCAGAGTTTGTGACTCTGTCATCACAAGCTCATGCTTTAATTAATTAGTCTATAAGGTGCCACTCGACTCCTATCTTTTTTGCTAGGTTTAAGAAAGCGTACTAAAAAATACTGACTGGAGGAAAGAAAAGGGGGACATGATAAAAGCATTCAAATATCTAGAAGACCTCAATACATTGCAGCAAGGTGCAATTTTCCATATGAAAATACATTCAAGGGCAAGGAGTTAAGAAGTCAGAGGGATGGAGACTCATAGGGAATATGAGGAAATACTTCTTTACTAAGATGGTGGTTAGTGCCTGGAATATCCTACCAATAAACCTTCAGCTCCTGTCTTCAGGCTTTTAAATTAGGCTCTCAGGCCTTAGCTATACTCTTCTTAGTTTCTTTCTCTTCATTTCTCATGCCAACTTTTTTGTACATTGTTGCACATTAGGGTCTCTTTCTGTTCAAGTGCTTTGGATAAATGCACTCTGCATTAAATATGTATGTAAACATGCTTGTGCTATTCTGAGTCTAATTACGCAGTTGGATATCTCTTCCATAAGTCCCTCTGGTCTTTGATGCCATTGAAATGAACCCCCTCTAGCACTGATGAATAAGATCTGTAGTTGATGAAAAACCTCAAGGATCGCTTGACGAGTTGGTCCCTTTTACCTCTATCACTCACTGGCAGGATACATTTGTTTAAAATGAATGAACTTCCTCAGTGGTTGTACCTGTTCCAGATGCTACCGGTGTGGCTACATCGGCTAGACTTCTTAGAGATTCAAAGGGCCTTGCGAAGATTTATATGGCAAGGCCGCAAAGCCAGAATAGCGATGCGTTGGTTATATGAATGAACCCTTATGTAACAGGGGCTTAGCATGCAGATTTTAAAGAATACAATCTCATCTGTATGATGCGCCATTTTAAAGACTGGTTTGCGGGGACCTCTTTTCATTCCTCTGAGACATATTTGCAAGCATGGTTTCAAAGGTTCGCATTGACTGCCCTCATACAAGTCCCAAAAAATTTAATCCTGGCTAGACTCCGACATTTTTTAATATTAGAATCGGGCAGGAAATCCTGGACCTGTTTACGTGCATATAAGGGTCTTCAGCTATCCATGACACCTCTGACCCCAATATGTGGCAACCCCCAGTTTTTACCAGGAATCAACAACCCCTCCTTCCAGCAGTGGGCAAGTAAAGGTTTAAAATACGTGGGGCAATTACTGGATATTTCCCAAAAACAATTGCACAGTTTTATAGACCTACAGATCAAGTATGATTTACATTACTCAGACATGTACATGCAAGTTAGACATTATGTTAATACCCTGGGATTACATAATTACCCGTTAGCAGATTATAGGTTTCTAGAATCCCTGTTCATGGGACCCAAGTGTTCCTTTTTTGTGCAAGCTTGTGTGTCGGGGAAGACTATAGTGATAGGAGTATACTACCGTCCACCTGGTCAAGATGGTGAGACTGACAGTGAAATGCTAAGAGAAATTAGGGAAGCTAACCAAATTGGTAGTGCGGTAATAATGGGAGATTTCAATTACCCCAATATTGACTGGGTAAATGTATCATTAGGACACGCTACAGAGATAAAGTTCCTGGATGGAATAAATGATAGCTTTATGGAGCAATTGGTTCAGGAACCGACGAGAGAGGGAGCAATTTTAGATCTAATTCTCAGTGGAGCACAAGATTTGGTGAGAGAGGTAATGGTGATGGGGCCGCTTGGCAATAGTGATCATAATATGATCAAATTTGAATTAACGACTGGAAGGGGGACAGTAAGCAAATCCATGGCTCTCGTGCTAAACTTTCAAAAAGGAAACTTTGATAAAATGAGAAAAATAGTTAGAAAAAAACTGAAAGGAGCAGCTACAGAAGTAAAAAGTGTGCAAGAGGCGTGGTCATTGTTAAAAAATACCATCCTAGAAGCACAATACAGATGTATTCCACACTTTAAGAAAGGTGGAAAGCTGGCAAAACGATTACCAGCATGGTTAAAAGGGGAGGTGAAAGAAGCTATTTTAGCCAAAAGATCTTCATTCAAAAATTGGAAGAAGGATCCAACAGAGGAAAATAGGAAAATGCATAAATGTTGGTAAGTTAAATGTAAGATATTGATAAGAGAAGCTAAGAGGGAATTTGAAAAGAAGTTGGCCATAGAGGCAAAAACTCACAGTAAAAACATTTTTAAATATATCCGAAGCAGAAAGCCTGTGAGGGAGTCAGTTGGACTGTTAGATGATCGAGGGGTTAAAGGGGCACTTAGAGAAGATAAGGCCATCACGGAAAGATTAAATGATTTCTTTTCTTTGATGTTTACTGAAGAGGATGTTGGGGAGGTACCCGTACTGGAGAAGGTTTTCATGGGTAATGATTCAGATGGACTGAACCAAATCACGGTGGACCTAGAAGATGTGGTAGACCTGATTGATAAACTGGAGTAGTAAATCATAAGAAAAACATAAGAAAATGCCAAGGGTCCATCAAGCCCAGCATCCTGTTTCCAACAGTGGCCAATCCAGGCCAAAAGAACTTGGCAAGTACCCAAAAACTAAGTCTTTTCCATGTTATCAGTGCTAATGGCAGTGGCTATTCTCTAAGTGAACTTAATAGCAGGTAATGGATTTCTCCTCCAAGAACTTATTCAATCCTTTTTTAAACACATCTATACTTACTGCACTAACCACATCCTCTGGCAACAAATTCCAGAGTTTAATTGTGCGTTGAGTAAAAAAGAACTTTCTCCGATTAGTTTTAAATGTGCCCCATGCTAACTTCATGGAGTGCCGCCTAGTCTTTCTATTATCCGAAAGAGTAAATTACTGATTCACATCTACCCGTTCTAGACCTCTCATAATTTTAAACATCTCTATCATATCCCCCCTCAGCCGTCTCTTCTCCAAGCTGAAAAGTCCTAACCTCTTTAGTCTTTCCTCATAGGGGAGCTGTTCCATTCCCCTTATCATTTTGGTCGCCTTTCTCTGTACCTTCTCCATCGCAACTATATCTTTTTTGAGATGCGGCGACCAGAATTATACACAGTATTCAAGGTGCGGTCTCACCATGGAGCAATACAGAGGCATTATGTCCTTTTCCATTTTATTCACCATTTCCTTTCTAATAATTTCCAACATTATGTTTGCTTTTTTGACTGCTACAGCACACTGAACCACCAATTTCAATGTGTTATCCACTATGACACCTAGATCTCGTTCTTGGGTGGTAGCACCTATTATGGAACCTAACATTGTGTAACTATAGCATGGGTTATTTTTCCCTATATGCATCACCTTGCACTTATCCACATTAAATTTCATCTGCCATTTGGATGCCCAATTTTCCAGTCTCACAAGGTCTTCCTGCAATTTATCACAATCTGCTTGTGACTTAACTATGCTGAACAATTTTGTATCATCATTCTTCTGTTCCAGCTGCCCCTGCAGCTGGAACAGAAGAATGAATGCTGTGCAGGGCACTGGTGGAGGAGAGAGTACTTGTAGGGGAGGGTGTGCCAGTGCTGTGGTGCCCCCTCTGGTATGGCATCCTGTGCAGCTGCATAGATTGCACACCTCAAAAGCTGGATCTGGCTTGAACAGTACCAAAGCCATACTGCAAATAGCAATAAACACACTATTTGTAAATAATTGTACAGAATTCTTTACTAATAGGCTTTTCCCCTGTGAATAGTATTTTACATGGCCAGAAAAATAATAGAAACAAATGCACTAATCCCTTTCTATTTTCAGTTTTAGTTTTTTAGTATAGACTAGAGGAGCCTTGAGTTGAGTTGTGTTTTACACAGGACCATAGATAATGCCAGGATTATTGTAAATTCTAAGTTTCTGACTCATTTACAGCTCAGTTCCTTACTCTGAATATTTTTGGAAACATTAATTCATATGTACTTCCTAACCACTTACATGCAAAACAATCAGCTCTCAGCTTATAATTGTAGTCTGTTGATGCCAAATTGTAGTTTGTTGGAGCCAAGACACATAATGAAGTCATTTTTTTTCTGTAAGACGTAATGTTTTTTTCTGTCCTTATTCAATGATTTCACTGTTGAACAGTCTTTTTATGTCAAAACGTATATGCTTAACAGAGGTTAATATTAACTGTAGTAGCAGTTGGTTAGACACTATTTTCCATTTTGATTTACCGAAAAATCTGTTTGAGCTGGTTCAGATCTAAATTGAAGCAACCCAAGCCATGCAGAATAGGGTCATTCTGGTTCAAATTTTCCAAGTCAAATTTTCCAAGAGGTCCTGTAATCCAAATATTATAAATCCTTATATTTCATCCAAAACACCTTTCTGCAACTATGCACAATAAAGATAATTTAAAAAAAAAAGTACTTTACAAGTGAAAAAGTACTTTACAAGTGAAAAAGATTACACCACCTAATTTTAAACAAGGGAAGTTCCTGTAGGGGACAAAACTGAAAGTTATATACATATATACAGGAAAATACCTGAGAGGAGTAAGTCACTTGGGCCTGGATTTATCAAAATGTGATAGCAAAAGGGGTGTGTTTTATGCTAGTGCAAATTGCAATATTCATGAGAGAGAGAGAGAGAGAGAGAAACTAACCGTAATGGGCTCTCCCTAGATAGGTATTTGTATCCCTATGGGTGGCCCATCTAGTAACTCAAGGTGAGGTTTAGGTATTAGTGTAGGGGGTTAGGGGCCACTTTGACATTCAACGAGAGATGTACGAACAGAACAGTGGTCTCTTGTGAAGATTTGATGACCTTCGGAGTGAGGAAATTCACCCAAAGATGAGATTTGTGCAGTGTTCTCTCAACCTAGCTAGATGGACTCTCTACCTGGGTAACATCAAGCTAGGTGGAGAGAACATTGCACAAATCTCATCTTTGGGTGAGTTTCCTCTCTCCGTAGGTCATCAAATCTTCACAAGAGAGCACTGTTCTGTTCGTACATCTCACGTTGAATGTCAAAGTGGCCCCTAACCCTGCAAAAGGTGTAGTTAAAATCGGCATTACATCTGTGCCATAGCACTTCGTAGATTGGCATACCAGCCCACTCCTCCTCTTTTTTCAATTTGCATCGCACCATACAATATGGTGCTATCGCATGCGTTAAATACGTTTTCACATGCGTTAAGGGCCTATGGCATGCGTTAACTGGGCTTTCGCATGCGATAAGCCCTTAATGCATGCGAAAACGCCTTAGCTCATTTTGATAAATGACCCCCTTGTTTTGCTGTGCCTGTATAAAATAAATATGAGAGTTTAATAAACTGTTTTTTTCTGTACTATTATCAAAATAAAAGCCAACACTGACCTGGCCCTGATTCATATTTGACCATCTCATCAGTACAAGACAAGGGTGTTTGTTTCAGTTCAGAATTCAGACAGCAAAGATGTCTTATCGCTAGGCTTCTTAGGTTATGCAGCATCTCTCTCCTTCCATTCAATAAGTTGTGAATATGCCAGATATGGACTGGAGTTCATTCTTGTAGTAGCCAACTGCTGCTTCTTAAAGAAGGGAAAAAGGAGTGGAGTGGACTCTGACGAAGTGGACTCTGTCCTCGAAAGCTCATTCTTTAATAAATTGGTTAGTCTATAAGGTGCCACTCCTGTCTTTTTTGTTACACCAACCTAACTCGGCTATCCCTCTGAAGATCTTAGAGAAGGATTAGTAAGTGACAGGGAATTACCTAAACTGATGCCTTCATTGGTTTACTCTCTTACTAGAAGTCTGTAGATTAAGGATTTTTTTCTCTGTGTTGTAAGAAATATGTGTAACTCTGTTACTGCTTGATATGTTGATTTAGTTATCTCAAATTCATACAGATTGGCTAATAAATATATTTCAGATAGCACAATATTAACAATGTAATAAAGGTTCATAATAATAAAGAGCAAAGTTTTAGCCTCCCATAGCTTACTGTCTTATATTGATATCTGCTTGAATTGGTTGCCACTTTCTTTGGCGCATCCTTTCTCATGCTTTTCTTCAAACACTAAATTTATTAACTTCTACTCTATATAAGCATGAATTCAGATGTACTATTTTAACATTTGAGTCAGTCATTCACATGAGCATCCATAAGCTGTCAACTCTCATTTAAGAACTTATGTATAACCATGGCAGCCTGAATAAGCTGAAATTTCGGTAGAGATCAGGCCTGTAAAATTTGCAGTTCAAAACTTGATTTAAATCATAGTATATATTCCACCCAGAACTCTGTTCCTGTGAGATCTTGGAAGCTAAGTAGAGTTAGGTCTCACTAGTACTTGGAAAGAAGAACTTGGGGTAGCAGAGGGCCTACCAGTAAAGGTAGAAGCATGACAGAGTTTAAGCTTGATAGAGACACAGACCACACTAGAGATGTTCATTTGTTTTAAACAAAATAGATAATAGCAATGAAAATGTCTATTTCATCTCTTTTCGGAAGCACCACAAAACAAAACAAAACAAAAAAGACGAAATTTCATAAAAATTAGTATTTTGTGTTAGTGCGCACTAACAGGACTTAGTACACACTAACCAGATGTTAGTGCGCACTTACTGAAAATGTTAGCAATCTGTTTAAAAGTGTCAATTGGGGGAGCAGTTTGTTGGCTAAAGTTATGGTTATGCATTCCCAAAGTTACTTGTGTTGCCAAGTTTGCAAGGTGGTATTTGGGGGGGGATAGCCAGTGCCTGATAACAAATATAAACAAACAATTGATATAATAAATATTTAATACCATCAGGTTTCTAGTCAGCAAATGCAAAAGCATGCAATGCAAATGTATATTTTGAATTTGCCAATCCCTTTGTATTTTAGGAAAGGGGCCCTGGAATTTTGATGTCTGTGTGTTTGGGGGGTGGGGGGGGTGGGGTAACTGGTGAGAGGGGGTAAATGGGGTGACTGTATGGGGTGACAGATAGGAGAGAGACTGGTTGGGGTGGTGACTGGTGAGAGAGAGGCAGCCTGGTATGTGGGGGTGTGACTGGTGAGAGGGAGAGTGACTGGGGTGACTGTTTGAGGTAATGGGTGGGGGAGAGAAACTGGTTGAGATGGTGACTGTTGAGAGAGATTCAGTCTGGTATGTGGGGGGTGGCTAACAAGAGGGAGAGTAACTGGGGTGACTATGTGGGGGTGACAGGTGAGAGAGAGAGAGACTTCTTGGGGTAGTGACTGGTGAGAGAGAGACAGCCTGTTGTGTATGGGGTGGGACTAGTGAGAGGGGAAGTGACTGTGGTGACTGGGGTGACACGTGGGAAAGAGAGGCAGCCTGGTGTGTATGTGAGGGGGTGACTGGGGTAACTGTATGGGGTGACAGGTTACCCCTCCCCCCAACACACACCAGGCTGCCTGTCTCTCTCTAGTCACCACCCCAACCAGATTCTCTCCCACCTGTCACCTCATACATTCACCCAAGTCACTTCCCCGCTCACCAGTCACCCCCCCCCCCCCAAACACATAGACTCACACCAGGGGAATTCAAAGTATGCATATCCCAAAATGCCAGGGCCCCTCTCTTAAAATACAAAAGGACTGGTGAATTCTAAATATGCATTTGCATTTCATGCTTTTGCTGACTAGAACTTGATGCTATAAAATGACATCACTTGTTTGTTTACACTTGTTACCCTCACAAACTCCACCTTAAAATCATAGCAACACAAACAAGTACCGGTAACTAAGGAGGCAGCCAATGGGAATGCAGAGCCTTACCTCTGGCTAACGAGTTCCCCCAAATTGACACTTTTGAACTGATTGGTAAGATTTTCAGTTAGTGCGCACTAAGTCCCGTTAGTGCGGACTAACTCCAAAATTAGGGGAAACCCGAAATAAACACTCCCAGAACCATTTTAAAAACAAAATTGAACAGATGACCCGAAACAA
The DNA here is from genome assembly GCF_901001135.1 of Rhinatrema bivittatum. Taxonomy (NCBI): domain Eukaryota; kingdom Metazoa; phylum Chordata; class Amphibia; order Gymnophiona; family Rhinatrematidae; genus Rhinatrema; species Rhinatrema bivittatum. Next base: position 458,144,420 of record NC_042618.1, on the reverse strand, counting down.
AAATGATACACCCCCCCAGAATCAATGCATATTCTTAGAGCACAGTGGTAGGAGCAGGTGGAGAGTCACAGGTAGAAGAAATGGGGTAGGGCTTGTGTAGTGGGTGTTGGAGATGTTTTAGAACCCTATGTCCTCAATAATTATGCTCAATCACATGGCACATTAGAAGGTCGAAAAGGGAAGAAAACAAAGCCAACAAGCACAGAGCAGCAGAATGATTGCATCAAGCTTTCAAGAAGAGGAGGCAAGGCCATTCAGCATACAGCTTAGCAAAGCTCTGAGGCATTCTTAGGCAGAGGATACCAGACAGACTGGGTGAGCCAAATGGGCCTCATCTATCAACATCTACTATGTTACTGCCATCGAACAGCAGTTAGAAGATACATGAATGCTAACCTTGTCCCCCAGCCCCTGATGCAGACGCAAGGCGTCGGAACATGGCCAGGGTCGGGCAAGAACTGTTGGGCAAGTTGGTGCTTTGTACTTTGGGAGGAATACATCGGATGGAAGGTCTCTGTACCAATAACAGAGATAAGTGCGATTTCAGCTTTCATAGAACTGCCGCATTTCTCCAGCGGGAGGACTACTTCGCATAGATTTGAATATGAATACATCTTACACTAGTTGTTTGAAGCAATGATGGAATAAGTGGTTTATATATTACAAGTTTTTATTTGCATAATAGATAAAATTAAAAAAAAAAATTAATCTGTTTATACACAGAGCAAAGTGGAACTTAGGGCCTCATTTTCCAAGGAGTTACCGCGTGTGATAATTCCGCAAATCGCATTAACTGCTGTTAGCGCATGCAAATTTTTAATTTCGTATTCAGGGGGCAGAGTTGGGGCGGAGCAAATGTAAAGTAGGGAGGATTTATTGTGTGTCGCAAAACAGCTGCACTGTTAGTGCGGCTCATAACTGCACCTCTTTCATTTGCGTTACAGGCCGGTAAAGGTCTCTCTCTCTCTCTCTCTCTAGCCTGCATCATACTGTCATTCCCCAAAGGCTTTTGTGGGGTTTGGGTGTTAGTAGGCATTAAAAAATAAGCCACAAGCCTAATATTTAGCCTTTTATAACTAGCAGGCTTTATTAAGATATCAGAAAATTGTATTTTCCATAGAATGAAAAGGTCAAGGACAAGAGATTATGATATGAAGCTGTTTCTATTTAAGTAATTCAGGAATATTGCAGTTTTGCATTAAAAGATGCCTATGAGACTGTTTTCCTGTGTTACAAAAATGATCCGCGTGCAAAAACGCAAGCCTAAGAGGAGGGCTTGGACCAGGGCCGGCTGTAGGTGAACTGCAATCCTGTGCGAAAACTGATTTGGGTGACCCTGCTCTTTCACCTTCCCCAGTGAAAAATAAGCATACTTCCTGCACCACCCTTTGTGATAGCATGAAATCTGTATGTAAAGACGCCTGTGCTATTCGGACAACAAAAAAGAGGAGGAGAAGGAAAAGAGGCATAAAAGAGCACTAACTGTAAAAGGAAAAAGGCATTAGTACTAGTACAAGTATACACCCAATCCAAAAAATCAAGACAGTACAATATTCGAAGCTTCAGGAAGATGAAAGCACAATCCTAGCTCTTCTATCTAAAAAAAAAAATAAATTACGAAGCTGCTATGGGATAAAGAAAACAAAACAATCCGCATTTAGCTTAATGATGTACTTACATGGATGCCTAAGGAGGAAAGACACACCTAATGCCTGAACTTCTTGGCGCATTCCAAGAAAGCTCCTCCTTTCCTGCATTATTTTAGCCAAATCTGGGTAAATCCTAACCAAATCCCCTAGGAAATTCACATTCAGATGTTGAAAATATTTTTTCTATAACAAAACTTGTTCATATATAAAGGAAACAAGTCACATGCAGAGGATTCAAAAAATGAAGTAAGAGTTCAAATGAATTTGAGATGAAAGAAGCTGTCCAGATCTCAAAGGGGAGAAAATCAACCCTAGTTAGGGTAGAAATTTGATCCGATGGAATCTGGAGAATATCCATAAGATATCTACATAAAGTTGTTCGAGGAGATTTCCCAAGGACTCTTGGGAAATTAATCACCCTCAAATTCAAATGTCGGAGCTGATTTTCAACTTTCCTAGTTAAGAAGGCACGCTCACTGATAGTTGAATTAACTTCTCTGACTTCTTGGATATTTTATGTGTGAGCCAGTGTTAATAATAATAATAATAATAACAGAATGACATATTTTAATTTCATTTCTGAGTAAGATCAAATCCACATTACATAAAGGAGCATTAAAGAAAGATTTACATATTTTAATGTACCATGTTCAATATGTTTATCTGTTGCATAGTTTCCCAGCTATGTGGCAGCTGGTACAAAATGTAAAACTGTCCTGTATTTCATTCACTGCTGCAGAGCATTTTGAGGTTGGCTGTGAAGCTCACATGCACATTGTTTCTTTTTGGTCATATTTGTCAGTGAGAGAGTGCCTGTTGTTGACGATCAGGCTGTCTGTCCATCCATCCATATGTATAGATTTCAGCAGCACAACCACTGTACCAGTCTGGCTGAAAACGTTGTGCGGGAACTGAAATTTGGTTGAGATTGGTCCAATTTTTGGGACCACCAGAGCTCCAAGTGAGCCCCCATCATAACACAATGCATAACGTTTTCAACTTGTTTTCTGTCCAAAACATTGTCTGTTTCATTTGGGATTCTGACAAAGGAACATATATATAGTGCAAAGAAACAAAATCCTAAAGTAAGTGCAGAAACTTCTTAGTGAGACCACAACCTTTCCAGACATTTGTCACTAGAGGGTAAATGTTCATTGTGGTGTCTGAGGAATGAAGTGCACAGCTCCTGCTAATAAAACAATGAGCTGCTGGCACCTAATTTCGCGCCCTCATGAATGCCTGCAAAGCCATGAGATGAAGCCTAACAGTGTTTGTGTCTTTGTTATGAAACCTGGGCATCACTGTTTCTCATTTTAAGAGCTCATAAAAGGATTGACTTAGCACGAGTTTGAAACTGGCTACTGCCCTGGCTACTGTCCTTTCTTTGCCTTGACGATTGGTGCTACTACTGACAAGTTTAAAAAATTTCTGGTAATTCAACCCTTTTATTATTCAATTTTTTTTATTTTATATTGTATTTGCATTATTATATTTTTAGACTGTATAATGATTTTGCAGGTTAATGTATCCATGATTGCTGAATTGTATTGTAGGGCTGTGCTCTGATCCACCTTGCATAGGTCTATGCTTCAAAAGGTAGGGTAAGCTGCTACCTCTATACCACATGACATTTAAACAGGATTTTGTTTTTCTTTCTGTGAAAGTCTTAGACACATTTAAGAGAGAAATAGCTGTATGGATAACATCAAATGACTCTTCCTCAAGATTTACAGTTTCGGACAGTTGAGAAAATGCCCTTTGCTATGAATGACTTGGGCACACACTACTGATCTCAGCGTCTGTATCTGACAATATCTAATCCAGGTCACTCGGAAGAAGCAGCCAAAAGAGCCTAATCGGGAGAGCGGCTGCTTATTGTTCATGCCCATCTGCTTAACTTGGTTGTGCAGAACTTCAGGAAGGTTTGAATTGTATTTAATTACTGACTCTCACAAAACCTCCACAGCTTTGAAATCACTGCAATTAACTTACTCCCTCATGCAAGTCAGGATGTGGAGCCTTATGCGTTTCTGTCATTGCTTGAGGCTTTAGGCCATAAGGTACAGTATCTTAGTTTCTCACTGAAAAATCCATTCTTCCTTTTGCTCTCTATCAGGCCGATACAGTAAAAATCGCGGGAGAGCAGGCGAGCGCTTGCTCTCCCGGTGCGCGCACAGGCCACTCTCCAACCCCCCCAACTCTCCAACTCTCCAAATCCCCCCGAAACTAATAGCGCCCGCAACATGCAAATGCACGGTGATGGCCCTATTAGTTATTCCCGCACGATTCAGTAAGTAAAATGTGCAGCCAAGCCGCACATTTTACTTTCAGAAATTAGCGCCTACCCAAAGGTAGGCGTTAATTTCTCTCAGCACCGGGAAAGTGTACAAGAAAGCAGTAAAAACTGCTTTTCTGTACACCCTCCGACTTAATATCATGGTGATATTAAATCGGAGGTCCCAAAAGTTAAAAATAATTAAAGATTTACAAAAAAAAATTTTTAAATCGGCCCGCAGCTCGTGGGTTGAAAACCAGATGCTCAATTTTGCCAGCGTCCGGTTTCCGAACCCGTGGCTGTTGGAGGGTTTGAGAACCGACGCAGGCAAAATTGAGCATCGGCTGTCAAACTTGCTGACAGCCGCCACTCCTGTCAAAAAAGAGGCGCTAGGGATGCACTAGTGTCCCTAGCGCCTCTTTTTACCGCGGGCCCTAATTTGAATAATTTTATTTACTGAATCGCGCGCACAGGATAGTGCGTTTTCGATGCGCTATTACCCCTTACTGAATAAATCCCCCTCCTAACCTTTATCCAGGAAGTTACGCCTGCCTCCGGGCAGTTGTAACTTGCACGTGCCGAATGTCTGCTGGCGCGGCAGGCCCTGATACAGGCCGCTGTGTCGGGGCACTCGGCCACGCCCCAGACCGCCACCATGCCCCCAAACATGCCCCCGAGCCGACACCACGCCCCCTGGCCACGCCCCCAAACCACCCCTTTTTGCAAGCCCCGGGACATACGCGCGTCCCGGGGCATGCGCGTGCCGCCGAGCCTATGCAAAATAGGCTTGGCGCGTGCAAGGGCAGATTTCCTCAGGTTACGCGCGTAGCCTTTGAAAATCTGCCCATTACTGAATCAGGTACTAAGCTTTATAATTTCAGCAAGTGTTTTTTTGTACCGATTTCTAATTCCAAAAGATAACGTGGTCCCCACATATATTATTTTTAAATTTTATAACAGTCCACACAGTAAGACAGTAACATTAAAAAGGGGAAGTAGGTGCAGATGTACACATATGCATTGGCGCGTATCCAAAGGCGCAGCAGTTTTATAACATAGGTGCACATGTGCGCGCATGTTATAAAACAGCCTAGGTGTGCATGTGTGTGCGCCCAGTTTTGCAAGTGGGCACGCACAGCCCCGGAAAAACGGGTTTGAGCCGCGCAAGTGGGGGACTTTTATTCGGGAGGCGCGTCCACCCCCTAACCGGTTTCACCAGTTCGTCTACCAGTTTGCCCAGTCTGGAGCTAGGTCCTCCAAACCCTCCTGCACTCCTTACCCATCACCCCCAGACTCTTTAACCCTCTCAGGGATACCTGCATTTTTTTTTGAACATGCACCTTCTCCATAGCGGAAGAAAACATGTGCGGCACTGGACCTGGATGTGCCCCCAGGCGCACAAGTATTTGCACGCACATCTCCTGGCCCCGCCCCGGAATGCCCACAACCCACTCCCTTTTTTACTAAGTGCGACATTCGCGTATCAGGAGATGTGCGCGCCTGTAGGCGGCTTTTAAAATTGGGAGGATATGTGCATGTCCTACGTGCGCGCGCAGCTCCTGATTTTGGCACGCGCCAGACTTAAAATCTGCCCCTAAGGGACTACCATGATGGAAGGGTCAATGGAGACGTTATTTCATGGGAAGGTCGGTTAAATTTACATAAAGCCTCTTTCCTCTTTTCATGCTAGTCCCTGGTCAAATACTGTTTTGTTTTTTTTTTAGGACTGTTTGTGGCACTAAACTCTTCAGAGGAACATAATGTCCAAGAGAAGGAAATTTTCTATTTTATGTGACTCAGGGGAAAAGTAAAACCGAGGTCTAAGACTCTTTTCCTCTGCTGTCTGCCAAGTATTTTTCACTTGCAACTCTGTGGGCCTTTTAGGACTGCGTGTTGGGCCTCTGCCCACCAGATTATGATCCTTCAGCCTTCACAAGTTTTCTTAAATGAACTAAAAGAATAGACAGTGTCAACAGGCCACATTCTTTTCTAACAGTTGCTTCACAGATTGGCAAAAAAAAAGATTCAATAAAACCCATAGACAATATGACAAAACAAGGACAATAAATAACTTCGTTGAGGTAACTGGCAGAGTGATAATTCATGCAGACCCCACAGCTCAGATACAGGGCTGCAAGACATTATTACACCTGAAGCACATTCATTTCCGATTTCCTGTTGTTCACTTTCTGTCACCTGGATACAAGGGAACAGGAGCTCACGCTCACTATGTTGAAATGTTTCCATTCCTAGAATGGGGGGGGGGGGAGGGAGGATGCTAGGATGGTCGATTTTTGAATGGCATTTTGAAGGACATTAAGTTATGCGTAATTGGCATGATAAAGCACCACTAAAATGTATTGGACTGGTTGAACATTTTGCCAGCAAAAAGAGTGCTTCAGTCCCAGAAGAGGCTAGTGGTGATTTCCTATCAAACTTGTGTTCAGGAATATTTTGTTGCTCTGCGCAGGTTCAGGACTAAGAGACAGTTACAGCTATCAGTGTAGCATACCAGTCAGCAGAATGCCCGCACGAAAAGTGCTCCAATTCCTTGCAGCTATTTTATGGGAAGAAGAAAGAGAACCTTACAACTTTATGGAGCAATTGGTTCAGGAACCGACGAGAGAGGGAGCAATTTTAGATCTAATTCTCAGTGGAGCACAGGACTTGGTAAGAGAGGTAACGGTGGTGGGGCCGCTTGGCAATAGTGATCATAATATGATCAAATTTGATTTAATGACTGGAAAAGAAACAGTGTGCAAATCCAAGGCTCTCGTGCTAAACTTTCAAAAGGGAAACTTTGATAAAATGAGAAAAATTGTTAGAAAAAAACTGAAAGGAGCAGCTACAAAAGTAAAAAATGTCCAAGAGGTGTGGTCATTGTTAAAAAATACCATTCTAGAAGCACAGTCTAGATGTATTCCACACATTAAGAAAGGTGGAAAGAAGGCAAAACGATTACCGGCATGGTTAAAAGGGGAGGTGAAAGAAGCTATTTTAGCCAAAAGATCCTCATTCAAAAATTGGAAGAAGGATCCAACAGAAGAAAATAGGATAAAGCATAAACATTGGCAAGTTAAATGTAAGACATTGATAAGACAGGCTAAGAGAGAATTTGAAAAGAAGTTGGCTGTAGAGGCAAAAACTCACAGTAAAAACTTTTTAAAATATATCCGAAGCAGAAAGCCTGTGAGGGAGTCAGTTGGACCGTTAGATGATCGAGGGGTTAAAGGGGCACTTAGAGAAGATAAGGCCATCGCGGAAAGATTAAATGATTTCTTTGCTTCAGTGTTTACTGAAGAGGATGTTGGGGAGGTACCCGTAATGGAGAAGGTTTTCATGGGTAATGATTCAGATGGACTGAATCAAATCACGGTGAACCTAGAAGATGTGGTAGGCCTGATTGACAAACTGAAGACTAGTAAATCACCTGGACCGGATGGTATACACCCCAGAGTTCTGAAGGAACTAAAAAATGAAATTTCAGACCTATTAGTAAACATTTGTAACTTATCATTAAAATCATCCATTGTACCTGAAGACTGGAGGATAGCAAATGTAACCCCAATATTTAAAAAGGGCTCCAGGGGCGATCCGGGAAACTACAGACCGGTTAGCCTGACTTCAGTGCCAGGAAAAATAGTGGAAAGTGTTCTAAACATCAAAATCACAGAACATATAGAAAGACATGGTTTAATGGAACAAAGTCAGCATGGCTTTACCCAGGGCAAGTCTTGCCTCACAAATCTGCTTCACTTTTTTGAAGAAGTTAATAAACATGTGGATAAAGGTGAACCGGTAGATATAGTATACTTGGATTTTCAAAAGGCGTTTGACAAAGTTCCTCATGAGAGGCTTCTAGGAAAAGTAAAAAGTCATGGGATAGGTGGCGATGTCCTTTCGTGGATTGCAAACTGGCTAAAAGACAGGAAACAGAGAGTAGGATTGAATGGGCAATTTTCTCAGTGGAAGGGAGTGGACAGTGGCGTGCCTCAGGGATCTGTATTGGGACCCTTACTGTTCAATATATTTATAAATGATCTGGAAAGAAATACGACGAGTGAGATAATCAAATTTGCAGATGACACAAAATTGTTCAGAGTAGTTAAATCACAAGCAGATTGTGATAAATTGCAGGAAGACCTTGTGAGACTGGAAAATTGGGCATCCAAATGGCAGATGAAATTTAATGTGGATAAGTGCAAGGTGATGCATATAGGGAAAAATAACCCATGCTATAATTACACAATGTTGGGTTCCATATTAGGTGCTACAACCCAAGAAAGAGATCTAGGTGTCATAGTGGATAACACATTGAAATCGTCGGTGCAGTGTGCTGCGGCAGTCAAAAAAGCAAACAGAATGTTGGGAATTATTAGAAAAGGAATGATGAATAAAACGGAAAATGTCATAATGCCTCTGTATCGCTCCATGGTGAGACTGCACCTTGAAAACTGTGTACAATTCTGGTCGCCGCATCTCAAAAAAGATATAATTGTGTTGGAGAAGGTACAGAGAAGGGCTACCAAAATGATAAGGGGAATGGAACAACTCCCCTATGAGGAAAGACTAAAGAGGTTAGGACTTTTCAGCTTGGAGAAGAGACGACTGAGGGGGGATATGATAGAGGTGTTTAAAATCATGAGAGGTCTAGAACGGGTAGATGTGAATCGGTTATTTACTCTTTCGGATAGTAGAAAGACTAGGGGGCACTCCATGAAGTTAGCATGGGGCACATTTAAAACTAATCGGAGAAAGTTCTTTTTTACTCAACGCACAATTAAACTCTGGAATTTGTTGCCAGAGAATGTGATTCTTGCAGTTAGTATAGCTGTGTTTAAAAAAGGATTGGATAAGTTCTTGGAGGAGAAGTCCATTACCTGCTAATAAGTTCACTTAGAGAATAGCCACTGCCATTAGCAATGGTTACATGGAATAGACTTAGTTTTTGGGTACTTGCCAGGTTCTTATGGCCTGGATTGGCCACTGTTGGAAACAGGATGCTGGGCTTGATGGACCCTTGGTCTGACCCAGTATGGCATTTTCTTATGTTCTTATGTTCTCGTGGAAAGCAGGGAATGACATTTTGACAATAATATTGCTTAATTTGTCTAAGCACAATATGAATTTGAGTCTCCGTTTTCTCATCCATCCTTGAAAGTGATATCATAAGGTTAGAACAAAGTAGAAATATAAGGACTACTAACATAATCCAGGAAACACAGGAGCTTACATATGCTGAATGATTCTCCAAACTGTGGCCGTTTTCCTTAGAAACATGATGACTGAGGAGGAATTTTAATTGCACTATACAAATATATCAGTTAACCTTTTTTACCCCAGAAACAAACAAAATAAGGAAGGATCTTTTAAGAGAAAATAGATGTCATTACTTTCAGAGGAAAGGATTATTTACTTAACATGTGATGAAATCAAGGAATATATATTGTGCCAGGAGAGACCATCAACACTAGAGGCCTGATACTCTTTTTTCCTCTTCTGTGTTTATGGGGCAACCAAAATGATAAAGGGGGATGGAACAGCTCCCCTATGAAGAAAGGCTAAAGAGGTTAGGGCTGTTCAGCTTGGAGAGGAGACAGATGGGGGAGATATGATAGAGGTCTATAAAATAATGAGTGAAATGGAACAAGTAAATGTTAATCAATTGTTTACTCTTTCAAAGAGTGCAAAGACTAGGGGAAACACAATGAAGTTACTAGGTAATACATTTAAAACTAATAAGAGAAAATATTTTTTTACTTAACGCATAATTAAGCTCTGGAATTTGTTGCCAGAGTATGTGATGAAATCTATTATTGGATCTGCGTTTAAAAAAGGTTTGGACAAGTTCTTAGAGGAACCATTAACCATTATTAAGGTAGAGTTGGGATAAGCATCTTAGGACAAGCATCTTGGAAACTGTCTACCCCTTGGGATCCTGTCAGATATTTGTGGCCTGGTTTGGCCAATGTTGGAAACAGGATACTGGGCTTGATGGACCTTTGGTCTGACCCAGTATGGCAAGTCTTACATTTCCTTTGATGTAGGTTTGATAAGGAATATTATTTTTCTACTTCATAACTGGCTCACAGTGCTGCTTGTTTTTGCCTTTCTTATTATATAAGGATAACTTTTGGGCAAGTAAAAGAAAGTTGGCCTCTTCTTTCAATCTATCCAGTTATGTAACCATACACTTTAATATTTGCATAGTACATTTTGGCAAAAAAAATTAATAACAACAGTAGCAGCCTGAAAGCTTTTTTTTGGGGGGATGGAAAAATAAGCTCAACTGAATCTGAAATATCTAGAATTGCTAACACACCATTCCATTTCAACAGCAATCTTTTTTTTTTTCATTTATATTTTATTACATTTTAACATTGAAACAATGGCAAGGGAAATGCAAAATAAATTTTACTCCCCTATCAGTTACCTCCCCCCCCCCATTGCAAGGAATTTTTTTCTCTTTAACTGTGTTATTCTTGCAATGTCCGGAAAAATCTGAATTGGTTGCCCATAAAACTTTAGCTTCTGAAATCTAAAGTAGTGTTTCAAAACATTGTCTCTTTCGGTCAAGAAATAAAACTGCACAAAAAGTGTTGCTCTTAGACTTATTTCCATTTCAAAGGATTTCTCAAGAAAGTCAGATAAATTTAGATTTATATCTTCTTGATTTTCCGATCGAGAAATTTCTTCTTGTGGTGATGATCTCTATGGTAGATAATAGGGATGTGAATCGGGCTTCGGACGATTGAAAATATCGTCGATATTTTCAAAATCGTCAGAAATCGGGGGCTCTCCCAAAATGATAGGAAAACCCCACGATATTGGTTGTGGGGGTTCCCTTATCGTTTTGGGGGAGGGCGGGAAAAATGGCACACAAAAATAACCCCTAAACCCACCCCGACCCTTTAAAACTAACCCCTGTCACATGGTAAGGGCAAAGGGCCATCGGCGCCATTTTGATTAGTGGCAGCCAACGGCCCGGGAGTGGGAGGATGGCCCAGAACGGGAGATCGCTCCCGGGACCCCCACTGGACCACCGGGTACCTGTAAAAAGTTTTTGGGGGGGTCGGGAGGGTGGGGGAAGCTAAGGGGTTAGTTTTAAGGGGTTGGGGTGGGTTTTTTGTTTATCGGCTCGGGCGCAGCCGATAAACAAAACCGCGATCGGGCCCGATGCAAAAAACCCCACATGTGAATCGGAACCGGAATCCAAACCGATTCTGGTTCCGATTCACATCTCTAGTAGATAATACATTGTTGATATCGCAGGTATTACATCTGGTGTAAATTTTAATATATTTAAGAGATAGCTTTTGAATAATTCCATTGGTGTCATTAGTTTGGTTTTAGGGAAATTTAAAATTCTCAAATTTGCCCTTTTCGCCTGGTTTTCATAGATCTCCATTTTCTTTTCAAACATTTTTTCTGACTTTATCAGATTTATTTGCACATTCTCGATTTCTTTTACTCTGCCTTCCATTATTTCCAATTGTTTCTCCATATTTATCATTTTCTCTTCTGCAGCATGTGTTTTAGTTATCGCTTCTTGAACTGTAACCGTTAGTGTATTGATTGATTTCTGCATCACTAATAATATATTCCTGATTTCTTCCAAAGAAAGTGCAAGAGCTGGAGTGGTACTGAACAGGGATATATTATTCTCCTTCATAGTTCCTACCTCCATAAGGCCTTCTCCACTCTTACGCTGTTCCGGGCGATGTTGTGCCTGTTCGACGAGAGTCCTGGAACCCAGTTCCCTCGGGTTCACCGAAAAGGGTTCCTCCTCTCTTCTCTGGTTCCCACTGATTTCTGGCGAGTTGTTCACAGAACCAGACAGTCTCGTCGGTGGATCTGGAGCTGTTGGAGCACCCGGGCTTAACGATGTCTCTAGAGTCAAGGGGCTCAGCAGCTGCCCCTTGCTGACCCCAGCGACTACTGCTTCCGGGTGAATTGTCGGCGTCTTAGCAAAAGCTGCTTCAATCCTCGGTTATCAGGTATCTTGCTCCGGAGTTGAGGTAATGTCTCTTACACAAGCTTTCCTCTTAGTGTGAGGCATTTTCTTGACCAAAAGTAATAATATCTGAGGAATTAGCTCGAAATATATCTCTGAAAACCAGGAGTCTCAGCTTTTGAGTCTTTACAGGTCGCCAGCCATCTTGGTCTCCTCAAAAGCAATCTTAATCCTGCCTAACCAGCAAACCACTTCATCCTGCTGCTAAGATGAATGAAGGCCAAAGGTGCCATAGTCCCATTTGGTGGCATGTTCCAATTGCACTGGAGGACAATTGGAGAACCTGTTGGGTGAAGGAGTGGGAGGGAGAACAGAAAATACAATAACTAAAAATCTAAGCAAAAGCTAAAAGGCAATCTGGAACCACTCATTAAAGGAAAACAATATGAATGTTGAGGTCTTAAGATGAGAAGAAAAAGGAAAGTGTCCCCTGACCGCTTTATAGCAACATAGCACCAATACTGCCTGCCACAGGAAGCCATCCCTCTTCTCTCTTATGCAGCCATTCTCCCAAGAAGGCTGGGGTCAGTTGTTCTTGGATGCAATTGTTATTGTCAGAATTTCCTGAAACTAGGAGCAGCATGAGCCTGTTGAAGTAGGCACAACAGGTGCAACTATAAGGAAAACACACTATTTATTTTTCATCAAGTTTTGACTTCTTCTGAGGATGGTTGGAGATCCTAATTTTTTAAAACAACTTCATGAAGCTTGATTTAGTTGTCTTGACCTAAGGGAGGGTTTTGCATCTTCTTAAATCACTACCCTTTTCTGAAGTCATGACATTGACCAGGGCTAACCATAGGAGGACGTAGGGCCCAGGGAAAATCCACTGCAGTGAGGCCCTGAAACACTGAAAATATAGGGAGGGATTTTAAAAGGGTTACGCATGTAAATTATGGGGCAGATTTTCAAAGGGCTATGCGTGTAAGATACGCGTGTAACCCCCGAAAAGCTGCCCCTTTCACCCCCTGCCCGCGCCAAGCTTATGTTGCATAGGCTTGGCAGTGCGAGCAAGCCCCGGGATGCGCGTAAGTCCCGGGGCTTTCCTGGGGGGGGCATGTTGGGTGTGTATGTCGGGGGTGTGTTGCGGCCAGCGCATCATCGGGGCTGTGGCCGCAGCCTCCGGACCAGCCCCCAGACCGGAACATGGCGCGCCGGCAGCCGGCCCGCAGGCGTAACTTTTGAAATAAAGGTGGGGGGGGGGGGGAATTAGTTAAGGCCGGGGGCGGGTTAGTTAGGGGAAGGAAAGGGAAGGTGGGGGATGCCGGAAAGAAAGTTCCCTCCGAGGCCGCTCCGATTTCGGAGGCAGGCTGCGCGGCTCAGCGCGCGCAGGCTGCCGATTTTGTGCAGCCTTGCGCGCGCCGACCCCGCATTTTAAAAGATAAGCACGGCTACGCGTGTATCTATTAAAATCCGGCGCACTCTTGTTTGCTCCGGGTGCGCGAACAAAAGTACGCGCTCGCGTACTTTTTAAAAATCTGCCCTTATGCGCGTATCTGCGAGTACCCACTCCTGCGTGTGCCGAGCCTATTTTGCATAGGCCCGGCAACGCGTGCAAGCCCCAGGACGCGCGTATGTCCTGGGGCTTGAAAAAAGGGGCTGGGAGTGGGTGGGGTGGGGGCGGGAGCCCTGATGGCTTTCCCTGTTCCCTCTGAGGCCGCTCCAAAATCGGAGCGGCCTCGGAGGGAACTTTCCTTCCACCCCCCCCCACCTTCCCCTCCTTTCCCCTACCTAATCCATCCCCCAGTCCTACCTAAACCCCCCCCCCCCCCCATACCTTTGTTATGTAAGTTGCGCCTGCCTCTGGGCAGGCATAGGTTCTGTTGGCAAGCGACCCCCCAGCCTAGAGGCCCTACAGAGGCCTCTGGCCATGCACCCACCCCGCCCCGGACTGCCATGCCCCGCCCCTTTTTTCAAGCCCCGGGACATACGCGCGTCCCGAGGCTTGCGCGCGTCTCCGGGCCTATGCAAAATAGGCTCAGTGCGTGTAACCCCCCTATGCACATAAATCCAGCTGGATTTACGCGTGTAGGGCTTTTAAAATCTGCCCCTGTGTAAGTTAGGGCCCTTGCATGGAAAGTCACTGCTAATGATGGCATTAGGTATTACTCCCCAATGCAGATAAATGTACTAGATTACCTCCTGCTTTCTTAGCACTGGAAACTTAACTCCTAGTAAAAATGCTGTCTTCACAGAAAGCATTTTTAGTGTGCATAATTCTGCATGGAAATCATGCTATGTGCACATAAACCATCTTTTCTGCACATAAACTTGTTTTTCTGTGCGCTAAGCCTTTTCTGTGTGCATATTTTCTGGTTCGTGTGCATTAGCATAATATTAGTTTACTGCATCGGAAGTTACAAAAAATACTAGCTTGGGGACATATCTCAAGAGGAGAAGGAGAGAGCCGTGTGGATCCACGAGCTGGGAGGTGACAGCCCTGCTGCCTGCCCTTCCCCCTCTTCTCTGTGTGAGCATCTCCTTGATGTCATCTCTGGGAGACCTGCGGGGCCTGTTTCATTCACGGCCCTGTGGTGCACAGCCGCTGGTGTGCTGAATCCATGCACCTAACGGATGCGCTCCTTGAGAAAAAAGGTTGTGGAATTTAACGTCATGACCTATAGCCATGGGGAAGAAAAGGATTGGTAAAGTTTTTGCTTTCTTCTCCTTTGACTGTTAGAGGTCTGATGGACTCCCATGTGACACAGTCCCTCTGGGCGAGAAGGAGGAGGCTTCCTCTAGTTCTGGAGCCTCCCTTAGCCCGGGTATAGTTCTACCTCCACTGCATTCCCTGAAGGCTTCTTTAGAGGGACAGTCCTTGACCCCCGATGAAGGAGGGATTGCCAGAGGCTCTCCCACATTGATAAAGGACGTCTCTGCTGTTGCTGTTCCAATACAATCTTCAGTCTATCCCTTGACTGAGACTGGTGAGGTCTCTGAGGAGCCTGGTAGAATCTCTCTAGTGCAATGTTTACAGGGTGGAAACAGCAATGTCTCAATCCATTATGCAACTGAGCAAGTTAACTGAGGAAACAGCTGAAATTTCAAGAGCATGAATTAAGTATGTGCTCAGCTGAGGATGCAGTTTCTTTACTGAAATCTCATGTGGCAAAGGAGCAAGCTTCAAGAATTTCTCATGTGAAAGATAGTCTAATTATTCACGATCAGCTAGAAAATATTGAAAATGTTCCACATGGGAAGAATTTATGTTTTCTAACCCTTCCAATGACTAGCTTGATTTCAGCTAAAGAAATGTTTAAAAAGTACCTGTGAAATTCTAAGTTTTCTCTGTTGAAAGGCTCCCAATGTTATCTTAGATCTAAAATATTCCCAAAAATAAGAGGAATATTAATCCCAAGGAAGGAGGGATGCATTTGATGTCTTCCAACCCTCCTAATATCCCTGATCTGTCTGTTTTCTTAGAATCTTTCTTAAATAACATCCCTCTTTGAGCTACTCTCCTGCTATCTTTGTGCAGATCGCAATAAGGATGAAGTCTTTCAGAAATATTTTCTCAATAAAGAATTTCTGTTTTGTGGACAGAAGACACAAATATTTCCTGATGTTTCAGATGCAACTCAATGTCACAGGAAGACATTTTTGATGTTGAGCCAGAAAGTATTGTCCACGGGGGCAACTTTCTTCCTCATATTTTCATGTAAATGTTTGGTATCTCACCAGAAAACCAGATTTGTATTAATTTGACTCCACACATTTGGAAACATTTTTGAGGGATAAAACAGGAGATATAGGGATGGTAACTTTTAAACAGCTGTGCAGACACACATGCAAGCGTGTATCCTGGCTCGTGCCAAAGGACATGGTCATTTTATAACATATGAGTGCATAGTATAAAACAGGTTGAACATGTGCTGCAATGTTAAATTGGTGCATGCATGTTTGCACAAATCCCACATCTACTGCATACGTGGGGGAATTTTATTAAGGATGTGTGCTGATACCATTACTAATTTTCCCAGTTAAAGGATAGAATTTCCAAACTCCCTTAGGTTATTAACCTCCCTTTCCCCCTGTTAACCCCAACAATTAGCCTAGTTTTAGGCCTAACATGACATCCATAGCAGTAGGGATGTGAATCATTTATCTGACGATTGAAAATATCAGACCTGGTACCTGGCTGCCCGCACCATTTTTAAAGATGGCGCCGGCCGTCCATTGCTCCTACCATGTGACAGGGGCCGGCCAATGGCACGGATACCCTGTCACATGCTAAGGGCAAAGGGCCATCGGCGCCATTTTGTTTACTGGCAGCCGACGGCCGAGAGCGGGAGAACGTTCCCGGGACCCCCACTGGACCACCAGGTACTTAAAATTTAGGGGGTGGGGGGGAAGTTGGAGGGGTCCAGAGGGTGGGGGGATACTAAAGAACTAATTTTAAAGGGTTGGGCTGTGTTTTTGGGTTATTGGCTCAGCGCAGCCGATAAAAAAAAAAACAACAATTGGACCATGGGAAAAATAATTTCCCGATGGTCCACGAATCCGAAACCGGAACCAATTCTGGTTCCGATTCACATCTCTACATAGCAGTAGTACCCTGTTGTGCGTGTAAATACTTATGTGCACATTTCATGTTAAAATCCAGGAACACCTATGTCGTATGCTTTTGAGGGAGAGGAGTGAGCGAGCGTGAGAGAGCGCGGTTTGGGGGGCAGTTTTACATGCACAGTCAGAGGTATGAACAGTACAGTCACATCAGTGAAGCTTTGATGTGATTTGGAATGAGGAAAGAGACACAAAGATGAGATTTCTACATTATACTCTCACCCTAGCTTGATAGCACCTAGGTAGAGAGTTCATCAAGCTAGGGTGAGAGTACACTGTACAAATCTCATCTTTGTGTCTCTTTCCTCATTCCAAATCACATCAAATGTTCACTGATGTGTACTGTGCTGTTCATACCTCTAACTGTGCATGTAAAATTGGCCCCCAAATCCTAGACCACTACCAACCACCACCAAAATCTCACCTTGAGTTACTAGTTGACCCTCCTACAGTGGTATAAATAGATAACAAATATGTGTGATATCTTAGAGACTCAAATATCTCAAATCCCATTTTGGGCATATCAAACAACTTAATGCCAGGAAAAAAGGTGTAGTTATTTCTGGCATTAAAGTGTGTGATAACTTGTATTACACTATCACATGCAACATTAAACAGTCCTCATTTTCATATACCCCTCCCCTTTGACTAAATTTTCAAAATTTGCATTCGCATCTCGAGATGTGAAAAATAATGCATGCATTATAGCGTTATTGTGGGCTTTAGGGCCCTAACGCCCGCAATAGCACTCCAATGCAATTTGAAAAATGACCCTGTTTGTTTGCTCCCCTATTTGAGATGGGCTGGTTAATGAAGTTGTGGATATGTAATCGCCTTTTGAAACTATTCTTTGTATGGTGTTGGTCAATGTCATAGTTGTTATGCTCGCCGCCCGCAGCAGCTCCGCGGTGCGGTCCTCTCACCTCTCTACACAAGCTTCGGGCTCCAGCTCCTCGTCGCTGGCGGCGGTGAGCCGCCGGTCCCGACCTCAGACTTCCGCCAGCACCTCCGGCCCTGCTCCACTTCCTGGGACCTCCAGCCAGGATGCCTCCATCCGTCGGGCCTCTCCGCTGGGTTTGCGGAGAGGCGGCACCGCACCCCTCCATAGGCGCGTGCACACACACCAGTGAAACCTTTAAAGGGCCCACGGTGGGAACCTGGCTGCAGACCCGGATGCTGACGTCAGTTCCCTCAGCGCTTAAATGCTCAGGCCTTTGCAACAGATCTCCTTGGTCTCCTGTTCCAGGTTTCCTCATACTCGTTGCTTCTCCGTGAGCCTTGCTTCGTATTCCTGTTTCTCCAAGTTCCTGGTTCCTGTTCCGTGTTCGTCTGTGTGCTAATTGACTTCCTGGTTCTGACCATCGCTACGCCTGACCTTGCCTGCCTTCTCCAAGCCTGACCATTGCTATGCCTGACCTTGCCTGCTTTCTCCAAGCCTGACCACTGTTCGCCTGACCTCACCTGCCTTCTCTGAGCCTGAACACTGCTATGTCTGACCACACCTGCCTTCTCCGTGCCTTGACCATTGCTACGAACGACTTCACCTCAGGCTTTCTTGAGTCCAGAGTTCCACGTTGCTTGCTGCACCTTCCAAGTGCCGCCAGCTTCCATTCAAGCTTGACAGTGATGCCTCTGTCCCTATCCTCTGGACACGGACTATTAAGGCTTCGGCCTCCCTTTGCTCAGGCACCTTCAGTTCCTTCTTGTTCCTTGGTGCTTGAGTTCCTGTTCCATATCCTGTTCAGGATAGGACCACGCCATCTGCTGGCTGCTGTCTCTGGGCTGAACCATCTACTGCCTGTACTTAACCTTGAGGCCTGTCTACGTCCTGGCGGCCCCGGCACCCGAAGGCTCAACCCAAGGGGAACCTGGAGGCCACTGAACCTGAAGCTCCAGTGGCCTCCAGGTTCAGCCCACTCCGCCTGCTGATGGTGGGGACTCTAGGCCCTCGCCTACAGGTTGCATCAACCCCACCTCAGCCCAAGGATCCACCTCCTACTCAACAATAGTTTTCCTTATTTTATTTCATTTGATGTAAATTATCTAAATTTAATAAAGATTTAATTATAAAATGTTAGCTTGTATGTTAGGGACTGTGCACTAAATTTTAGCACACAGTTTTAACGCTCAACTTTTTGCATTGGCCCCCATAATAGGACACTGCATCCAATCCCATGACCTCCCTATTTCTTGAGGAGTCTCTTCTGTGGGTCTTTGTCAAATGTTTTCTGAAAATCCTAACACACTGTATCAACTAGCTCATCTTTGCTCACATGTTTATTTATAGCCTCAAAAAAATTTAGTAAAATGGTAAGGCAAGACTTTCCTTTGCAAAATCCATGTTGGCTTTCCCCCCATTAAACCATTTCTGTTTAAGTGGTCAGTAATTTTGGTTTTAGGTATAGTTTCAACCATTTCACCTAGCATAGATGTCAAGCTCACCAGTCTTTGGTATCCTGAATCCTGCCTCTTTAAATATCTAACACTTTTCAAATAGGTGTGGTTATTTTCTTGGTTGGCAGCAATAAAATATTTACATCAAATTAACTAGTAATGGCCTTCTTTGCATGCTTTTGCAATATTTATGCATGCAAATCGCATGCAAAGAAGGTTATTGTAATAGGGGAGGGAATCTGGGCAGGGAGATGCAAAATATTACATATATCACGTGATATTGCTTGATATACACAATATAACGCATGTTAGAGTACTCCTGCGGCTTCATGTATCACCTATTTAAATAGAGGGATATCTGTGATTATTGGGCCCATTATCTTATACTAGTTCAGAGAATCAAATTCTATTTTCTCACTATACAAACAATTCTAACACTGGCAAGCAAATACTAACCTTAAAATTAGCAAACAATATAAACAGCCAAGAACCCTTCAAGAATTTTTTTTTTTGTCTCAAGATTTAAGCACTTCTTCTTAGCAAGTCCAAACTTACCACCAGCAGATGAAGGTCCTGCTCTGGACTGAGGTATACTCAGTTCTTACTTTCCTATTTGTTTCTGATAGTAGCCAATCCAGGTCATTAGGGAGGAGATGGCAGATCCAAAAGAGCAAATTCTATTCCTTGTTGCTCACTCCCAGGGATAGCCAGTAGTTTCCCTCCATGCTCACCTGGTTAATAATGGTTTATGGGCTTTTTCTCCATGTCCAAAACCCTTTTATATTCTACTATTCTAGATGCCTTGATAGCATCCTCCTGCTGTTTGCTTTGCCTAGATTTTAAGCTCTCCAGAGCAGGGACTCTTTCTTGTGTGCACGTGTATACACTACATGCATCTAGTAGTGCTAGAGAAATGAAAGTAGTAGCAGTAGTAAGCCTTATAGATGACAGAAAAAGTCTGCATTCTTAGAGTGAATCACACTCTATGATCATCAGTCTAAATTGTAATCAGAAGGCCTATCTGAAAAAAATGGTAATGAATCCCAAATCACCAGGCTTCTTATTCATGCACACTGATATGTACTTCTGGATAGTTGACTAGGTCCATCCGTAATGGCCTGCTGACTGCTAGCTATGGGGTTAGCAGTCAGTAGGTTGATGGTGTATTATTTTTTAGTTTGTGGGTTTATTGTGTGTGTTATTTTGAAAACCACTTTTGTTGTATTACCCTGGCTATGCAGTATCTAAATTTTTAAATAAAGACACAAAACGATTATTACAGCAAAACTTAAATGGCAACATGAGCTTCTATGAAAGGGACTAGCAAAGAACTGGAATTACTTTCAAATAATTTTTTTTTTTAAATATTTTATTTATAAATCAGATAAATACAAAAAGATGCAACTCTTAACACATGTTCCATGCCGATTTCACTGAAATACAGTTAATTACCTCACCAAATCCAACACCTGCACTGCACTCTAATAACTCCCCACATAGCTAATAACTCAGTCCCATAGCACAAAGGCACATCAGGTCCTTTTTCTTGATTCTTTATATTTCCAGTAAGGTTCCAACTTTCAATGGCTTTTTACCATTAGGCATGGTCTTCAGCTTTTCTTCCTGATCAAGATGACCTTCTTCCTATGGGAAAAACAGCCAACTTCTTGTCCATTTCCATTTGAGACCCGCGGGTGATCACTGTGTCTCCAGCTCAGCAATGGTGTGCATAGCAAGACATAACCTGGTAAGTGTTTTCTATTTATTCCACTTCGGTTTGCTTCTATATGAGGAAAGCCCATGGGTGCCTTCATTCAATGCTCCTGGGAGTTTTGTGACAGGGAGCAGCGCCTATGACTGCTAACAAAACGTGGAAAGACTTGTATTTCTGCAAGCAAATTCTGGTATCTTTGCCTGCTGCACCACGGCAGTTCAAAGCATTCCTAGGATTCTTGGGATGAGGACAGTATAATTAGCAACGCTGAAAGTTGGGTTGGTGAGGTTAACAGCGCTGATAAAACTGGTGATCAGAAATAGAAGAGGAAATCTTGAGTGCCGGCTGATGGTTGCTAACACAGTAAACACTATTTTTCGTTATTTTTCCGTACATACCGTAGATATGGAAAAACAAGTTGGGTCTGTATCCATGCAAGGCATTAAGGGACAGGCAGGAGGGAAGGGACTCAGAACACTTTTGAAACGTATTTACTCTATAATCCCTTCCAGAATGCTTGCTTTTATTTTCAGATTTCTGTAACTTAGACCAGAGGGGTGACACAGGTGTGGACACAGGGACCACAGTTTTAAGCTGTTTGAGAATTCACTTTTACAACATTATTTTTATTGGGGTTTTTTTTTTTTTTTAAATGTGTCTCTTAAAAATTGTCCTCTCCCTGCTTACAAATTCACCTCAAAATGATGACGGGGAGATTAATATCTTTACTTGGTTGTGTGAATGTGGAGGTGACTGCAGTGTCTTATGGCTTTTCTTTTTCCCTCCTTTTTCTTTGTTGGGCCAACAAACCTACCTTTTCCCTTCCCCCATCTGTTATGCGCGCCGGCTGCGGCAGACCCGCGGCTCGGCCCCCTCACCTCTTTCAAAGTGATCCAGCATCTGATCCCTCATCTCTAGCGGCTGTGGGCCACCAGCTCTGTCCTCAGGGCACCCCTGGGGCCTCCTGTTCTGCTGCAGCTCCTAATGTTCCGCGTCGGGCCTCTCCGTGTGGCCTGCAGAGAGACGCCGTCCCGACCAGTGCCGCGCCCCTCCCGTTGCGCGTGCACACAGTTAGTCCTGGCGGGTCCGCTGTGTGACCTGTTCAATAGATCCCTAGAAACGGGAGTGGTGCCGAGTGATTGGAGAAGAGCGGTGGTGGTCCCGCTTCACAAGAGTGGGAACAGGGAAGAGGCAGGCAACTACAGACCGGTTAGCCTCACTTCGGTGGTGGGAAAAGTAATGGAGTCTCTGCTGAAAGAGAGAATAGTGAACTATCTACAGTCTGGAGAATTGATGGACCAGAGGCAGCATGGATTCACCAGGGGAAGATCCTGTCAGACAAATTTGATCGACTTTTTTGACTGGGTAACCAAGGAATTGGATCAAGGAAGAGCACTAGATGTCATCTACTTGGATTTCAGCAAAGCTTTTGATACGGTTCCGCACAGGAGACTGGTGAATAAAACGAGAAGCTTGGGAGTGAGTGCCGAGGTGGTGACCTGGATTGCAAATTGGTTGACGGACAGAAAACAATGTGTGATGGTAAATGGAGCCTTCTCTGAAGAGAGAGCGGTTTTAAGTGGTGTGCCGCAAGGATCGGTGTTGGGACCGGTCCTGTTCAATATCTTTGTGAGCGACATTGCGGACGGGATAGAAGGTAAGGTTTGTCTTTTTGCGGATGACACTAAGATCTGCAACAGAGTGGACACGCCGGAAGGAGTGGAGAGAATGAGACGGGATCTAAGGAAACTGGAAGAGTGGTCGAAGATATGGCAGCTGAGATTCAATGCCAAGAAGTGCAAAGTCATGCATATGGGGAGTGGAAATCCAAATGAACTGTACTCGATGGGGGGGGAAAGGCTGATGTGCACGGAGCAGGAGAGGGACCTTGGGGTGATAGTGTCTAATGATGTGAAGACAGCAAAACAATGCGACAAGGCGATAGCAAAAGCCAGAAGAATGCTGGGCTGCATAGAGAGAGGAATATCAAGTAAGAAAAGGGAAGTGATTATTCCCTTGTACAGGTCCTTGGTGAGGCCTCACCTGGAGTACTGTGTTCAGTTCTGGAGACCGTATCTACAAAAAGACAAAGACAAGATGGAAGCGGTACAGAGAAGGGCGACCAGGAAGGTGGAGGATCTTCATAGGATGACGTACGAGGAGAGATTGAAGAATCTAAATATGTACACCCTGGAGGAGAGGAGGAGCAGAGGTGATATGATACAGACTTTCAGATACTTGAAAGGTTTTAATGATCCAAAAACAACAACAAACCTCTTCCGTAAGAAAATAATCAGCAGAACCAGGGGTCACGATTTGAGGCTCCAGGGAGGAAGATTCAGAACCAATGTCAGGAAGTATTTCTTCACGGAGAGGGTGGTGGATGCCTGGAATGCCCTTCCAGAGGAAGTGGTGAAGACCAGAACTGTGAAAGACTTCAAAGGGGCGTGGGATAAACACTGCGGATCCATAAAGTCAAGAGGCCGCCAATGAAGAGTGGGTGACTCGCCAGAATGATGGCTATTGACACAATACCCTTATTAAATAAACATACACATGCTTACTGTGACTCCTACATCGCTCTAAGCTTCAACAGCAAGAGGTAATGGAAAAAAGGATTTGCACTCACAAAGAGGGGAGTAGCTGGCTTGTTACGGCGGTTACTACCCCAAACCAAATATGCCTGATACTTCACTTTCAATGCATATACAGCATAGCTCTCTGCTTCAATGACAGGGGAGAAGAATAACTGATACTTCACACATCCAGCAGAGCTCTCTGCTACAACGGCAAGGGAGAAGAAAAAGGGTTCGCACTCAAAACGCGGGGAGTAGCTGGCTTGTTACGGCGGATACTACCCCAAACCAAATGTGCCTGATACTTCACTTTCCATGCATTCTCTGCTGCATCGGCATGGGAGAAAGACTGATACATCACGCATTTCCAGCATAGCTCTCTGCTTCAACGGCAGGGGAAAAAAAATAAAAATAAACAAACAACAAACAACGGCAGGGGGAAAAATAAACAAAAACAAAAAACTGATGCTTCACGCATATCCTGCATAGCTTCAACGACAGGGGTGAAGAAAAAAAGGATTCGCAATCACAAAGCGAGGAGTAGCTGGCTTGTTACGGCGGTTACTACCCCAAACCAAATGTGCCTGATACTTCACTTTCAATGCATATCCAGCATGGCTCTCTGCTTCTACAGCAGGGGAGAAGAAAAAAAAAAACCAACAAGAGCTGTACAACATAGTCTAGGTAAAACAAATAAGCATGGGTGTAGCTTGCTTATCGCGGCGGTTACTGCCCCTACTACCCCTAACTAATCAAGCTAGATATTTCACTTGCATGCAGCTCCATCACTGCTCTCTACATTAATGGTGGGGGTGGAAGGGGAATAGAACAAGGAGCTAAGAGTAACAGATAAGAATGAGAGAAAAAATGTGTGAGGCTTGCTGGGCAGACTGGATGGGCCATTCGGTCTTCTTCTGCCGTCATTTCTATGTTTCTATAAATAGGGCCCACAGCAGGAACCTGGCCACAGCCCCGGATGATGATGTCAGCAG
The DNA here is from genome assembly GCF_901001135.1 of Rhinatrema bivittatum. NCBI lineage: Eukaryota > Metazoa > Chordata > Amphibia > Gymnophiona > Rhinatrematidae > Rhinatrema > Rhinatrema bivittatum. The sequence goes on along the minus strand of NC_042618.1, from coordinate 458,120,243 downwards.
ATCTCTAGTATATAAGCCCGGGCTCTGCTCTCTCAAATTGCCTTTGCAACAGGTCCTGTCGCTAGTCGAGTACTTGTTGCCTCTTCAGTTCCTGGTTCCAGATCCTGATTGCCTTCGTTCCTGTTTTCTCGTTCCTGTGTTCCTGTTCCTTCATCTCTCCTTTGGATTGCTAACCTGGTTTGACCTTTGCATTGCTTGACTACTCTGTTGCCTCTCTCCAGCCCCAGACCTCTGCATTGCCTGACTACTATGTTGTAGAGGTGTGCATTCGTTTTGAACTTAAATGTAAAACGCAACTTTTTTTTTTTTTTTAACTTAAAAAAGTGATGAGGCGAAAACGATCGGATTTCCAACTTATTCAACATAGCTATGTTGAATAAGTTGGAAATCGCGATTGTTGATCCTAAATAAAAATTTAAACCCCTCACCCTCCTTAATCCCCCTCCCCCAAGACTTACCAAAACTCCCTGGTGGTCCAGCAGGGAGTCAGGACGCCATTTCTGAACTCCTTTGCGAGGAGCACGTGACGTCGGCATCACGTCGGAGTGACGCGGCGTCACGTGATTCCCCGCGCGATCGCTCCGGGGGACCCTCGTTGCACCCAAAAGGAACTTTTGGGGGGGCCTCCTGACCCCCCCAAGCTGGCCAAAAGTTCCTTTTGGGTGCAACAAGGGTCCCCCGGAGCGATCGCGCGGGGAATCACGTGACGCCGCGTCACTCCGACGTGATGCCGACGTCACGTGCTCCTCGCAAAGGAGTTCAGAAATGGCGTCCTGACTCCCTGCTGTACCACCAGGGAGTTTTGGTAAGTCTTGGGGGGGGGGGGGGGGGATTAAGGAGTGTGAGGGGTTTAAATTTTTATTTGCACGTATGGACATAGACTCAACTTATGGAATTCTCCATATGTCCATATTGACCGAAATTGACCCCCCCTTTCGACTTATGGACTTATGAACATAAACTTTTGCTCTGCACATCCCTACTATGTTGCTTCTCTCCATCCCCAGACCTCTGCATCTCTTGACTACGCCATTGCTTCTCTCCAGCTCTGGACTTCTGCTTCGTCTGACCATCCTTTTGACTCTCTCCTCGAATAGACCTCAGCCTTGCTTGCCACTGATTCCAGACTGCCACCAGCCCTGATCCCAGCTTGTTTAAAGACGCCTCTTTAGCTTTGTCCTGGACGTGGTTCATTCAGGCTTTGGCCTGCTCTTGCTCGGGCACCCTTTGTCAGACTGTGTTCCTATTTGGCGCCCCGTCCAGTACAGACTGATACCTACACTAGTTGCTGCCTCTGGGCTGACCTCGATCCATCCATCGACAACTCTGATGGAGGCCACCTAAGTCCAGCCGTCCCCTGCACCCAAAGGCTCAACTCGCGGGGAACGAGGGCTGGTATTGGTAAAATGCCAGCCGGCCTCCGTCCATCATCCCTCTCCGCCAGCCGACGGTGGGGACCCGTAGGATCCCTCCTACGGGTAGCGTCAACCCCACCTCAGCCCAAGGGTCCACCTCCGGCACAACACTATCTCTCTTTTTTTCTCCCAAATAAATAAATAAATGCAAACATCCTACCTTTTTGTAAAGTGGTAGTTTAACAAATGATGAAAAACTCTATAGGAAAACACTAGTTTTAAAAATAAGGGTCAACAAACAAGTTTATTTATGTAAACGTTCTTCTAAACCATCTTCCTGAACTTGAAAGATTGCCCAAGGTTGTGTCCAATAAGTGTTAAAACATACATGTACAGCAAATTTATAAAGCTGTAAGCGATACCTTTTATGGGACTAACTATGAGGTGGCAGACAGAGTGAAACTTTACAATTCCAAGGGCCTACATTTGAGATATTTGACATATTCAGGCAACCTAAGACCTAGCTGACTGTACTATTTAAACCTACGACTTGATGTAAGGGCATGGTTTCCTCATTGACCTGATGACGATAGTTTAACTCTGAAAAGCTAATCACAGCTGTAATTAAGTCCAAGAAAAGGTGTCACCTGCAGCTTGTCTGACCCTTATGTGGTCTCTGTTCCACCGGCTCACTTAGAGGTGCCGGGGGCCAAGCTGTGACCATTGCTCCCAAGTTCGTTTCCTGATGGAGAAGCAGGGGGAATCTTTCAAGGTCTTTAGACTTTTGGGAGATCTTCTGACACTTTCTAGTAAACACAACAGACTGCCCCACAACAGTCCGGTGCTCAATCCCTTACCGGACTAACTGAGGCAGATGAATAAAAATCAGTAGCTCGCATGCTGGAGAATTCTGCAAACCATACAGAAGAACAAAAGACAGTCCACTGTCCAGAAACGTTTCACTGACTGCAAACTTTTACACGCAGGTGTTTTTCTTTTTCTTTAACTAATGCTTCCCCAGCTGGTAGGCATTCTTTGGAGAGGGACCCTCTATGTGCAGATTTCTGTAGTACTTGGGGCTGAACTGGACACTCCCTTGGATGGATACGGCTAAGCTCCTGCTGACAGTCCGCTGAGCACCAAATCAAAAGTAGATACTCCCTGTCTGGCAATCCTTATTGTGACTCTAAACAAAAATCCCCTTTCAAACAATCAAGGTAAATCTTCATTGAAATGCAAGGAGTGTGAGACAGGCGCCCCTAACCCCCTTTCGCCACTCTTCACCTGTTTTGGTTCTTTCAACTGCAGGATCCTCCTTAGGTTCCTGAGAAATCTCTCGCTTCCCAGAAAACCTTTCTGGCCTTCAGCCTGTGAAGCTTGTGAATTAAATGAGAAGCTTGATAATAGGCACCAAGGTGGTGAAGTGTAATGCAAACTGGTTGACTGACAGGAGACAGTGTATAATTGTAAATGGAATCTACTCTGAAGAAAGACTGGTGTCAAGTGGAGTGCCACAGGGATTGGTGTTGGGACCGGTTCTGTTCAATATATTTGTGAGCAACATTGCAGAAGGAATAGAAGGTAAAGTTTGACTATTTAAGGGTGATACGAAGATCTGCAACAGTAGACAACCCTGAAGAAGTAGAGAGAATGAAAAGTGATTTAAGAAAGCTTGAAGAGTGGTCGAAGATTTGGCAGCTGAGATTCAATGTCAAGAGGTGCAGAGTAATGCATCTGGGCTGTGGTAATCCAAAAGATCTGTATGTGATAGGGATTGAAAGACTAAATGTGCACGAACTGGAAAAGGAACCTTGGAGTATTAGTGGCTGGCGATCTGAAGGCAGCAAAGCACTGTGACAAATCTAAAGACAGAAGAATTCTGGGCTGCAGAAAAAGAGGAATAACCAGTAAGAAAAAAGAGATAATGCCCTTGTACAGATCCTTGGTGAGGTCTCACCTAGAGTATTGTGTTCAGTTCTGGAAACCATATCTCAAAAAGGATAGGGTCAAAATGGAGGCTGTCCAGAGAAGGGCATCCAAAATGGGTGGAGTTTCCCTTCGAGAGCAGTTTATAAGAATTCTTTAATAAATAACTAGTCTCAGAGTGTGCATCCTTGTTTCGGTAGCTCCTCTGAGAGTAAATACTCCCCCTGTAAGACCTGTCTGATCCTTTCATGAATTTGTAGAATACTATTTTGTCCAGAGCTTCCTTTAATCTGTGCTGACACATAGCTAGAACCCCCACTGCCACACAAGTAGCTTACACAGCTAATAAATCTGTGTCATCCGGTCAGTGTCGGTGCATGAGGCAGGGCGGAGAAGAATAATAGCAGAAATGATGAAGGGAAGGAAGAGAGAGGGCTGAGAGACAAATAGCAGAGAGTGTGGGAAGGGAAAGAAATGGAGAGAAGGGGGAAAGGCTGCAGGGGGTGAGAAAGACAGAGAGTGTGAGAGAGAGACAGACATAAGGGAAAGACCGAAGGTAGAAGAGAGCAACATGGAGGGGGGTTAAAAAGGAGATGGGTAAGAGAAGTACCGAGTATGCTGAAACTATCAAAACCTGTAGCAAAACTGCAGGAGACCTAGAGGGTACGTTACAAAGAAGGAGAAAGAGAGAAGGGTGCATGGGTGACAAGCTGCCCTAGGCGGTGATGACGTTATGTCGTCACGTGATATCTATCAGCTGAAGGATCCAACTGGACAAACCTAATGCACATGCCTTACCAGATCCCTCTTTCCTTGGGCCTTTAATAGTTAATGAGGAATTGCTGTAGTTTACTTTCTTTTTCCTAGCGCTAAGTCTTATCATTGCTGTCGGCGGCACGCATCTTCCACCTGTACACTCGGCGCTGTAGCACAGTGAATATCACTTAGAGCAGGCCAAACGTTCATTAACTTAGACCTGATGCTATTGATTCAGCTATCAACAATTCCAATTTTAAGGAGCATCAAACTGCATAAAAAGGTAAATATTCCGTCTTCACACAAACCAGCCTATCATTGTAGCTGGAGGCTAGTTACTCGTGAAAAGATTTAGCGTTGGCCCCCTCATTTTAATTGTGTGCTGCCTTCACTTGGGTTTTTTTTTTTTTAAAGGAATTATAAATCTTGTCCATGGTATCTCCCCTCTCTCTGGTTCATGGTACTGAGATGGACCACATTGTCAAAGCTTTGCACGTGTGCGTCCTTTTTGTGCCTTTGTGGTTTGGAAACCCTCAAAACTGGCGTTGCTTGGCAGCAAGCAATAGCATTTTTCCCCTGTGTTTCTTCCTTCTGCATTGCAAATTTCTAGGTTCAAATTCAGAGAAGAAGATTCAAGTAAATGAGCTGATCAAACTGAGTAATGGGATAACGGGTACATCATGCAGCACCTCTGAAAATCTCCTACGGTATGACTACAGTCAGAGGTCGAAAGAAGACATTCTACAAATTACTTCTTTATTACACAATTCCAATAAGAAAGAATTTGTACCATAATATGCGGACCACTAAGAAGCTTTATAGACTACCACTTATATACATTGTCTATATCATTTTAACATTATTCCATATTATAAGTCATGCAAGTTATCAATAAAAAATGCACTGCCCATTATACCCTCATATCCATACATACCTTACCCTCCATTCCTACCATCCACACTGCACCTTCATCTGAAACCAGACAATTCCCCAACACATATTAAAACAATATTCCTGCATACACTGAAAGACAGTTATGTGTTTAGCACTAGATATATGAGCTTTTCATTTTTCTCTGTGTCTCTTGTGTTCTCAGCTGATTACACTCCCGACGAGAGCCTCGTTTCACCCCACAACTCGGGGCTTCATCAGGGTAACTGATGACACAATTCCTTCTTAATTCACTTAAGGATAGTGTATCCTAATAATTTCTTCAGCGTCTCACACTTTCAATAAATGTTTCCTCAAACACTTTCAATGACTTATGTTATCCACGGAGGTCCACTAAACGTCCACCCCTCTGCAATACAACAAGAAAGCTGCTAATACTGCCATTTCAAATGGTATTTCCATACTACCTCAAGAAAACCCATTTAAAGGTTCCTCCATCCAAATGTGATAACAGGACAACTCTTACACAGTCCCCATAACCAACAAGGATATAGTAGGTAAGCACTCAGTTTTGCTTGGTTATAACTGGTGCCCATTTATCTGCCTCAGAAGGATAAAAGAATGAGTTCTTTCTTGGATGTGAATCTGCAAATTCTAGGTTCACACAGATGTTACAGGCAGTGGCGGGCCTAAAGTGTTTGACACTCAGGGGGGATACTTCCTGTGGCACACACACCACCCCCCTCCACCAAATATATAATTTTAAAATTTAGAAACACAGAAAAGTAGATTTTTAGCATTTCCTTTTTATTAAACTCCAGCAAGACAAAACATCACAATAAAGAAAAAAAAGAAGAAGCTTAAATCTAATCTGTACAACGTAATGCCCTAACTGGAAGTAGATTTATAAATACTACAGTAAGTCCAGATCTGTTGCAAATTGGAAATAAGAAAAATACAAGACATTTATTTTCAAATTTTTTTTATTGAAAGCCAGTAAGAGTACAAATAAAGGTACAATGCAAATGTCTTTTACATCCATCCAAGAGCAAGAATCTTAAACACAAATTTGCTGAATTGTTTTGTTTTTATACTTCCCCAAACCCCAGCCTTCTCCATATAATCTCAAAATGCAGGACATTTATAATTTAGTGAACCAATATTATTGCATTTTACTTTATTCAAAAACATACAAAATCCAAACTCAACAATCAGCCTATTCACAGTCTCTGCTTTCGAGCCTTAATCTCTGTAAATTGAGCAACAATCTCATCAAAATTCACTTCCTTTGCATATTCATGTTCAATTGAAAGTAAAGCCAAATTTGTCAATCTTGTCTGACTCATGGTTAAGCATAAGAAATTTTTTTATCAATTTCAATTTCAATTTGGAAAAACTTCTTTCACATGAAGCAACAGACACACAAACAGTCAAACACAGTGAGAGGTTCGGTAGAGATTCACAAAAATCACATTTCTCAATCAACTCTAGAAACTGCAATAAACTGAAATCCATCCATATCTTCTTCTTCAATGGAGTCTTCTGTTGCGGAGCGCTCGGAGAGCGATCCCACTTCCTGAGAGATGGGTGTCCTTGGGCCGCGGCTCGACCCCAGAGGATTCCGAAGAGGGCCGTGGGAGGCGTGGCATGCCCGAGCATGGGTTGGACGGAAGCAAGACTGGAGTGATGACCAGGCGACAGGCCCTCCTCCGGACCTGCACTCTTCGGAAGACCCAACAACGCAATGTTGGTCTTGTGAACAGTCCTCCGACCATCCCCTCTAAAGCCCTACTAGCCATCCCGAACTCCATAGCCAAAGCTATTGCAGATCTCATCAATTGCTCTCTCGCCCATGGGTCTGTCCCAGACCCACTCAAGCATGCGGTAGTGAAACCTCTTCTAAAGAAACCCTCCTTAGACCCGAAAGACCCTGCCAATTTTCGCCCAATATCCAACCTCCCATTTATTGCCAAGCTAATGGAAAGAGTTGTTAATTCACAACTCATGGACTTTCTCGAAAGTCATGCGATCCTCCATATCTCACAATTCGGCTTCCGAAAACACTTTAACACAGAATCACTACTCCTCTTCCTATCTGACCACCTCCTCAGAAGCATGGACCAAGGCCACAGCTATCTCCTCGCCCTCCTCGATATTTCAGCAGCCTTCGACACCATCAGCCACCACCACCTCCTGGCCCGTTTGGAAAACATTGGCATCACAGGCCTAGCACTCGCCTGGTTCAAATCCTTCCTATCGAACAGAAAGTTCTCTGTTAAAATTGGCAACACCACATCCACCCCCTACCCCTTACATCAAGGAATCCCACAAGGTTCACCACTTTCATCCACTCTCTTTAATGTCTACCTCACCCCTCTCTGCCAACACTTCTCTGATCTTAAACTAAAGTTCTATCTCTACGCTGATGATGTCCAGATCATCATTCCCATCCACAACTCTACCTCTGATGCCCTAAAGCACTGGGAAAGCTGCCTTGCGGCCATCAACTCCCTACTTACAAAGCTCCACCTTGCTCTCAATACAAATAAAACTGAACTCCTGGTTATCTCCTCCCATGTCCCCCCCCTCCACCCCCCTAACTATTGATCCCAAGCCCAACCTCCCTACAGCACAACCATGTGTAAAGGACCTAGGAGTTCTCCTTGATCATCAACTAAACATGAAAAACTATGTTAATTCCATCCTTAAAGCAGGTTTCTTCAAACTCAATGTACTTAAAAAGCTCAGATCACTACTATACAACCAAGATTTTCGTACAGTGATCCAAGCCACCATACCTAGCAAACTGGACTACTGTAACGCTCTCTTCCTAGGGCTCCCCTACTCTACAATAAAACCTCTACAAATGCTACAAAATGCCACAGCAAGACTTATCGCAAATACCTGTAAAAACGAACATATCACCCCCATCCTTAGAGACCTACATTGGCTCCCTATCCTCTCCCACATTCACTACAAAACATTGACCATAGTACACAGATCTATTCATACCCATAACTCCAAATGGCTAGACATCCCTTTCAACTCTCCCCAGTCCACTCGACCCACCAGAACTGCCAACAAAGGCACCCTACTTGTACCATCTCTGAAAGTAGCCCATCTATCCTCCACACGCAACCGTGCCTTTTCAATTGCTGGCCCCGCCCTCTGGAACTCCCTACCTCCTAACCTGCATCTTGAACCATGTATGATTAAATTTAAAAAATATCTAAAAACGTGGTTATTTAAACGAGCTTATCCAGAATAGATTTAAAGGAGCATATCCAGAATAGTTTCTCCCCCTCTGCCAACCCATAAGCCCCTCACAATGTGATTATACATGCCTTATGTTAAGGTTTTCTTGTTGTTTTTGTTTTTTAATCTATATTTTCCATACTGCATTCTTGTTATCCCCCTCCCAGTTTCATCTCCCTGTTAATATGTATTTTCCAAGTTTAAATGTTCAAATGTAAACCGGTATGACGTCCCCCACTAATACCGGTATATAAAAGTCTTTAAATAAATTAAATAAATAAAAGAGCTGCACTGCACCAGCAGGAAGATCAACACAGTGCATAGCAGTAATCCAGGCATAAGAACATAGAATATGTAACATACAAAGAAATGCTCTTTATTTACTTGCCAAGCTTAGTAGTCCAGGCTTTAGTGCTTTCAAAAATAGATTACTGCAATGCTCTATTTATTAGGCTACCTAAAAACGTCTTTGTGTACTAGAATTGATACAAAATGGGACAGCTAGGGTTCTAACAGGGGCTAAATATAATGACCATATAAAACTACCTGTTTAATCTTTGCATTGGCTCACAATTGAAGAAAGAATTCAATTCAAGTTGCAGACTTTGGTCTTTAAATCGTTGATAATTTCCCTATTGCAGATTGTAGTGATCTTTATATCCCAACCAGGCTGCTACCCTCTGAAGGTCAACATTTACTTGGGATCCATCAACCTGTGAGTTGCAAATTACAACAAACTAGACTGAGGGCTTTTTCCCAAGTTGGCTCAGTACTCTGGAATGACTTGCCCCCCTGTTCTTAGAGCATAGGAAAAGTATGACATTGTTAGGAGGCAACTCAAATCTAGTTTTTTTATGCTGTTAATCTGTAATGTGCCTTTTATTATGTCATTTTTCTGGAAGTAATGTCATGTACGAGTGTTGTTTTGTAATCCACATTGATCCATTTGTAATTGGACTTTTCAGACTATAATAAGTACACTAAATAAATAAGTACTACACAAAGTAGTGAAGTAAAATGCTGCACAAATGTAGCTGGAATTATGTGCATCTTGTCTTAAGGAAGAGACAGAATAAATCTTATAATGATTTGAGATGGAATTCAGTCACCAGCATTTATGTACAGTACAGGCCCTGCCATGCTGAGACAGACATCAGGAAGCTCTGTCTTCACCGTATGCTGTGCAGAACATGGTGGGGCACCTTCTTTGAAGTTGTTTGGGCAAGATCCGATTTCCATTTTTAAGCGGAAGACAACACCGGTAATTTTCAGGTTTCTTCGGCTAAATCTTTGCATAATGATTTCTTTTCATTGCTTCAGCCTGTGCAGCACCACTTCGCCCTGTTTTGCTGGCGTGGCAGAGCTTTGCTGTCACAGACGGATGTTTACCTCTATGCATCTAGTTAGTCAGTAAGGGTGACAGCCTGTATGTTGAAGGTGGATTCCTGACTGCCTCAGGCGTATTTTGAGGATTGAGGCTAAAGGTCAAGTGTCTTTACCTGCCTGAAAAGGCCATTCTCCCGCTACAGCACACATCCCGGAATATCTTATTGGGATTAGAAAACAATCTTGTAAAGTAGTTTTAAAGCATTTGGATCTAACATGTACCACCAAGCAGAGATGGCAATATAGGCATGAACACAACTTATTTCATTATTTTCGTTCAGGCCGATTCCGAGTTGAGAGCCCGCTCTCCCGACACGCGTCCAGGCACCTCTCCTGGGCACCCAATTTTCTATTTAAATGAGGCCGGGCACTAATAAGGAGGCGCTAAGGACAATAGCGCATCCCTAGCGCTTCCTTATTAGCAAAAGAGGTGGCTGTCAGCACCAGGTCTAAGAACCGATGCGTTTCTATACACTTTTCAGGGTTGCTTAGAATTTAACGCCTGCCCCTGGGCAGGCATTAATATTTTAGAGTAAAATGTGCAACTTGGCCGCACATTTTACTTTCTGTATTGCGGGTGACTAACTAATAGGCTCATCAACATGCATTTGCATGTGATGAGCGCTATTAGTTTCGGGGGGAGGGGGGGGGTTGGCCTTGCGTTTTCCATGCACTGTTACCTCTTACACTATAAGGTGTAATAAGAGTGCGTCTAAAATGCGCAGCCAAATGGGGCCTAAATGGTACGCTCAGCTGAGCACACCATTCTGTATCGGCCTGATTGGGTTTTTGCCTTGTCCTCCCCCAATATTCAATAATACATAGTGACATATAAATTCATTTCTCAATCTTTATTAGAAAAAATTATTTTATAAAAAATCCCAACCAATATACCTTTAAATATACCCCGGATCACCACATTAAAAAATTCACCACCATCAAATATTCACCACCTTCAAATTCTCTCACATCCCACATAAAGGTGGACATTATCCTTGTTCCAAATGTAGTATATGCAAAATTTTCTTTATCGACTCAATCCTTCATTCATCCAGTTTCGGGTAAGACCTTTTTTTTGAGAGGTTATACTACATGTCAGACACGGTCAGTAATATACATAATACAGTGCCCATGTGGGCTTTTTTATGTAGGAAAGACATCGCGAGTGATCAGACTCCGTATTCTTGAACACTGCAGTAGGATTAGAAATGAAGTGGAGACAGCGCCGCTGGTAAAACATTGGCGGGAACACCAACATTTGGTTGAAGATCTTCGTTTTTTTGTTTTACAGGAGATATGTAGTAGACGGGGAGGAAATGTGAATAAAAAACTATTGCAAACGGAGCAACGATGGATTTATACTTTGGGAACTATGTGGCCAAAGGGACTGAATGATAAGATTGATTGGGCGGCATGCCTTTAAATTTTGAGGAGTAGTGGAACTTAGGTTGCTGTGTTTAAACTTGGCGGGTGATTGAGGGGTGGAGTTTTGAAGAATAGTCTGTTTTGATTGGTTCAATGGGATTTAAAGAGTTGGAGGAACTTGAAAGTTACACTTCCGCTGACTCGCTCGATGATGGTGAATGTTTGAGGGTTTGGATATGGCGTTTTTTGGTTGAAACCAGAAAAGGTAGGATTCTCTTATACAACCGATGTATGTGTGAGAAATTTAGCCTTCAGTTTTTTTGAAGTGTATTTTTCCTGATTTACTTGACTTTAGGAGAGAGAGATATATCTAAGTCTTTACAAGGTGATGTGAAGTAAGAGTCGGGATATCTGCTGTACGTCCGAGAGAGCATAGCCGGGACGTTCAGGTAAAAGCTAATGATGAAGTGTTTAGAAATATATTTGAAAGATGTTAAGAGTAGTTAAATATTTTTAAATTTGATATTAATTAAAGTTGTGAAATGTTTGTAGAGAATATTACTCCGTTGGATAACAAATGATGACATAAGCAGCAGGAGACCTTACAAAAGCTCTCCTGAGGAAGCCTGAGGAAAGGCGAAACATGTCGAGAGGATGAAGATACATTGAACTGTTGTCACGTTCTGGGAACGAAGAAGAAGTTTGGTGGATTTGGACTCTTTCTGCTTACTAAAGAAATACGAGTTATTTTTTGTATATTCAATGTGAATTTATTAAGATTTTGTATAAATTGGAAAGTGAGTGATTGAATGAATGGGATGTGAGAGAATTTGAAGGTGGTGAATATTTGATGGTGGTGAATTTTTTAATGTGGTGATCCGGGGTATATTTAAAGGTATATTGGTTGGGATTTTTTATAAAATAATTTTTTCTAATAAAGATTGAGAAATGAATTTATATGTCACTATGTATTATTGAATATTGTTGTTGTGTGATATATTACATATATTGCCATAAGTATTGCATCTTGTCCTCCCCCAAGGCAATCTAGTGTGGGGAAAAGAGACACTAAGCATAGCATGGATACATGTTAGGATGATTGCGTAATTGTGCTGCAGTTGCTTTCCACACTGCATCCGCTGACATTCTGAAAGGCAGTTCTCCTTTAATGCCACATTTCAACACAGCTGACCAGAAGTTGACTGTGTTGAAACACACAGCTGTGAGTCTCTTGTACATTTTGGGGGTTGCTTTCAGAAACCTGCACTCTTAACGAATCCTTTGGCTTATGGCTGGGCACTGTTACAAAGCGGCTATTGAGATTGTGTTGGGGGCACCATGATGGAGTTCAGCAAAAATCAGAAAGGAGACATTCTAAGCACATGCCAGCCAGAAAGTCTTATAAAAACTCTGGAGGCCAATTTTGAAAGGATTTAAGCTCCTATCATTTGGAGTTAGGCTCCTAAATTTAACCTTTTGAAATGTACTAGGGCTGAGTACCTAAATTTAGACTCCTAAATTTTAGGTCCCTAAATTTATGTGAACTTTCAGCTGAAAATGTAGGCACCTGACTTAGAAGTCTCAACTTAGGTACTCAGCTTTTGTTGAATATTGATCTCTCCATGTGTATATATCCATATATATCATAGAATAATTTGCACAGAGACCTTTATAGTAGTTTATGAATTTAAAAATAGGGAAGATATATGTAGATCTTGAACACATTTCAATTTCTGCCCTATTACAAATGCCCCGACCCTTATCAGGATGAGGTCATTCTCAATAGGATAGACACCAGGCCCATGTTTGACCTTCCCCACCCTCCTATTTCATCCGGATTGGTTCCTTGGCAGATCCAATGGATTTAACTACCTCATTAGTGCTTTCCAAGCTGAAGCTGAAAAACACTAATTAAGAATTTCTAATGTGATTGCTCCCCTGTTTCAGGATGTACACATACAGCGGTGTGTATGCTGAAGGCACTGGTGGGGGTTGTGCATGGTCAGTGGCATCTCTCCTCTGCATCGTGCTGGATGTGTCCCAGTGGCATCTCTCCTCTGTATCATGCTGGATGTGTCGCAGTGCATCTCTCCTCTGCATCGTGTTGGATGTGTCACAGTGCATCTCTCTTCTGCATCGTGCTGGATGTGTCGCAGTGCATCTCTCCTCTGCATCGTGCTGGATGTGTCGCAGTGCATCTCTCCTCTGTATCGTGCTGGATGTGTCGCAGTGCATTTCTCCTCTGCATCGTGCTGGATGTGTCGCAGTGCATTTCTCCTCTGCATCGTGCTGGATGTGTCGCAGTGCATTTCTCCTCTGCATCGTGCTGGATGTGTCGCAGTGCATCTCTCCTCTGCATCGTGCTGGATGTGTCGCAGTGCATCTCTCCTCTGTATCGTGCTGGATGTGTGGCAGTGCATCTCTCCTCTGCATCGTGCTGGATGTGTCGCAGTGCATTTCTCCTCTGCATCGTGCTGGATGTGTCGCAGTGCATCTCTCCTCTGCATCGTACTGGATGTGTCGCAGTGCATTTCTCCTCTGCATCGTGCTGGATGTGTCGCAGTGCATTTCTCCTCTGCATCGTGCTGGATGTGTCGCAGTGCATTTCTCCTCTGCATCGTGCTGGATGTGTCGCAGTGCATTTCTTATGTTGCCAGTGAACTTTGAAGTTTGCTCAGCTGAAAAATCCTGGGCTTGTAGAGACTTGATGACACGGCCAACATGTCTTAAAATTCAGTTCTGATAATAAGAGTGCAGATGAATTTAACTTTGACTTGCCTAAGAAGGTTGTGAGCTGTTGAGGAAGCCTCTGAAATCAGGTGTCGTGGCCTATGTATGAAAAGTCTGGAGCATTGAGAGGCTGAATATGTGCTTTTAACTTGCAGATCTGTGCTAGGAATCAGAGAACAGCCGTACACACCCAACCTGAGAGCCTTGTCTTTAAGTAGGGATTTTTGTTACAAAAAGGGAACATTTTAAACATTATATTAAACATTATATTTTATTGTAACACCCCTCATAATACGAGTGTAGAGATCATCTAGGTCTCCACTAGATGGCCCTAGTCCCAGCCTTAGGGCTAGCAAGTAGAAGAGGAGTGTGCCATTCATAACAACACCTCCCCTGAGGCTTGCTGGAGTGGTGAGTCGTGCAGCACAAGGGGTGAGGGGCTAGGAGAGAGTAGTGTGTGGTCAATTTGTGTGGAGTTTTAGGAGTTGTTGTTTCTTACTCCTGGGTTTGTTAGGGCCTCCCAGCTTACCTTGTGTTGGGAGGACTTTTTTTTCAGAGCCCTCCTTGCCTCTCAGGATCTGCCTCCAGTTTAGAGAAGAGACTATTTCTGGAAATTTTGGTTGTGCCACTGGGGAAAGACCCTGGTCCTGTCTGGAGTGAAACATGCCCTGCATCCAGAGGCCTGGGGTGAGAAGGTCTGTTGTGTTCCCCTCACCATCAGTATAGGAGCAGCAATGAATCACCACCTTGGAGGAAGCATTAGTGAAATTTGGTTCGCTTTTCCCCTTTACATTTTGGGAGGAAAGTTTTTACCCAGGACACTGACTGGGGTTTTGAAGACATGGACTTTCTTAGACCTCAGGTATGAGATTTTTGAGGGAATGGGATCCCGATCACACTTAGGATAACCTACCCATCTGGAATGCTTATCCATCCACTCCTAGTAGGGGGAACCCATACCAGGGACGCATACACAGAGTGTGGAGAGTAGTTATGTGAGAAAAGGAACCCAGTTTGATCACAGATGTAATTTGGACAATGTAGTCAAAGTAATTGGACTATTTTACATGAAGAAATCACAGTAAACTTTAAGGGGTAGATTTTCATACAGGGCGCCCTCGCGTACTTTTGTAGGCACATCAGGCGCAAACAAAAGTACGCTGGATTTTAGTAGATACGCGCGGAGCCGCGCGTATCTGCTAAAATCCTGGATCAGCGTGCGCAAGGCTACCGATTTCGTGTAGCCGGTGTGCGCCGAGCCGCGCAGCCTACCTCCGTTCCCTCCGAGGCCGCTCCGAAATCGGAGCGGCCTCGGAGGGAATTCGCTAACGTCCTCCCCTCACCTTCCCCTCCCTTCCTCTACCTAACCCACCCCCCCGGCCCTGTCTAAACCCCCCCCTACCTTTGTTGGGGGATTTACGCCTCCCAGAGGGAGAAGTAAATCCCTCGCGCCAGCGGGCTGCTGGCGCGCCTAGACGCAACCCGGGGGCATTCCGGAGGGCGCGGCCACGCCCCCGGACCGCCCCGGGCCGAAACTATGCCCCCGGGCCCGCCCCGAAACGCCGCCGACACGCCCCGAAAACGCCGCGTCGATTGGCCCCGCCCCGACACGCCCCCTCGGAAAACCCCGGGACTTACGTGAGTCCCGGGGCTCTGCGCGCGCCGGCAGGCCTATGTAAAATAGGCGCACCGGCGCGCAAGCCCTGCTCGCGTAAATCCGGGCGGATTTACGCGAGCAGGGCTCTTAAAATCCGCCCCTAATTTTGGAACACCCACAACAGTGTCCTGTCTGTTCCCTGCAGCACCATCACTGTAAGAGGTTTTAGTAACACACAAGGGAAGGGTTTTCATTTACATGCCCTTAGGGGCTTAGAAGGGCAATTTTCCCTCCTAGAGGTCAAGAATCCACAGCCAGAGCAAAAGGATTGGGACTATACAATTGGGACGTAGCCCCGGGATTTTATGAACCATCAGAATTCAATAACTACCCTAAACTGGGGTTACACATAGTTAAACAGTTGAGCACTTTATTCAAATTAATTTTTTTAACTGAGTGAAATTTGTATTTTGACCCCATTAAATTCTTCCAGTTTTTAGCTTTTGGGCTTTTGTCCTTCTGTTATTTTGTGGTGCAGACGGAGCTCAGAAGGGCAAGATAGGGAGCTGATTGACATAGGAACCTTTTTGTCATGGTTATTGCTCTTTTTCCCAGTCCATTTACTTGGGGGAAAATATAGCCTTGCCATCAGATAGAAGACATCATATTGAGCTACAGAGTTTTGAAAATGATTGGGCTCTGAACTGTGATCCATTGTCAGTTACTAGGGTCTCAGATGATTCAAATTGGGTGAAGAGGATCTTCAGTGTTCTAATTATTGCTGCAGGAGTTTGATCTAATGAGACAAATAGTCAACACCACTAGGTAGGTTTTCCACTAGGTCAACTTCCACTTTCTGCCAAGGGAGGCTGGGCAGTTCTGATGTGAGGAGAAGCTTCTTAATTTAGCTAAGCCTATGGATGAGCCAATATTGGCATGAGAGAACATTCTTTTTTACCTGTAGGTCAATGCCCAGATACCAGTTTGTTTGTACTTCTCCCTGCATTTGATAAATCCTAAATGACCGAGATATATTCTCTGTACTATCTCAGGTCTCAGTCTCTTTGGAACTATGACGCTGTTATTATATGTTAAAATCTTACCTGACTGGTCAAGATATCCTCTGGCTGAATGATATTTTTTTGCTATATCCAGTATACCTCGAAAGAGGTCTGGCAGGCCTTTCTGTATGTACTTTTGGACAGCCCTAAGCTCTTAATCAGGCTGTATTGCTGCACTCAGGGCTGCCATTAGCATGGTCCTTATTGGTCTGTGGACTTTTTTCTTGTGTCATCCAAGAGGCCAGAACAATATTTCTGCAACTAGAAAATCTTTCCTAGCCACGTTTTCTGCTACTGGGTTGAACTTCATTAACCAGATGAGTAATTTTTCACATTGTGAGGGTGCTTTATCCAGGCCTATGCTGTTGACAAGGCTAATCAATTGTCTGTAGGATGGTATAGCACAAAGATAGTGATAGAATCTTTCCAAAGCGCAGACATTTGCTAAGCATTCTTTTTCTATTTGGGTGTTCAAGAACAGAATGCTACTGGCTGGAAAATTCTGTTGTGCTGCTGCAGCAGGACTCCTCCTGTGCCATATCTGCTTTCAACAGCACTGACCACTGTTGCCAAGTTTGAAGAAGGACAATATGGGCATCTGCTGTAGAGCTTTGAAAGCTGTATTCTGAGGCTGGTCCCATACCCATCCAGTCCCATGTTATTCTGAGGCTGGTCCCATACCCATCCAGTCCCATGTTTCAGGAGTGCATTTAAGAGTTAAGCAGTTGAAGAAATCTGTTGTAGATATCGCCCCCAAGGAGTTCACAGTCCCAAGGAAATATGGAGTGCCTTTGAATTTTGAGGAGCCTCCATGTTTGTAATTGCTTCCATCCTTTTTGGGTTTGGGTTCTTTGTCTCCTTTCAATGAGGTGTCCTAGAAATGCCAGTTGAGACTGCCTGAATTGATATCTTTTTGTTTGTTTTTCAATCCTGAGGTCACTATTGTCCCAAACACTTAAGAACATAAAGATTTGCCAAACTGGGTCAAACCAAAGGTCCATCAAGCTTAGTTTCCTGTTTCTAACAGTGGCCAATCCAGGTCACAAATACCTGGCAGGATGCCAAGGGATAGTTAGATTCCAAGTTATTCATCCTAGGGATAAGAAATGGAATACCCATGTCCACCTAAATAAAGGTTTATGGATTTTTCTTCCAGAAACTTGTCCATACCTTTTTTAACACACAGCTACACTAACAGCTTTTACCACAACCTCTTTGTTTTAAGTGTACTGCATGCTTAATCACTTCATTGTGTGTCCCCTAGTCTTTGTACTTTGTGAAAGAGTAAACAAGTGATTTATGTTTACCCATTCCACTCCACTCATTACTTTATAGACCTCTATTAGCCTTCCTCCTGAGCTCCAGACATAGAAATGCAAGGGCTCATCTGGGAGTTGAACCCAAGACCTCTCACACCCTAAATGAGAATCATACTCCTAGACCAACAAGTCGGTGGATGGACTAGTATCAGCCTTCCTCATGAGCTCCAGCTCATGTCTCCCCCTCAGCTGCCTCTTCTCCAAGTTGAAGATCCCTAACCTCTTTAGCCTTTCCTCATAGGGCTCGGGGAATTGTGTAATCCCTTTTATCATGTTGGCTGCTCTTCTCTGAACCTTTTCTAATTCTGTTATATCTTTTTGGAGATGTAGTGACCAGAATTGCATACAATCTAAAATTGCACCATGGAGTGATACAGAGGCGTTATGATATTCTCTGTTTAATTCTCCATTCCTTTCCTAGTAATTCCTAGCATTCTATTTGCTTTCTTGGCAGCAACTGCACACTCAGCAGAGAATGTCAACATATTATCCATGATGATGCCTAGATTCTTTTCCTGGGTGGTGACTCCTAATATGTAGTTAGATTTGTGTAATTATAATTTGGGTGGCTCTTCCCTATGTGCATCACTTTGCATTTGTCCACATTCAATATAATCTGCCATTTGGATGCTCAGTCTCCCAAGTTCCTCTTGCAATTTCTCACAGTTCTCTTGTGATTTAACAGCTTTGAATAATTTTGTGCCATCTGCAAATTATATTACTTTATTCATCGTTCTCATTTCCAGTTCATTCATAAATATGTTAAACAGCAGTGTTCCCAGTGTAGACTCCTGGGGCACTGCACTAGTCACCTTTCTCCACCGAGAAAATTGACCATTTAGCCCTACTCTGTTTTCTACCCTTTAACCAGTTCTCAGTCCATAATAGGACATTGCCTTCTATCCCATGAATTTTTTATTTCATTAGTTTCTCATGAGGTACTTTGTCAAACGCTTTCTGAAAACCTAGATACTAAATACCAGTTGGCTCATCTTTATCCACATGTTTATTCACACTTTCAAAAAAATATAGCAGATTGATGAGGAAAGACTTCCCTTGAGTAAATTCATGTTGGCTTTGTCCCATTAAACTATGATTATATGTTCAGTAATTTTGTTTTTTATAATAGTTTCTACCATTTTGCCCAGCACTGGTGTTAGGTTCACCAAGCTATAGTTTCCTGGATCATTCCTGGAAACTTTTTAAAAAACTGAGTTAAGTTGGCCACTTTCCAATCTTCACCATAGACAATTTTAATTAAAGTTTACAAATTACTAATAATAGGTTTGCAATTTCATTTTTCAGTTCTTTCAGCACTCTGGAATGTGTACCATCTGGCCCAGGTGATTTGCTACTCTTTAGTTTGTCATTTTGCTCTATTACATCATCCAGGTTCATTGAGATAGTCTCATTTTATCTGAAGCATCACCTTTAAATATAATTTCTGGAATTGGTATTTCCCTTACAATTTCCTCAGTAATGACCAAAGCAAAGAATTAATTTAGTCTCTCTGCTATGGCTGTATCCTTCCTTACTGGTCCAATAAAGCAAATCGGAAGTTGATCCCATGTAGCCAAGGCAAAAAAACAACAAGGGGACAACCTTATGCCGTGGAAAGATTTATTAAGTGTAATTACAGAGCCCGACTCCGGCCGAGTTTTGCCAGTTAAGGCTGCATCAGGGGATGATTTCTGATGTCAAAACGAAACTGCATAAATAAATTCTTATGTCAGATTTCAATCTTGATCCTGCATATAGTTATTTCTACTTCACGATCTAACAGTGTGTCACGCTCAAGTTTATGCAGTAATTTTGCAATATCTCTAACGCAAAAAGGCAGAACCTCGTATTGCTAAAAAATGGTTCTGCCTTTTTGCGAAACTCGGCCGGAGTCGGGCTCTGTAATTACACTTAATAAATCTTTCCACGGCATAAGGTTGTCCCCTTGTTGTTTTTTTGTCCTTCCTTACTGGGGCAGATTGGCCTACTGGAGTTTTGACCTAATTATCTTGTCATTCATTCACGAACGAATGGAGAAAAGTCTTCAAGGTTCGGTTAGTCCGTTCTGTTTGCCCATTACTCTGGGGATGGAAAGCAGACGAAAGACTAAGTTGCACATTGAAGCGTTTGCAAAGTGCTTTCCAATATCGAGCAGTAAACTGTGGTTCTCGATCGGAGACTATATCCTGCAGGAG
This sequence comes from Rhinatrema bivittatum, assembly GCF_901001135.1. NCBI lineage: Eukaryota > Metazoa > Chordata > Amphibia > Gymnophiona > Rhinatrematidae > Rhinatrema > Rhinatrema bivittatum. Next base: position 458,100,407 of record NC_042618.1, on the reverse strand, counting down.
ACCGTGAAGTCTAAAGATATGCTGAGCGAAGAGGTTTGCTAGGTCAGGTGCAGAAAGCAACTTTGGCAAGGGGACAAAGTGTGCCATCTTGGAGAATCTGTCTACGGTCAGCCAAATGACTGAATTACCTCCTGAGACGGGAAGATCCACGACAAAGTCGGTGGAGATGTGTGTCCAAGGCTCCACCGGGATGGGCAAAGGTTGCAAGAGGCCCCTGGGTCTTCCAATGAGTGGCTTTTGAATGGCGCAGATAGGGCAAGAGCCCACAAAGGCTTGGACGTCCTGTCTCACCGTCGGGCACCACTAGAATCGGTTCAACAAGTCTAAGGTTCCTTTACAGCCAGCATGGCCCCCAGTGAGGGAGTCATGGGTCCAAGTGAGAACTGCTCTCCGGGAGTGACGTGGAATGACAGTCTTCCCTTGGGAGGACACCAAGGTTGCTGCAAGGCTCACTTTCACAGGATCCAAAATATACTGAGGAGTGTCAGGAGTCTCTTCGATCTCAAAGGAGCGCGAGAGCACGTCAGCTCGAACATTCTTAGAGCTGGGTCGATAGCGTAAGGTAAAGTCGAACTGATCAAAAAACAGCGACCACCGGGCTTGCCTTGGGTTCAGGCGTTGGGCTTACTTCAAGAATGCTAAGTTTTTGTGGTCGGTGTAAATAGTAACCGGATGGTTGGCTTCCTCCAACCACTGTCTCCATTCCTCCAGGGCAAGTTTCACGGCTAGCAACTCTTTATCACCAACACAGTAGTTGCTCTCGGCCGGGGAGAATTTCTTCGAGAAATAAGAACAGGGTAACAATTGTCCAGAATCAGAGTACTGGCTCAGCACGGCCCCCACGGCTACATTGGAGGCATCGACCTCCACCACAAAGGGCCTGCTGGGATCCGGATGACGAAGGCAGGTGTCTAACAAGAACGCTTCCTTAAGGGCCTCGAAGGCTTGGCAGGCAGGAACAGGCCAATCCACCGCGTTGGCCCCCTTTCGGGTGAGGGTAGTCAATGGGGCCACAATATGGGAGTAGTTGGGAATAAAGTGACGGTAGAAATTGGAAAAGCGTTGCAACGCTTTAAGGCCCTTTGGCTGGGGCCAGTTCTTAATTGCCGCCACTTTCTCAGGATCCATTTGAAAGCCTGTTGCAGAGATTATGTAGCCCAGGAACGGCAGGGACGTCTTCTCAAAACTTCATTTTTCCAGTTTCGCGTACATACCATGCTCCCTAAGTATTTGGAGCACTTGACGGACATGCTGACGGTGTGAAGGCAGGTCCTGGGAGTAGAGTAGCACATCGTCGAGGTAAACAATTACGCAGGTGTTCAGAAGGTCCCGTAACACCTCATTCATAAGGTGCTGGAACATCGCCGGAGCATTACATAAGCCGAAAGGCATCACAAGATACTCGTAATGCCCGTCTCTGGTATTAAAAGCGGTTTTCCACTCGTCTCCGGGACGAATTCTGACTAAGTTGTAAGCACCTCGTAAGTCCAACTTTGTGAAAATCTTCGCTCCCTGGAGCCTATCGAGGAGCTCCAGGATTAACGGGAGCGGATAATGGTCTCCATAGCATAATCTGCCAAGGAGCGAGCCCCCTGACGGAGTTGCAGCAGATCAGATGTAGCCGTGGCTACTCGGGCGGGCTCATCAAAGGCCTGTCGGAAGTTCGAGATGAACTGTTGTAAGTTCGTTAGCGAAGGATCATTGTTTTCCCAAAGGGGAGAAACCCATATTAAGGCTTTCCCATCAAGCAGGGACAGGATATACGCCACTTTCACCGCATCCGAGGGGAACTGCCGAGGCAACAGAGAGAACCGTACGAAACATTGGTTCAGAAAGCCGCGGCAGGTCCTTAAATCTCCAGCGTAGCGGGAGGGTGCCGGTAGCTGAGTCACAGAAGAGCTGTGTCCCTCGGGGACCCCACCAGCAGGAGGCAAGGACTCCAGGCGAGAGGATAGCTGTTCCACTGTGGCTGCCAGAGTATCAATGCAGCTCTGGTGCTGTAGCATCTGCTGGGCCATCCCGGGCAGATCCAAGGGAGCGGGCACATCCGCCGAGTCCATGGCCTTGCAATCTGTTATGGAGTCTCAGTTTAGTGGACCCTTAGGCCGACCTGCAGGAGACTGGGAAAGGTGGTCAATGTCTCTAGTATGTGGCAGGCCGGGAGGCAGATGTTCAGGCAGGACGTAGAGGTGCTCTTCACCCTGGAAGCTGGTACTCCCCCGGGAGGAGCCCATAGGGGCCCGGCCACTGGGACTTAGGCGGGTTGTTGATCAGGACTGAGAAATGGAACCAGACTAGGACAGTAGATAAGTACTGTAGCAGGGCTCAGGTTCTGGAACCAGGCAGGAACTGTAGCAGGGCTTGGGTACTGGAACCAGGCAGGAACTATAGCAAGACTCGGGTACTGGAACCAGGCAGCAACTGTAGCAAGACTTGGGTACACTGTAGCAGGACTCGGGTACTGGGACCAGGCAGGAACTGTAGCAAGACTCGGGTGCTGGAACCAGGCAGGAACTGTAGCAGGCAAGCAGGTACTGCAGCAGGCAAGCAGGAACGGAGCGAGTAGCACGGCAACCCACTCCGGGGCACGACGCAACAGGGAACCAGGAGGTAAGCCCGTTGCAAGGCAAAGACTGAGTGTCCGCGGCCGGCTTATCAAGGCCGTGGCGTCTGATGTCAGGAACTGGACGGAGTCACCACTGGCGGGAAATGGCCTAGAAAAGCGTCCAAGTGGCGCGTGTGCGTGCGCGCGCCTAGAAGCAGGGCATCCATGGGAAGCTTCCCGGCGGCGCAGCCCTTGCGGGGACGCCACCAAACAGGGCGCAAACCAGGCCTCCAGAAGCGGGAGTAGGTCCAGGAGCACGGAGGTAAGGGTTTGGTTGCAGCGTTCGCGGCCAGAACCGCAACAGATTCTACTTAACTTCACTTTCTCTGTGGGAGTGGTAGGGACTCCTTGGGCCTATTTCCACTGCTCTCTTTCAGCCATGGTGGCAGGGAACATTCTGGCTGCCTCCCTTTACACCTATCCTGCTTCTCCCAGTGGGAGGTAGTTAATAGATTTCCCGCCACTGCTTCACGACTCCTTACTGCTCTCTTCTGCCAGCAGCCCCCTCATCCTTGGGCTGTGACACAAAAACAGAAAACAAATTATGGAGGCCTTATAGCCTATCCCTTCTCACTCCAAAAAAGACCTCTTTCCAAAGCATTACCTGACAGCCCCCCTGTTCTCATGGGGTCCTGCCTTGTTCCTACTACCATCAATGTAAGTTAAAACTTTTTTTTTTTTTTACTTATGTTAGTAAGTCACTGGGCTAGGTATGAGCCAGAGTATGTGTCTATATGCTTGGGTGTGAGCAAGAATGTGTGTTTGAGGAATCTACCAGAAGTAGAGAGATAGTGGATGCCCTGCAAGGTGCTCTGTTCAAGCAAATAGTAATGGAACCCATGAGGGAAGATGTGATACTCGACTTAGTGCTCAGTAATGGGGATAATGTCTCTAATGTCCAGGTGGGTGCCCACCTCAGCACTAGTGTGATCATCAAACGGTATGGTTTGATATCGCAAATAGGATTCAGAGAATTCACACAAAGACCTGGGTTTGAATTTCAAAAATATGGACTTTGTCAAAATGGGGATGTACTTGGAGATAGAACTAGAAAACTGGGAGAAAATGGGAGAGGTGGAACAACACTGGGCCAAACTAAAAGGAGCAAATATAAAGGCAACAAATCTATATGTTAGAAAACTTAAAAAAAGTAAGAGAAATAAGAAACCGATCTGATTCTCAAAGGAGGTGGTTGATAAAATAAAAGCAAAAAGAACAGCTTTCAAGAAATATAAAGGATTCCAAAATGAGGAACACAGGGAAGAATATCTGGTGAAACTGAGGGAGACAAAGAAGGAAATCAAAGCTAAAGGTCAGGCAGAAGAAAGGATTGTCAAAGAGGTAAAGCAACGTGACAAAACATTTTTCAAATATATCAGAGTAAGGAGAAAGGTCCAAAATGGTAAACTGAAATTGAAGGGTGACAAAGATCAATGTGTGAAGAGAGACAAAGTAATGGCCAAAATATTAAACAAATACAGCAGTTTGGTGTTCATCAAAGAAGACCATGGAGAAGCACCACTGCTGGTTGACAAGACCATAGGTGGAAATGTGATAGATAAAACTCCATTTACAGAAGAGAATGTATGGGAAGAGCTAGGAAAACTGAAAGTGGACAAGGCCATGGGGCTGGATGAGGTTCATCCCAGGATACTGAGGGAGCTCAGAGATGTGCTGGAGGGTCCGCTGCATGACCTGTTCAATAGATCCCTGGAAACGGGAGTGGTGCCAAGAGATTGAGACGAGCGGTGGTGGTCCCACTCACAAGAGTGGGAGTAGAGAGGACGCTGGAAACTACAGGCCGGTTAGCCTCACCTCGCTGGTGGGAAAATTAATGGAGACTCCACTAAAGGAAAGGACAGTGAATTATCTAGAGTCAGGAGGATTACTGGACCCGAGGCAACATGGATTCACTAGGGAAAGATCCTGTCAGACAAATTTGATTGATTTTTTTGATTGGGTGACTAAAGAATTGGATCAAGGAAGAGCGCTCGATGTGATCGTGCGCTCTTTGTGCTTTTGAAACGGTCCCACGTAGGAGGCTTGTGAATAAAATGAGAAGACTGGGAGTGGGTGCCAAGGTGGTGGAGTGGATTACAAACTGGTTGACTGGCAGGCGACAGCGTGTAATGGTAAATAGACCTACTCTGAAGTAAGATGATAGGTTTGGGGGCTGGTTTAGTTCAATATCTTTGTGAGTGACAAGTTGCCAGGTATGGAGAGTGAGACATTTTTTTTATCCTTATTTTTTTTTTTAATTTATTATTTTTATATACCGACATTCAATCTGAGATATCACATGTCCTTTTTCATGTAAAATCTGTTTTTATAAATTATTGTGATGTTGTGGGGAGGCCACAAGACTGTAAGATGCACCTAGGCTGTCTAATACCCTTGCATCAACCCTGAGAGAGTTCACCACACACAAGCCCTCACCACTCACCCATCTCCCACTTCCCCAGGGGGCAAATGCTGAGGCGACATATCAAGGTGAGCTTGGATGTTCTTTTTAAGCAGGTGAGTAGTGCCCCAAACAAATAGGACTGTTCTCAATATCCATAGGTCACATTTTCTTGCTCTCTGATTACATCTTTTGCTACTCAATAATCCTCTCTCTCCATAAATTGTATAGATGAGTCGCTTAAGACTGACACTTCTATTAGCAATGCTGTTTTTCTCAGGGGCAGGCCATCCCTGCCCGCAGACAGAAAGAAGATCCTAGCGATTTTCTAGCACCAAGCTTTGCTTTTGATTGGTAGGTGGGGGAATGAATAATTCTATGATTTATGCAAAGAATGTATGTAAGAAAGAATGACATGAATTGTAAATGTAAAGTAAGAAACTGGCCCATGGAGGCAGAGCTGGGGGTGGAGCTTGGGGCGGAGCTTGATCGGCCAGGAGCAGGTGTAACTTTGTGCAGGGCAGTTTGTATGCGCACTCTCTGGGAATTTTCAAGACAGCAGTTGGTGGGGAACCGTCACTCTGAAAATTTGTGGAAAGTCTGTGAGTGAAAAATGCACTCAAACTTTCCCATCCTTGAAATTACCCCCTTAAAGGATTTGAAATGTTTTCCTAGGTTTATTCTCAGCAAGCAATAACTGCTCTAAAAGATAGCATTTTTTTTGGCATTCAGTACTGCTGCTTTGTAAGTTTGAGTCTGATTCTTGTGCACAACATACAGAGAGGTAGATTTTTCTTTATACCAACAGTGCGCCAACTGGCGCAGTTGCCTCTTCAAAAAGATACAATCCCATGTGATTACTGTTTCATGATTAATCACAGAATTCAAAATACTCCACATATCAATCAGTTGATCGACTGGCTTATCACTAAACCCAGATTCAGGAAAAGAAATATCTATTCTGTTGGCTAAATTAACCATATCAATATCCTTTAAATTCCCAGAGTACCCTGGACATATAACAGCTTGGTCTGTTGGAGAATCACAGGACATTAAACATTTCAGAAAGTAATGGTCTGACCTGATTCTCGGAATATATTCAAAAGCACTAGGATGAATGTAATCAGTTTGGCACTCTCCCCATCAAATGGAATATGCAAAAATCCTCTGGCTGCATCAAGTTTGAAGAATATGAGTGCTCCTTCCAGCTTAAGTATTATCTTGTCAGGGGAAGGCACCTGCGGGGTTTGAACTGGCAGTGATAGCCCAAGAGATGAAGAGCTGCGGCCTTATCCAGACAGAAACCCAGGAGGCTGGAGGCAAGCAATGCTGAGGGCCATAAGAAATTGGTCACTCCCTCCCCCGATGAACCAGACTGGCCAAGGTCAGGCTAAAAGGGGATTAGTGGGAACAGGAAGTGGTTCACAGTAACCAAACGGTTACCCAATCTCTCTAGCAAGGTGAACTCCCCTTTTCATGGTGAAGCTCTGCTTCTTCCTTCACATTTAAACTGCATCTCAAAGTTCCTGTTCTGGCCACAATCTTGCCCAGCTCTGGTTCCTCTTTCAGTTTCCATTTCCAGTTCCTGCCTTGCTTCCAGCCAGCTTAGCATTGCAACTTGTTCTGGCTTTACTTTCTGCTCTGAGGCTTATTTTTATCATATAACACCTCTTCTGCGCTCTGTGCAATTAGTCCCTGGTATCATTATGCTATAACCTTTGCTGACAGTTTTATTAACACAGCCTCTAGCTGAACGTTACACATGTTGATTATATGTAGGGATCAACATTTTCAGTTTCTATTTTATTTTCCCCTGAATTATTTTTTCCATTGATTTTCTCATTATAATAAAAACTAGGGATGTGTTTTCATTTTTAACAACATTATAATAAAAACTAGGGATGTGTTTTCATTTTTAACAACATAGGCAATGTCAACAATATTTCCTATTTTGTTTCATTTCAATTCTAAACTGAAATGATAAAAAAAATTCATGAGAATTCATATTTTAAAAAATGTTTAGTGCACACGCTTTTGATTTAATGTGCATTATTTTAATTAGTGTGCACTAATATAACTCAAATACCTTGCACTAACTCAAATAGTGTGCACTAAATAAAAAATAGTGCACACTAAATTGAAATAATGCAACTAAACAAAAAAAAGAAAACATAATAAAAACAAAAAAGGGGGAAAAATGAAAAAAAAAAAAGTTTTATCAATGCACACTCCTAATAAATACTGATAAATTCCAGCAGAAAATCAAATCAAATCGGAAAACGAAGGACCCTAATCATATGCCGCATCTCACCCCAAATGTGTGCATACAATTATGCCACCTTGTAACTTTCAGTTTTTCATCCATTCCACATCAAATGTTTAGGAGATATCAGGGAATAGGCCATTAGGAATCAGACATGGGCATTTTTTCTGTATCTATGTGGCATATATATAAGTGCACATTCCAGAATGTAGGTTCCATTAATTCTGTCTGGAACTTCTAGATTTGTTTCACATTTTTCCCGGATAACCATCTTGAACTTTTGGATTATGCAGTATACTAAATTTTTAAAATAAATAAATATCTAAATGGACACGTGTTACAACTTTGCCCACTTAGGGGCAGATGCAATACAATGCGCTCAGCTGAATGCACTGTTTAACCTGCAGTTGAACGCGGGTTAAGAATAAGTGGGTTAGTGCCTCCACAACACACGTCCAATGTGTTGTGAAACTAATAGAGCTTATCACATGCAAATGCATGTTGATGAGCTATTAGGGAATCACCAGAAATGCAAAAAAAAAGTGCATCTAAACACAGTTTTACGCTCTAAAATTAATGCCTGCCTAGAGCAGGCGTTAATTGCTGAGGATTCCCAAGCATTGTACAGAAAAGCAGAAAATACTGCTTTTCTGTACATCCTCCTACTTAATATCATTGTGATATTAAGTAGAAGGAACAAAATCTTTAAAAAAGTTTTTAAAAAAAGTGCTGGCAGTCAGGTTCAGGAAACGGATACTCAGTTAACAAGTATCTGTTTCCCGAATCCCTGGTTATGCATCAATTAGGAAAACGGAGGCTGATGAATTCGGCATCTGTTTTCCTAACCGGCAGACAGCCGCCCGCTTTCAAGGCAGTTGTTTTGCATCGGGCCCTTAAATATCTTACAAAATTTCTCCTGGAGCAGGCAATTGGCTTCATTTCCCCATTTTTCTTTATAGAAACAATATGAATCCCATTGAACTGGGCATCAAGCGTGAATATAATCACTGACATCTGACTTAGCTCTTCTGAATTAGGGAATCAAAGTATTTCCTACTCTTTTCCTTCTTATCGCTTGTAAGTTTCCTCTCATCCCTTTGGGCTTCCAGCTCATTAGAAACTGACTACAGCAGACCTATAAGCGTTCATCTGAAGTTGTCCAGGGGGTTTATAAACCCCTCTTCCATCTTGCCCAGCCATTGCAGTGGCAGTCCTTGGCCAGGCTCCACAGAGAGCAGCTCTTTCCAGACAATTGTACACTTGCATCTTGAATCTGGCCACTAGGTGCAGCCATTGTTGATGTCTGAAACTCCTTTCCTCTAATAGCTGCTTCAGCAGCAGCAGCCCCCAGCCTGATTTAGCTCAAGAATCATGCTTAGGTCTCCCATATGAGCGGCTGGATTTGCCTTCTGACTTTACTGTTCTGGAACTAAACTAGAGCTTGCTGGGATCTGTCCTGTTACTGGATTCATTTTTTTCTGTTTAAATTTTTATCAGCAGCAATCAATCCAAACAACGTATATACTCCAATACAAAACTGCATTTAATATTTAATACAATATATTGTAGTGCAGATTGCATTGATTTTATTATAAAGTACAGTGAGCTCACAATATTTACCATACAATAGGCCTTAAACTGCAGGCAAATAATGACATTTCATATTCAGGAACTTGTACATGCTGGAGATTTCTACTAAGGCAATGCATCCTATTGTGGAAGAAAACCACATTGAGGGTAATATTCAATCACTGGCTAGATTGTAAACATATAGAAATACAGAAACACAGAAATGACAGCAAAAAAGGACTAAACAGTCCATCCAGTCTGCCCAGCAAGTTTATGGTAGTATCTGCCGTGCCATACAAGTCACCCCCATACTTATCAGTTTCCCAGACCATCAAGTCAGAGCCCTTGTTGGTTGCTGTCTGAGTCCAATTCCCCATCACCTCTTGCCTTTGAAGCAGACATCAATGTTGGAGTTGCATCCAAAGTTTTAGGCTTATTGGTTAAGGGTAGTAACCGCCACACCAGCAAGTTACCCCCATGCTTATTTGTTTTCCCAGACCATAAAATTCAAGGTCCTTGTTGGTTGCTGTCTGAATCTAATTCCCCTTTTCCTCTTTTCTCCCTGCCGTTGAAGCAGAGAGCAAGGATGGAGCTGCATCAACAGTATGAAGACTTATTGGTTAAGGGTGGTAACCGCCACACCAGCAAGTTACCCCCATGCACTCTTTTCTTCATTTCCATCCTTCAGCCTTTAGGGATCCACAGTGTTTATCCCATGCCCCTTTGAAATCTTTCACCATTTTTGTCTTCACCACCTCCTCCGGTAGGGCATTCCAGGCATCCACCACCCTCTCCACATCAGAAGTATTTTCTGATGTTGGTTCCGAGTTATCCTCCCTGGAATTTCATGTTGTGATCCCTAGTTCTACTGATTTCTTTCCATTGGAAAAGGTTTGTCAATTGTGCATCATTAAAAACGTTCAGGTTTCTGAAGGTCTGTATCATATCTCCCTGCACCTCTTCTCCTACAGGATATACATATTTAGGTCCTTCAATCTCTCCTCTAAAGTCATTTGATGGAGACCCTGCATAATATCCAGGTCTTTCAGGAAGGACCGGGTAGAAAGGAAGCGAGGAGGTGTGGCATGTATAAATAATAATAATAATAATAAGGCAACAGAATTGCAGGGCTTACAAGGAAGGAGGAGGCACTGTGGGTTAAGTTGGAAACAGGGAAAGGAACATCTATTTATATTGGTGTAATATCCACTGTAGACAGAGGAAAGGGATAGAGATTTAAAGGCGGATATTCACAAAATTTTTAAGTGCACCTTTTTGTTCAGTTCTTAGTAATTCAATTTCTCCTGCTGCTTAGTTTTACATAATCTTGTATAGTTTTCTTTTACATTTTAGTTTGATGGTTTGTTTTTATCGAGTTATTGAACTGATTTTGTCACTCTGGTCTTACAGGAGTTACATTGGCTGCCTATTCATTGCCATTTTCAGTTTAAGATGACAGTGCTATTATTTAAAATATTACATGGGATGGCTTCATCTTATTTAATTGAGCAAATTCCCCATTATTTTCTAGATAGGGCTTTAAGATAATCCCAAATGATTTTATTCATGTCCCAGGGGTATGGGAAGTTAAATTGGAAGGTAATTGTGCCAGAATTTTCTCTGTGGTTATTCCTAAGTTTAGGAATTCACTTCCACTGTGGCTTATATCCATTAGTGGTCCATTTCATAAACAGCTTAAAGCTTGGCTTTTTGTCTGAGGTACTGTCCTTAATTTTTAAGTGCACCCCTTTTGTTCAGTTCTTAGTAATTCAATTTCTCCTGCTATTTAATTAGTTTTACAGAATGTTGTATAGTTTTCTTTTCAGTTTTAGTTTGGTTTGTTTTTATTGAGTTACTGATTTTGTGTTAGTTGTTGCTTTATTTTATTACATTACATTTTATTCATTGTTTCTAGTGTACATTACACTGAGCTTGTTTTGCATATGCAGTTTATAAATCTAACAAAGAAAATAAATAAGCTATTGCAGTCCCAGTACTTGTCAGGGTTCAAACATCGCAGCTTAAGAACATAAGAAATTGCCATGCTGGGTCAGACCAAAGGTCCATCAAACCCAGCATCTTGTTTCCAACAGTGGCCAATCCAGGCTACAAGTACCTGGCAAGTACCCAAAAACTAAGTATATCCCACGCTACTGATGCTAGTAATAGCAGTGGCTATTCTCTAAGTCAACTTGATTAATAGCAGGTAATGGACTTCTCCTCCAAGAACTTATCCAATCCTTTTTTAAACACAACTACACTAACTGCACTAACCACATCCTCTGGCAACAAATTCCAGAGTTTAATTGTGCGTTGAGTAAAAAAGAACTTTCTCTGATTAGTTTTAAATGTGCCCCATGCTAACTTCATGGAGTGCCCCCTAGTCCTTCTATTATCCGAAAGAGTAAATAACCGAGTCACATCTACCCGTTCTAGACCTCTCATGATTTTAAACACCTCTATCATATCCCCCCTCAGCCGTCTCTTCTCCAAGCTGAAAAGTCCTAATCTCTTTAGTCTTTCCTCATAGGGGAGCAGTTCCATCCCCTTTATCATTTTGGTCGCCCCAGACACAGCCACTTCAAAGGGGGACCACTGCGATAGAGCTGGCTGTGGATATGGGTCACTTCAGACTCTCTCTTGTTGGAAAGAGGGATCCAGAAATTATGCTAATTTTTGCAACACACAAACTCCTGTCAAATGCTTTCTCTGGCACATGGCACTGTGGAACCTGAGTCTGACTACTAAGTATTGCTGTTGAGTGATAACTGGGAGTCCCTCTGGGGGATGTGAACATTGCCTTTGGAGTAACCCCAAGCAGCCCTGGGAACACAGTCCTGGCCCTGGCATTGAACCCAGATCCTCCAAAGGGCAGTTTGCATTTGCCACTGTGCCACCAGGCCAGCCCACTTCCTTCTCTTCTTGAACATAACAGATCTCAGTTACCAATGGAGTGCTCACCATTCCATTCCTTTGGAGGAAAACATTTGATAAATCAGGCTCTGTTGTAGCCTGAGAAGGGTGCATGCTGATCTATGGATTAATTTATGACAGAATAAAGCTCCAGTTAAACCTACCAGACGGTTCTGACCACTCAGTTTGCAAAAAGTAATCTGTTTTCTTGAATTTGATACTGAGTCAGGGTCCTGTAGTGAAGGACATTTTAGCAGCAAAAGACACTCTGTCCACCTGAAAATATACTTTTCCTCACTCCACTGATTGCACTTTAGGCAAGTGACCAAAACCAGGCTGTGCAAGATTAAACAGCCCCTAAGATGCTGTTTCTCAAGGATAGGCAACAATTTACCTGACCTTGTGTTGACTGAAAGTGATAATGTGAAGGTCGGATGATCTATAACAAAGAGCAGTGCCCATCCCAGAGCCAGAGATAACGAACGGCTTGGGATCCTCATAATAATGAACTCTTTCTTGTTTCATTCTTTCCGTGCCTCTCCTTCTCCTCCTACTTAAAATATCTACAGTTGGCATGGCAACACACATAAATGCCTCCTAAAAATATGCAAGATTAATGTGTACTCCATTCAGTGTGCCAGCAGCAGAAAAGCTAACACCTGCAAATTAGTCTCTCAGTCTCCCTGTCTCTTTCAATCACAAAGATGAATTGGGTGATTCTCTTACATAACATTCTGTCTCAAGCAATACATCACTTCAGCATCAAACTGTGCACTTTTCCATCCTGTTTTTGTGACAATAATTGTAGAAAAATGGGTAATTGTACCTGACAAGTCCATTATAAGGGCAATGGATGTAATTAAACATACCTGGAAATGTGTGAGGTCAATGTTCAAAAGCTATTTAGATGGATAACTCATAAATTATCCATCTAAAGAGCAAGATTTGAGATAGTCAGCAACTTATCCGGCTATAATTTAGCCAGATGAAAAAAGAGGCGTTCTGGGGACGTTTCAGGGAGGGATTTAGTTATCTGGCTAATGGCCAAATGTCAGTGATATCTGGCCACTCTAGCTAAAAAACTTGCTACTTATCTGGATATCTTCAAAAGATACCCTGGTAAGTATCTCTTAAAAAAAAAAAAGTAGTAAAGAAGCTATGGTGCTGTTGTCTCTACACCCTCTAATCCCCTGTAAAATAAAAACAAAAATGCTCCAGGTCAGCTGTTGCCCTCCCCCCAACTTGCGTCAAGTTAGAATCAGCTGCTGCCGCCAGGCCCTCCCTAACTAGAGCGGTGGGGATGAAGGTGGGGAAGGAGGGAGGCAACAGCCGACCCCCAGAGCATTCAGGTTTTTATTTAAAAGGGAATTAGGGGGTGTTGGGAGAACGGCCCAGCAGAGAAGAAATCCAGAGTTGATGGGGGAAGGCCCATAGGCCCTTTATTACTATTTGTTTTTTAAAGCACTATTTACCCAGATATCTTTTGAAGACATCTGTTAATTAGCAAGTTATATAGCCACACAAGGCCAGGTTTTTTTTGTTATCCGGCTATATGTAGCTGGATAACTTTAGCCAAGTATATTCAGCGGGAAGTTTATCCTGCTGAATATCTGGGACAAGTTAGCTGGATAACTTGTCCGTTAAACGGCTTCTGAATATGTCCCCATGGGAGTTTTGCTCATTCTGAGTTTTACAAAATGAGAAAACATTTATTAAAAAGTGTGTTCAGATGGGGGGGGGGGGGGGGGGGGGGCAGGGGGATGAAGTTGAAAATTGCAGCTCTATTACTGAACAAGTATCAGGTTGGAGATGGGCTTTACTACGCACCCACCTAACGGACCAGGCCCATATCGCAGCCAATATTCTAGCATGCATCAGACAGATGCTGGAGGGCTGGCAACTACACCAGCGAGACAGGAATCCTCAGGCAGGATTCTTTGTCACAGACAATGGTACAAACATGGTTAAGGCAATAAACGACGGGCACTTTAAGAACATCCGATGTTTTGCACACACTCTGCACAGGTGTGCAGAATCCCCTAGGGCATCATGATTGGTTTGTCATGAGTCAGCTGGTAAAACTCCTGCAGCCCTTCAAGGATGTCACAGAGGAGCTGAATTCCAGAAGTGCCACCTTGGCTGACATCATCCCTATAGTTAATCTCCTGGATGAACATTTGGAGGTCTTTAAGCAGGAAGAGGGAATGACAGTTGAGGTGCTGCATTGTCTGGACGTTTTGCAGCAGCAGGTAGAAGAGAGATTAAGGCCTTTATCAGAACAAAACACATACATGCTCACCACAGTCTGTGATCCCCATGTGAAAGGGAAACTCGCCCTACAGTACGATTGTCTCTTATTGGTGAAGGACCTGCTGTTAGCAAAAGTCCGTGAACAGGAGCGCCATAGGCAGAGACAGATTAGGCATGAAGCAGAGGTGGAAACAGCGGGCACTTCAGAGAGTTGTGCTGCTAGCCCAAGCAGGAGCAGCACTCTGTCAGTGACAGATAGTACCTCCTCCTCCACTTCAGAATGCCAAAGGCACGTTACCCATAAAGATTCATCTGTTGTGCGATGGGCGAGAGAGAAAGCAGCTGGCATGAGTGACTCTCAGCCCACCCAAGCAAAGGAGACACCAGCACAGCTGTCAGTGACACAGTATCTCTCAGAGCCGACAGAGAACATGCAGACAGATCCGCTGGCATATTGGGCACACAAGTCCACTGTCTGGCCACACCTAGCTAAAGTGGCTCAGCGATATCTGTCATGTTCACCAACCAGTGTGCCCAGTAGGGATGTGAATCGTTTTTTAACGATTAAAATTATCGTCCGATAATTTTAATATCGTCTTAAATCGTTATAGAACACAATACAATAGAAATTCTAACGATTTATCGTTAAAAATCGTTAAATCGTGTTAGTGCGCACTAACGGGAGTTAGTGCGCACTAACTGAAAATGATACAAATTGACACTTTCCAGGTCAGTAAAGGTCAGTTAGGAATGAATATGTGTTCCTATTGGCTGGCTGCCCTCTTATCTATTGATGTTAACCAGGTTCCCACTGAGGTGATGGTTGGGGGGATGGGAAATGGAAATGGAAACTCAGGAACACTAACAGAAAATGATACAAATTATTGACACTTTCCAGGTCAGTAAAGGTCAGTTAGGAATGAATATGTATTCCTATTGGCTGGCTGCCCTCTTATCTATTGATGTTACCAAGGTTCCAACTGAGGTGATGGTTGGGGGGATGGGAAATGGAAACTGTTGGTAGTTGGCAAAAAAAGTAATGTGATCAGTCAATATGACTAGAACCTGTGCCCTATTCCTGATACCAGGGGTGTTGTGATCTTCCTGCACTCAGTGCCCTATACCTGATACCAGTCTGAGACAGCTCCCTCCCTGCATTACTAGTGAGAGGCTGGCTTCACAGACAGGGGGGAGCTGCCTGACCCTCACTCCTGACTTCCCCCATATCCCAGCCAGTGAATGGTGTGTGGGTGAGGGGGGGGGGAGGATGGTGAAGTCTGAGACAGCTCCCTCCCTGCATTACTAGTGAGAGGCTGGCTTCACAGACAGGGGGGAGCTGCCTGACCCTCACTCCTGACTTCCCCCATGTCCTAGCCAGTGAATGGTGTGTGGGTGAGGGGGGGGGGGGGGGAGGATGGTGAAGTCTGAGGCAGCTCCCTCCCTGCATTACTAATGAGAGGCTGGCTTCACAGACAGGGGGGAGCTGCCTGACCCTCACTCCTGACTTCCCCCATATCCCAGCCAGTGAATGGTGTGTGGGTGAGGGGGGGGGGGAGGATGGTGAAGTCTGAGACAGCTCCCCCTCCCTGCATTACTAGTGAGAGGCTGGCTTCACAGACAGGGGGGAGCTGCCTGACCCTCACTCCTGACTTCCCCCATGTCCTAGCCAGTGAATGGTGTGTGGGTGAGGGGGGGGGGGGAGGATGGTGAAGTCTGAGGCAGCTCCCTCCCTGCATTACTAGTGAGAGGCTGGCTTCACAGACAGGGGGGAGCTGCCTGACCCTCACTCCTGACTTCCCCCATGTCCCAGCTAGTGAATGGTGTGTGGGTGAGGGGGGGGGGGAGGATGGTGAAGTCTGAGACAGCTCCCTCCCTGCATTACTAGTGAGAGGCTGGCTTCACAGACAGGGGGGAGCTGCCTGACCCTCACTCCTGACTTCCCCCATGTCCCAGCTAGTGAATGGTGTGTGGGTGAGGGGGGGGGGAGGATGGTGAAGGGTGAGACAGCTCCCTCCCTGCATTATTAGTGAGAGGCTGGCTTCACAGACAGGGGGGAGCTGCCTGACCCTCACTCCTGACTTCCCCCATGTCCCAGCTAGTGAATGGTGTGTGGGTGAGGGGGGGGGGGGGGAGGATGGTGAAGGGTGAGACAGCTCCCTGCCTGCATTATTAGTGAGAGGCTGGCTTCACAGACAGGGGGGAGCTGCCTGACCCTCACTCCTGACTTCCCCCATGTCCCAGCTAGTGAATGGTGTGTGGGTGAGGATGGTGAAGTCTGAGACAGCTCCCTCCCTGCATTACTAGTGAGAGGATGGCTTCACAGACAGGGGGGAGCTGCCTGACCCTCACTCCTCCGGGGTATTGTGATCTTCCTGCACACAGTGCCCTATCCCTGATACCAGGGGTGTTGTGATCTTCCTGCATGCAGTGCCCTATCCCTATTAATACCAGGAGTGTTGTGATCTTCCTGCACGCAGTGCCCTATCCCTAATACCAGGGGTGTTGTGATCTTCCTGCATGCAGTGCCCTATCCCTGATACCGGGATGTGTGCAAGAAGATCACAACACCCCCGGTATCAGGAATAGGGCACTGTGTGCAGGAAGATCACAACACCCCCGGTATCAGGAATAGGGCACTGTGTGCAGGAAGATCACAACACCCCTGGTATTAGGGATAGGGCACTGTGTGCAGGAAGATCACAACACTCCTGGTATTAATAGGGATAGGGCACTGCATGCAGGAAGATCACAACACCCCTGGTATCAGGGATAGGGCACTGTGTGCAGGAAGATCACAATACCCCGGAGGAGTGAGGGTCAGGCAGCTCTCCCCTGTCTGTGAAGCCATCCTCTCACTAGTAATGCAGGGAGGGAGCTGTCTCAGACTTCACCATCCTCACCCACACACCATTCACTAGCTGGGACATGGGGGAAGTCAGGAGTGAGGGTCAGGCAGCTCCCCCCTGTCTGTGAAGCCAGCCTCTCACTAATAATGCAGGCAGGGAGCTGTCTCACCCTTCACCATCCTCCCCCCCCCCCCTCACCCACACACCATTCACTAGCTGGGACATGGGGGAAGTCAGGAGTGAGGGTCAGGCAGCTCCCCCCTGTCTGTGAAGCCAGCCTCTCACTAATAATGCAGGGAGGGAGCTGTCTCACCCTTCACCATCCTCCCCCCCCCCCTCACCCACACACCATTCACTAGCTGGGACATGGGGGAAGTCAGGAGTGAGGGTCAGGCAGCTCCCCCCTGTCTGTGAAGCCAGCCTCTCACTAGTAATGCAGGGAGGGAGCTGTCTCAGACTTCACCATCCTCCCCCCCCCCTCACCCACACACCATTCACTAGCTGGGACATGGGGGAAGTCAGGAGTGAGGGTCAGGCAGCTCCCCGGGGTATTGTGATCTTCCTGCACACAGTGCCCTATCCCTGATACCAGGGGTGTTGTGATCTTCCTGCATGCAGTGCCCTATCCCTATTAATACCAGGAGTGTTGTGATCTTCCTGCACGCAGTGCCCTATCCCTAATACCAGGGGTGTTGTGATCTTCCTGCATGCAGTGCCCTATCCCTGATACCGGGATGTGTGCAAGAAGATCACAACACCCCTGGTATTAGGGATAGGGCACTGTGTGCAGGAAGATCACAACACTCCTGGTATTAATAGGGATAGGGCACTGTGTGCAGGAAGATCACAACACCCCTGGTGTCAGGGTTAGGGCACTGTGTGCAGGAAGATCACAACACTCCTGGTATTAATAGGGATAGGGCACTGTGTGCAGGAAGATCACAACACCCCTGGTGCCAGGGTTAGGGCACTGTGTGCAGGAAGATCACAACACCCCTGGTGCCAGGGTTAGGGCACTGTGTGCAGGAAGATCACAACACTCCTGGTATTAATAGGGATAAAGCACTGTGTGCAGGAAGGTCACAATACACCTGGTATCAGGGTTAGGGCACAAGTTCTAGTCACATTGACTGATCACATTACTTGTTTTGTCAAGCTACCAACTGTTTCCATTTCCCATCCCCCATATACTGTCAGTGGGAACCTTGGTAACATGAATAAATAAGAGGGCAGCCAATAGGAATACATATTCATTCCTAAACTGACCTTAACTGACCTGAAAAGTGTCAAATTGCATCATTTTCAGTTAGTGCGCACTAACTCAAGTTAGTGCGCACTAATCGGAAAAAACGATTTTTAACGATTTTTTAACTAAAATATCATGCCTAACACGATTTTCTTGCCCTGCCACACGATTTCTATCGTTAAGACGATATGGAACACGATTCACATCCCTAGTGCCCAGTGAACGTGTCTTTTCAATGACAGGGGATATCATGAGCCCTCACCGCTCAAGGCTGGCACCAGAGTTGATGGAAATACTAGTGTTTTTTAAAGTAAACCTGCCTTTGCTTGGGTTTATAAATTTTCCCTGTGAATGGCAAGATGAATAAAAGCAATTGAAAGCCTTGCAGCAGCTCCAACTGTCTCCTATGCTCCAGATAATATAAGCACTGCAGCACATGTACCTGGCCTGAAACGCTGTGCCTGACCGTCCACTGTCCAGGCCGTACGTCCCTACAAGGGCCTGACCTGAAATGCTGCGCCTGTCCATCCACCTTCCAGGCCTTATGTCCCTAGGTGGGACTGACACTGTCCTGTATTGCTGTGCCTGTCTGTCCAGGCCTTATGTCCCTATGTGGGCTTGACCTCTGTCCTCGACTGCTGTGCCTGTCCATCCAGGACTTATGTCCCTACAAGGGTTTGACCTCAACTGCTGTGCTTGTTCATCCAGGCCTTATGTCCATATGTGGGCTTGACCTCTGTCCTAGACTGCTGTGCCTGTTCGTCCAGGCCTTATGTCCATACAAGGATCTGACCTCTGTCCTCGACTGTTGCCCTGTTTATCCAGGCCTTATGTCCCTAGGTGGGATTCACCTCTGTCCTCGACTGCTGTGCCTGTCCATCCAGGCCTTATGTCCCTACGTGGGATTCACCTCTGCCCTCGAATGCTGTGCCTGTCCGTCCAGACCTTCTGTCCCTACAAGGATCTGACCTCTGTCCTCGACTGCTGTGCCTGTTTATCCAGGCCTTATGTCCCTAGGTGGGATTTACCTCTGTCCTCGACTGCTGTGTCTGTTTATCCAGGCCTTATGTCCCTAGGTGGGATTCACCTCTGTCCTGGAATGCTGTGCCTGTCCGTCCAGACCTTCTGTCCCTATGTGGGCTTGACCTCTGTCCTCGACTGCAGTGCCTGTTCGTCCAGGCCTTATGTTCCTACAAGGGTTTGACCTCTGTCCTCGATTGCTGTGCCTGTTCATCCAGGCCTTATGTCCCTAGGTGGGATTCACCTCTCTCCTCGACTGCTGTGCCTTTCCATCCAGGCCTTATGTCCCTAGGTGGACTTGACCTCTGTCCTCGACTGCTGTGCCTGTTTGTCCAGGCCTTATGTCCAGTCCTAACGGCTGAACCCTCATTGCAAAGGGAAACCTCAGTCTCTGGCAATTCAAACTAGTAATCCTTCACAGCATGGATCCTTAAATAAAACAAACAGTTTTCTTTAGTTTCAGGGCAGAGAAGAGAACTTCCTCCATCTTGCTTATGAAGTCATGATCTGTTTGCAAATGCTTAAATCCAAACAATTTGTACCATTATACACTCTATGGGCCAACCCATTCCAGGGAGCCCTTTCCTGCTCAAAGGAACGGGAACTCTCCCAGTTGTTGCAGCCTATCTCTTACCACCTGTTGACCCATGTTCAGAGCAAGAAGAGATCTCCAAGGTACTTAGACTGTGGCAAACACAACATAGTGAGACCATGCTCACAGTGAGACCCTGCTCCAGTTCGCCACGGTTTGAAGGCTCGTGCTCCACTCTAGGGGCCAACCCATTCTGGGAAGCCCTTCCCGGCTCAAAGGAAAGGGAACTCTCTCCGGGTGTAGCCAGCCTATATCTACCCTCTGACCCATGTTGAACCGCTGTTTACATGGTAACCTCCTCCACCTTGAAAATTCTCATTTGTATATCTGCTAACTCTACCAGATTTTAAAAGACCAGCAAGAGCTCACTAGACGCCAACGGAAACATCCCACTCTAGGGGCGAACCCATTCTAGGGAGCCCTTTCCTGCACAAAGGAAAGGGAACTCTCCCCGGGTGTAGCCAGCCTGTATCTACCCTCTGCCTCTGTGCCTTGCTGCCATACACCAGATGACTTACTCAACTCCTTGTGGTGTTCTGGCCACTATCATGGTTGCTCAGCGTGTTGGTGCTAGTCTTTCTGCTTGCTATGTTCCTCCTTCATTGTGCTGTAGGATGTCGATGCCACTTGTCTTGCCGCTTTGCCTGTCGTGCTGCCTTCGAGGGTTCATGCATCTGTTTTCAGTGCTCTCTTTTGAAGCTGTGGTTTGTTTTTGACACGCTCGCTGCTGCTTTGTGCCTCTATTAAAGCACTCTTCTTGCCACTCCTGGTACCCCTTTGCCCCTTTAAAGTACATTAGGCTATTCATGCCACTTGGTGCCACTTTGCCACAGTCTAAGTACCTTGGAGCTGTTTTGTTGTTCTGATGATTGCTCCCCAGAAGTTTCATCAAAATTGATAATAAAACCCCAATTCTGCAGCCAAAAATAGGCAGAAAATACTTCTCCCATTGTCTTTAATGGGAACCGGAAAACGAATGCACTTATCAACGTATCGGGGCGCCATTGAACAAATGCAACATATCTGGGCCCCGACGAATATGTATCCCAAATCCAACGAATACTTTCTGGCTGCACATCCCTACCGCAATTACATTTGATAATAATCTCCAATTTTTATATTTTTTTCGGCTAATTTAAATCAATCAGTTCCTTATGTGTTAGAAAACTGTAATTTCTTATTTACAGTGCAGAATTCTAGTACCCCCATATTTATCCTGGAGAAAACATGACTTTTGAAGGTGTGACACTTTGAAAACGACCAACAAGGAAGATGGACATGAGCTTTTGATACTTCAAAGGGCCTTTCTTCAAATGTGTAATTAAAGAGGATAGACTGGAACTTAAGCACTACCACCACCCCTCCCTCCAGCCTTCTGGGTTGCTGCCTCCTGTCCCATCCCATCCCTCCCTTCTCTCTGATGTTAATGGAATGCTGGTGAACTTTAATAAAGATTTCATTCTCATTTTCTGGCTTTGCTTTGTCATGTATTCCCCTCTGTGCCCTGTTCTCTATTATCTTTCTTTTTTCTTGTTGCTTCTTTTTTCTGTTCCTCATTTATCCTTTTCTTTTCTTCTGTCCTTTTCCATTCAGTATTTTGTTCCACTTTTTTCTTTCAATTTTTAAGTTTGGTCGATCTCTTACTTGTGTGTTCCTACTTTTTCAGTATTTCTTTGCTTTTTTTCTCCTTGCGTTTTTATTTTTTCTCACTTTCAGGTCAATGCAATATCGGCACACGTAAAACAGATGCTCATGATTGAGCGCCTACTCTCCTAATGCGCGTTGGATGCCACAATAAAAAGGAAGCGTTAGGGGAAATTGTGCATCCCTAGCACCTCCTCGGCATTGGGTGCCCAGTAAAGGTGGCTGTCAGTGCGGGTTAGTAATCGGATGCTCAATGCAAGCATCCGTTATTGTGGGTGTATATTGGGCGCCCAGAAATTTTTTTTTTTCACGACTCCACTTTCAGAATCATGAAATAAAAAATCCTTCCAACTAGTACTGTCACGATACCAGTAGGAAGGATCACAGAAAGCTGGAATTTATTTTTTTTTTTATCGATGACATCTTGAGCATGGCAGGCCTTTCTGGCAGCCCTGAGCTGGCATAAAATGTGCCACGTTGCAAGGGCACATGGGAAATTTTTTGCATTAAGGGGATTAGCTAATAGCCTCATCTACATGTACTTTTCTTCCCCTGTAGTGTCCCCCCCCCCCACTCTTTCTCTCATCCACGCTCCAACTCTCCTCCCTTTCTCCTTCCTTGCTGCACCCTTCTCTTCCTGCATGTCTGTGGGCCACCCTTGACACCTCCCACTCATCTCACAGCAGGAATCACCGTGCATCTCTCTCTCTCTCTCTGCCGGTGGGATTGGCTCCTGCTTGCTCATTTAGCAGCTTCTCTATTAATGGCTACCAGCTCTGACTCTTCTTCTTTGGGCAGTCAGTAGGATGGGTTTCTTTTTACTGAAGCCCTATTCTATAAGACAGCACTTCTCTGGGATTTTTCTTTCCCACACCAGGCCGTGAGACTGTGGAGGTGCTGATGGTGCCACATTAATTGTTACTAATAAATGGACAGAAACATTTGGGCACATTGTCAAAAAAAAAAATGTCTTCTTCTTATAATGAAGAAAGAAAGGATCTTGCGGAGAAATATTGTATCTACAGATTGATGTTCTACATAAGAACTTGGAAGTGATCCAAGGAAAAATTACAGATGTGTTGGTGGCTTTACCTAGTCTTTCCTTTAGAAGACAAGTATAATAGTAACAAGTAAATGAATTGCTTCAGGGCTATGGCACAGAATTATTGTTTCAGATCTTCCTCCCTTACTTTTAAGGAAGTGTAGGGGGTGCCATACAACTTAGGAAATGAACTGAGCCTGGCTGGCAGTGATACAAAAGGACTTAGGAGGGTTGGCTTCCTAGGCCCCACCAAAACTAGACCTGATTATAACACAAATGTGCAAAAAATAAATAAATAAATATATATATATGTTTTATTTATTTTATTTAACATTTTTTATATACCGAGGTTCTGGTAACAATGTTATCAATCACTTCGGTTTACATTTAACTTTGGGATGACATAACACGAATGTCTTACATAGAACAAGGGAATGAGAACTGGGAGAAAATTAATGAAATTAAATTAAATTGCATGGAACATTATGAGAAACAACATTTTAAGTTACTTATATATATAAGTAAAGTTATCTTTAGAAATATAGCACACCAAAGGATTCTGCAATCACTCAGGGTCAGGGAGAGGTCTATTAGAGGAGGGAAGGCACATAGAAACATAGAAGTGACGGCAGAAGAAGACCAAACGGCCCATCTAGTCTGCCCAGCAAGTTTTCACACCTAATTGTTTTCATACTTATCTGTTACTCTGACCGCTGAAGTCAGGGCCCTTATTGGTAACTTTTTGGTTCCAATTCCCTTCCACCCCCACCAACGATGCAGACAGCAGTGCTGGTGCTGTATCTAAGTGAAGTATCTAGCTAATTGGTTTGGGGTAGTAACCGCCGTAATAAGCAAGCTACTCCTACGCTTGTTTACCCTGCCTGTGCAATTCAGTCCTTGTTGGTTGTCTGAATATAAATCCTTTTTACTTCATTCCCCCCTGCGCTGAAGCAGTGAGCTGCGCTGGATATGTATTCCAAGTGAAGTATCAGGCTTAATTGATAGAGAAGAGGCACTGGAAGGGTGGTGGGGAGGGGAAAGAAACAAAAGGGAAAGGCACATGGAAGCTGAAGGGGAGCAGTGACAGAGGGGACAGAGGCAAGGATGAAAGGTGTAAGAGTTAAAAAGAGTGGAGGGCATGAGGTGAAAGGTGCATCGAGGAAGATACAGTGGGCTTCAAAAATACAATGTACATTCTAACCCACAGTATTTCCTAATGATGGGATGTCACAGAAAATCACTTGTGCAGTAATCTCAGTGCAAACGAATGCCTTGTTATAGTCACCAGGGTGGCTATGACATTGAACTTCCTAACTTGCGTTCAGTTTTTAGAACCATAACAAACTGTATTGTATGTTTAATGTATTGAAGTCTGCTGCTGTGTAAACCTTTCCAAGTTAATCAAGTACTCATGTAGAGAAATGTTTTTTAGCCTTTACTTCTTTTCCCTTATGTCCAGGAGCTTCCGCAGTTAGCTAGTAGATTTACATTTTCTGTGTTGCTTTCGGCAGAAAACGTCCTTATAGCGGTTTCATGTTTCCTGACTGTAAACCAGACTTGAATACACAAAGTGCAGATACAGACTTACTGGGTAGGATTTCAAGGGATCCAGCTACCACATTCGATTCCCACTCATACTGGAGCTCTGCTCCCACATAACTGTCTACTCTAAGAATGATTTACAACCTCTGCATTGTAACAAAAGTTATATAAATAGACATTCACTCTTAACAGATGCAGCTTTGCGTCCCCAGGATAGAGCAGACATTGGTTTTAAAATGGTAGAAGTTGAGTGTACGGATACTATAGGCTTGCTATAAATGGCAGTATAGAATATAAATGAGATAACCTACCCCCAGACGTTTATTACAGCAAGGGGATTAGCCCTATGGAGGGGTTCTGGTGAGTTCACAAATCTTGATATAAATAAACAGGACAGAAGGTGCTTTTTGATTGAATGACAGCACTTCTTGACCACACACACAATTTTTAAACTGCAAAGTTTTGACTTTGTTTTGGCTTCTCACCATCTTTCGGATAATACGTGTGTAGTACCTAGGCCACCTGGTATGAACAAGAGAACTGTGAACCTCTGTATTTTAAGCCCCCTTGTGGTAGTGAGGGAGATCAGCATCAGGACTGAGAGAGAGGGGGAAGAACAGAGTGTATGCAGCCGATGCAGTACATGTGTGTGTTGCTGTGTTGAGAGGTGCTGAAAGACTAGAGATACTACCAGAGGCATGGTACTGGAGGAAATGCCTGGTTCCTGGTGAGGCTATGAGCTCCTAGGAGGAAGCTGAATTCCTCATCTGTAAGAGATGTTCAGTCTGGTGAGGACATGGATTGGTGAGTACGAGGACCCTCCTAACACACACCCCCCCAAAGGAAACTGGACTTCGACTGTACAGCTGTGGGGTTGGTGGGGCCTGTTATGTGCACCTGATCAGCGCAGTGGTGTTGCTGATGGCAGTGGGAAGCCATGAAAGTGGCCGTGGGAGAAAGGGAGAGCTTGCGGTGATGGGAGGAAATTTCCCATGATGCCAAAGAGGGAAGTTTTAAAAAAAATTTTATTTGAAAAGGGCCAGAGAAGAGGCCAAAACTTGGAAGCATTGGATGCCAGTGGCAGAGAGCCACGAAGACAGCTGCTGCGGTAGGAGCTCCCCACAGTGTTGAAGAGGCAGACAGGGGGGCATGGGAAGGAAGCAAAGCAAGCAGTGAGGAGTCAGACGGCTGTCACCTCTGCCTATTCCTGGCTGAAGCAGCGGTGGTGGTGATGGCGTTGCGTTGCTATAGGCTCAATACAGGAAATGTCCAGGTGTCTCAGGAAAGACCCCAGTGCTGTAATTCAGCATAGGATGCAATATGACTGACGTCATCAATGACATCAATGTTGAGTTGCGGTCCTGGCTCAAGCGGCATAACAATTAAAAACAAGGGGAAAACACAAAAATTAAATTAAAATAAATATAGGGGATGGATGAGTAGTGGACAGAGCCCCTGGAAAGTGCCTGCCAAAGGTTAAAAATGTGGTTAAAAACAGTAGGAAACAACCTGTTTTCACCATGATGTTTTTTGGGGTAAATGTTCCTTAAAATTGTCAAAATGAGCTAAATAAAGTATGGTGACAGGTGTAAAATGATTGGGAATCATAGTTAAGCCTTTGTTTTGAGCATAAGTGTTGTAGAAAGCTTCTGATTAGCACCAGTGCCATGTAGTGCTTTTTGAGTCATTTTATTGATTAAAAGGGATAAAAATAGTTCTTGGTAAAGTGGTGGCTAAATGGCCACATGAGTGCTCCACGCCGTTAACATGCTCTCTAGAGTTCTCTTCTAATTATTGCCTTTCAAATTAATTTCCTTACCAAGAAGCCTATACAGTTTGAACTATCTGCAAACGATGCAGCCAGCTTTCACACCCCACTGAGTCTGACTGACAGTTTTGTGGCTCTTGTTCGCGAGGGGGATATCCACGCTGCGGTCTCCGCTGGTGGAGCAACGGACTTGGCTGGGGAGGAGGTGTCTCTCAAACCCCCCCCCAAATGATCATCTTCCTCCTGTGCCACCAAGCCGCCCTCTGAAGTACCAGCGTCCTTGACTGATGACGTCTGTGCTGTTGCTGGCGGTGGGGGATATTTGAATGAGCTCAGCGTTAGCTCCCTCCCCGATCACTTCGAGAGAGAAGCCCTTGTCAGTTCCCGTTGACGTTTCTGCCTCTTTTATTGGTGCTAGCCTTTCTGTGGCTGCCCCAGGTATGAGCTCCAGTGGAGCTTGCATTTTGCTTCCAAAGCTGGAGACAGCAACTTTAGAACTAATATGGGATCTTATGGCTCAATCTGGAACTGCTTTCTCTCAGTGTTCACTAAACGTTGACTCTATTGCTACAAAATTGGAATCTTTATTGGCTGCTCATGATAAATTCCATCAGGATACTGCTGGGAAAATCACTGCTTTACAGGATGAATTTAAATCAGTTCCAGCTTCCTTGATTCAGGAATGGGGCATTTGTCTCGAAGAGTGGAACTGTTTGAAAATAGACTTAGACATATGAATCTCCATTTAATTCATTTTCCTCGGGTAATATGTGAAATACCTCGCCTCACCCTTCGAAGATATTTCCAGGAGGTTTTGAATATTTCCTCAGAATCAGTTTCCTCCTCTATAACAAAAGTCTATTTTCTATCTAGTAAAGCCAATGTTCGGATTCCTTCTAACCTTTAATTGACTGACGTTTTGGAATCCTCTCAATATGCGGCGGCGGCGGAAAGAACAACATTATTAGTGTCCTTCTTTGCTGAGCAAGACTTGAGCACTGTTATGAAGGTTTATTTCTCACATATGAATGTACAGTTTATGGGGCAGAATGTTAGAATTTCCCCATATTTAGCCTGAGTCACCCAAGTAAGAAGGGTTTTCTATGAACCAGGAAACCCTTGCCCTTGGGGTGACTTCTTTATTACGATATCCCTGTAAATGTGTGGTTAAATTTCAACAGAATTCATTTGTGGTTTTTGCCCCTAAGCAGCTTAGAACATTTATTGATTTTAAAAAAATGTTTAATGAACCTAGCTTATCTCAGTTTCAGAACTGGTCTAATTTGAAAAATTTCAGGATATTAGTACAAATCTCATGCAGAGCAGTTTCCTATGTTTAATTTCCCAATTAATCTCTTTTCTGCCCCCCCCCCCCCCCCCTCTTTATTTGTGGACTGTTTAGATTTGAGGTTTTTTTTTCTTTGTGGAAAAGTATTTTGGCTTTGTTGACTATTAAAACCTACTAAAAAAAAAAAAGTGTTTTGTTTTGGGCAAGTCCTTATCACAGGGCTTCCCAAACCTGTCCTGGGGACTTCACAACCAATTAGTATATACTGAGTCTCCATGACACGCAAATTTATCTCATGCATATTCATTGTGGAGATCCTGAAAATCAGACTGGCTGTGGAGTCCTCAGGCCAGGTTTAGGGTTGCCAACTGGATCCAGGTTTTCTGGACAGGTTGATCCAGTCCTGGTTTTACCCCATTACATGTTGGGACTTATTCTGCTTTCTCTATTGCATTCCCTAAGAAAAGCAAGTTTATATGTATTTGCATGCAGTAGAGCAAAACCAGGACTGGATCAATCTGTCCTGAAAATCTAGAGCCAGTTTGTAACCTTAGCCAGGTTTGTGAAGCCCTGCTGTATCACTTGGGAAACATATTTGGGATATTTTTGTATATTAAAAGTTTAGTTTATTGAAATGTTTGGCTCCAGTCCGAGCAATTTTAATGATCCAGTCTGGGTTTTCTCTTTGAAAGCTTAGAAAAAAGGTTCTGTTTAGCTCAGCATTGTTAAATTCTGAAGCCTTCTCCTAAGCAATGCAGAAGTAGCTAAGAAAACAACTTATGAAAAAGCTGGCATAATTATACTAAAGTTGGTCAAAGCACAGTTTCTCCTGAGTTTCTGAATTTAGTTTGAAAATTTCTGAAATTTCCAAAAATTTCCTAATACTAAATCCATTTGTATCAAGGGATGGAGGAAGCTAACCTTAGATTACTTTATAAGAATCCAGACAATGTAGGAGCTACTTTACAATGACATCACGAAGGCAAGAATCTCTTCACACAAGAAAATTTAGTGACAGTTTAGAATGTGAGAAGAGCTTTGCTGATTTTGTCAAAGAGGAAGCACTGTGTTTAATTTTCTCTCTGAGATCTATAAAAGTTGTAAGATCACTGAATAATTGTTAAGGATAGTAGTGAAACACAGTAGAAGGAGTGTATGTGTGAAGTGTTTTAAGTAAAGCAGCCAGACAAGGTAAGAGTCAGAAGAGCCAGAGTAATTTTAAAGTTGGATGATCTGCAGAATTATGAGTCATATTTTAATAATTTCTGAGTCCAAAACCCCTGCATACTGAGGAACTAGAAGATGAAGTCTGAACTTATAAAAAAAAAAATAAGGTTCCTTCTTAAGTGAGAAAATAGCTCTTTATGAGCCTGCCCAAAAGAGTGGATCCATCAAAAACATGCTTTTTAAAAATTTATAATGCAAATAAAAGGCAGCTTATGCCAAATTACTTCCCTTAAGAAGTATCAAGCATAGAAGTTGAGGTTTCAGAAGAAAACCCAACACAGCGCTGTGTTTTGATTTATCTTCATCAGGAGCTTGAACTGCACACATTCACTTTTGAACAGCATTAGAATGCCAAGAATCAAAAACACCGTCTTGCCCCGAATGTTGGATTCTCTGTAAATGGGAAGGATAAACTTCCAAGAGCCTGGGCATTCTATTCTCCTTATCTTCTAAATGTAAATAAACAAGCATGGACAATGTGCAGATGTTTCAACATAAACTTTACTGAAGTAGTTTCTTAACATGAACAGTATGGAATTTGATATAAGACTCTGGTAAAATACTTATGGCAACTCAAAAGTGGTCAATCTGTGGCCCCATAACCTTTCCCTCAGGGTCCCTTCTTTATCCTTGGATAGAATGTAAAGCCTCCCTGGGTAAGACTGTAAACATGGGGATCCTCTTCATAATCCTCTTCACCATCACCACACAATTCTCTCATTACCTGTAAGCAGGTTAGAGACCTTGGAGTAATCCTAGACAATCGACTAAACCTAAAGAAAATGGTCAATACAACCTCCAAAGACTGCTTCTACAGACTACAGGTTCTAAAACGACTTAAACCACTCTTATTCTTCCATGACTTCAGGACAGTCCTCCAAGCGCTACTGTTTGCCAAAATAGACTACTGCAGTGCCCTGTTCCTAGGCCTCCCCAAATCCACTACCAAACCACTGCAGATGATACAAAATGCGGCAGCGAGATTGCTGACCAGCACCAGCCGCAGTGAACACATCTCACCCATCCTCAGGAACCTACATTGGTTACCAGTGAATTTCAGAATTCTATACAAATCAATCACCTTAATTCACAAAACCATCCATCATTAACTTCAACTCGACCTGGAAATCCCCTTCAAACTCCACTCCTCTAACAGACCAACTAGAGATATCCACAAAGGCACCCTGAAACTTC
This sequence comes from Rhinatrema bivittatum, assembly GCF_901001135.1. Taxonomy (NCBI): domain Eukaryota; kingdom Metazoa; phylum Chordata; class Amphibia; order Gymnophiona; family Rhinatrematidae; genus Rhinatrema; species Rhinatrema bivittatum. The sequence continues at coordinate 458,070,997 of NC_042618.1, read as the reverse complement.
CCCCTACTAAAGCTTCACGCCTCTCGATGACCAAAGACAGAGCTTTTTCGATTGCAGGCCCATCTATCTGGAATAGCATCCCATCAAATCTCAGATTGGAGCCATGCCTCTTAATTTTCAGAAAAAGACTTAAAACCTGGCTCTTCCACCAAGCCTTCGCCGATCCACCAGACAATCACTAGTTGTCCTCACACTTACCCGGTCTGGCATTTATACTCATGAACAATGGACTCTGACACTTCCAGGTTAAAGAACTTTTAAGCTTTTAACCCGTACGCTCTATGGTAACCCTTATATTTATTTCCTGCCTTATCTTCTTTCCAGCTTGTTGCAAGCTTCCAAGTTCTCCTTCCCTGTTGATTGTAACTTTGACTTATTCCTACCTATTGTTTTTCTTTCGTTTACGTGAATTGTTACTCAGTTATACCCTTGTTAAATGTAAACTGATCCGATATGGTTATTTACTATGAAGGTCGGTATAAAAAACTGTTAAATAAATAAATAAATAATACTGGGGATCCATTGCTTGATCTTGAAGTTTTCTCCTCTCCCATGTACCTATTCCTGAGGGCACCTCCTTAGCTGTTTTCTATTTGTGAGCATCCAGAGTAGCATATCAGATTTTCTTTTTTCCTCCCCGTTATGATACCAACTGGCTTTTCACTTCTCCACTATTAATTGCTGAATTGGCAAGGGAATACCTTCACTCTTTTCTCTGAGTAGAAAGATAGATAAAGATTTCCTCCCAAGAAAAAAACACTTAAAGAGTAAACTTTTCAAAAAAATCTCTTAAGAGTTATTTTAATAGCCAGTGGGCAAGAGCTGGAAATTGTTGCGTTTGGCGGTCTGTGGCTCGGCCCCGCAAACTGCTGTGCTTATCTCCAGCCCCGAGCCATGACCAGCAACTCCTAATGCTCAGGGAGGCCCCTATGTAGATTGTACTATTGTACATAGTTACTCTTGTTCATAGTTCTTTATCTATCTATTTATTGATTTATTAATTTGCGTTGCCTTCAGTATTATCTACTCTCCCTGTTAATTGTATTTCTACCAGTTATATGTAAGGGCTCTGCCCAAAAGTTCTTGTTTGTTGTAAACCGATGCGATGTGCGAACGGCTATCGGTATAGAAGAGACTTTAAATAAATAAATAAATAAATGTAGATCCGCTGTGGGCTGCCATGCTCAACTAGGCCCCAATGTGACGCTGAATGAGAAGCCGCTGACTTCCAAGATGGCTGTCCCTAGGCGCATGTATGCCTGACCTGCTGTGATTTAAAGGGCACACGGAGGTAAATCCCCGAGGCACCCCCAGGTGACATCAGGAGTCCTGGCCTATAAAAGGCCCATCCACCCTGTAGTCCTTGCCTCAGCAATAGGTTCACTACAACTTGTAGAGAGAGTTGCCTCTGTGTTTTTGCCTGTGTTCCTGGTCTCTATGTCTTCAGTTCCTGGTCTCCTTTATCTTCTGTTCCAGTGGTCTTTGTCTTCTGTTGTGTTGTCAGTCTTCAGTTCTTTAGTGTCCTTGCCTCCTTGACCATCCCGCCTTCCCTTGGACGGATCTCTGGTTCTGACTTGGGCCTGCTTCTTGGATGCCGCTTGAACTCTGACTGCCACTGACCACTGCCTGCTTCTTGACCAGCTACACAGATCTCCAGCTGATCAGAAGAAGCCCCTGCTGGTCCCGGCACCCAAGGGTTCAACCTAAGGGGAATATGGGCTGGTACAGGTGAAGCTCCAGTTGGGTCTCTGCTCATCTAACACTGCCAGCTGACAATGGGGATCTGCAGGGCTCCACTCTGCAGATTACTCCAACTCCACCTCAGTCCAAGGATCCACGCTCACAACAGAAATTAATCTCTTCACTTTCTAAGAATCCTCAGCCAAAGCTTTGAGCCTTTGCCTTACAGATTTAAGGGAACCAAAAGGAAAAGCTCCTTCTCTCTCTCTCTAAAACAAACTAAAAAAATCCATACAGAGACTATTTGGTCATTTTCATATATGCAAGCAAGAATAAACCACTGCAGCAGCCTCTAGTGGGGATGTTATGGCAAAGATGGTACATTCCTGTACTCTACACTACCCTGACCTAACTACTAGGCCATACTCCTTCATAGGGACCCTGTAGGGGCCTACACATATATGCAGTTACATTGACTTATTAGAATTATTGAAATCTGTAAAGTAGCTCCAAATAAACCCACTTTTGCAAATGGGAGTGCTTCAAATTCATTGATGTATTTTATGCCTACTTCACTTCAGATGCCCTATATTACTGTCAACAAGGAATAAATTTATAGAAGATGGCCATCGTAATTACCTATAGTATTTATATAACTACCCAAATGACAGGGATGTGGAATGAGCATCTGAACTTGTAGAATTCCTCTTTTTTTTTTTTTTTTTTTACCTGTGACATGCTTTTGCTGATTTAACATTTTTGTAATGCATTTAATACAAGAGAAATATATTTTAAGGGATACCAAGTATTCTAGGTCATCAAGGACAGGCTGTGCCCGTTCTGCTTTTGCCCCATTGCCTATGTTAACTTTTAATCTCGTTTTGCTTGAAGGAATCTGAGCTACAAGTTCAGATATGCAATGCAGCAAAAACCAAATTAGGCTCAGCCTGTCCTTGATGACCTGGCGCTATCTGGTATCCCTATATATCATGTCTAGCCCACAATTGGATGCATCTGACTCGAGTTTGGTTTAAACAGCAAAACTGTCTGCAGCTATCTTCATGTAAACTCACTTTAAAGGTCAATAATCTGCAATGTAGGGACTCATAAACACAAAGTCAGTTTAGGATGGATTGCAAATTGAACTAAATGACTCTTGGTACACCCCCACGCAATTAAGTAAACATATCTAACACTGATGTATATTTCTGACGTGGCACAATTTTTATTACATACACATTTTTTCAAGGACCCAGATATTTATGCAAGAGGAAAGGCCTGTAATTTGAAATAAATGTAATGCATCAAAACCGAAATAGAAGCTAGATTAGTCATGCAAGATATTATAGCTTAGTATATCTTCTAAAATGCATACAAATGATTAGAAATATTTAATTGTCTATGGATGTTAAATAAAATTGTCTTTTCTAGTTAACAACAGCTTATTCTAAATCTTCTTGCAATGAAAGGAAGACATTCTGTTTTTGATGTTTCTTTCCCCATTATTCATCCTACATATTTTTATTGATTTATTATTTTTTTTATATACCGACATTCGATCTGAGATATCACATCTGTTTACATTCAGGTACTGTAGGTATTTCCCTATCTGCAGAGGGCTTATAATCTAAGTTTTGCACTTGAGGCAATGGAGGGTAAAGTGACTTGCCCAAGGTCACAAGGGGTGACAGTGGGACTTGAACGCTGGTCTCCTGGTAGGGATCCCACTGCTCTAACCACTAGGCTATTCCTCCTCTTTTTGCATGATTTCAAAATGTGTACATTAACATGGCCGAAGGAATAAATTTGACTATTACAATGAAGTGGTCAATATTCAGAAGCAGCTGTATGACCAAATGAAGAAACTGAAATCCTTCCCTTTGATAAAGAAAATATTCCAAAGAAAGTCCAGATGCAAAGTTATGATGTAACTGCCAGAAACATATTCAGCATTTCAGCACAGACTGAAATGTCAATCCTTGGCGATGTGCATGACAGATGAGTCATGGATCTCAAGTCTAATGCCAAGGCTGCTGCCTTTTACCTTACTGAGTAGATTCAAAGGCCGGATGCCGTTACAATTATTTTATGGGGAACAGTTTATCCAAACTCTTTTATAGCAAACAGTAAAGTTGGTCATTTTTCACAAGCACTGTACTTTGTTTTCATTATCCAAATTGCAGGACAAATATGTTTCCATATGCAGTAGCTAATATAAAACTGACAAGCTTGGAAGTTTATAAAAGGAATTGTAAAAAAATAAAACTTCTTTATTTGATGCCATGTAACATCCTAGTGCTATTCCTACCACCCACCAGAGTTAAACCCTTGGCTACATGAGGGTCCCAGCAGGTTCCGTAAGGCCTGGCCTACACATGCCCATATGTCTCTCTCATGGCAATTCCCACCCGCCAACCAGGTTTCCAATGGCTTCTGAGCAAGAACCCTGACCACAAGCTATTTCCTGAGGATTTCAGGGGACACTGCAATTTCACAACAACCTGAGCTCACAGAGTTCTCAGAAAGGCTTTCACAGACCATTTACTAAAAATAATGGATTCCTGTAGCATTCACTTACTTGGGTCACTAATCAGCCAGAAAAACAATGCTAATAAACTAAATAGTTTACTATTAAAAAGGATTAACAGTGAATAAAAAAAGATTAAAACTACAATACAACATATAGATAAAGAAAAAGGAATCTTCACAGTAATACTAATATTCCTAAATCAGTTTTTCTACAAAGTTAAACTCTGTATCTTTTTCAGTCAGATCTGAAAGTCCTGAATGACATTTTGCTGTCAACTCACAGTTGTATATCCCATATGAAATGTATCTCAAAACTGCCACAGTACCAACCGTCACTATGCCTTCTCTCACAGCATGATGTCAGCAGTTGTGATGTCAGCAGCTCATACTGGCTCAGGAATTAACCCTGTCCCCTGCCTCCTCTTACGGTGTGATGTCATTAGCTCGTTCTGGCTCAGGGATTAATCTACTACTGCTGTAGAACATTGTACTACTAGGCTGCCACTTGTATTTTAACATAAAAATCATCAGGGAAAGAAAAGGTTCTCACAATAAAAAGAGTTTTACATAGTAGACAAATAACAACAGTTAAAACTCCTGTTGCTCCACATGTGATATTCAGATTAAGTTACAACATTGGTACACGTCTTTTTCATCTTTACCAGTTTTCTAATTACCTGCCCAGCATTTAATAACACTTACTTTTGGATGAAAAATATGCTTTATGAGATGTGGAATCCTGGATCATTAACATACTAATCTGTCCACTGGTCCTGGCAACTAGAATCCGGGGACATTTTATAGCAATATTGTACCACACAAGCTTTCTGATCTTGTGCTTTTGAAGCATGCGTGGGGGCAAATGGAAGTCCAGGAAACAAAATGCTCCATGCCAGCTAATCAGCTGTGAGCTCCTGCAGGAAGAAGATTTTCAAAGCACTCTCGTGTTGGTCATGACTTCTCAAGGTTTTTTTTTTTTTTTTTTTTTTTTACAACTGATTGGTTGTGGGCTTTGCCCAAGACAAATTACCTATCACCATTTTTATTTGACTCATCGGTTTCCTCACACTCCTTTTGGGCTTCCAGCTTCATCAGAGCCAGGGCTGGGATCTAGGGCCCTGAGTTTTCATTTGCAACCACCTGGAGATTTCATTCCCCCCTCTCTCACCCCCATGTACTTTAGTCCAATTATTACAGCGACAGACCTTAGATCAGAAGCCAAGTCATCATTCTGCGATGACTGTGAACGCTGCCTCCGTAGCATCCCCAGCCAGCCTGGGATGCAGAACCCCTGAGCCAGGAATCAAACCCAAGCCCCTCCTTACCACCCGTCATGGTTTCCTTTCACCTTTTATGAAATGCTTTAGGTTTCCAACATGTAATACACATCAGGGGCAATAATCTCACAACAGAGCCTGCTATCATGGCTTCAACAACGTAATACTCTTAAAATAGCTCAGACTGTAGGGTATGTTCTTAACTTCTTATGCTCTAAAGATATATAGAGTGAAGCCATCTGTTTTCTTTCTCACTCTCTCTCTCTCTCTTTCTCTCTCTCTCTATATATATATGAATTGTAAAGCCAAACTCCTAAGTGTGACACATTTACTGTATATACTGAAGGGTATCTTGTTGATATTACAGCAAAGGAAGATTCACAATAATCACTGAATCCATTTGGCACCAGATTTTAAAATCTCTGCATTAAAAATGATTCATAATAGTAATAAACCTTTAGCACTTGAACTGATGTGACTATTAATAGGATGTGCACCATACCATATCCTGGCCACATAACCATCACAAAGAGGCCTTGCTCTAAAGAAACTAATCCTAGACAGATCAGAGGTAATTCCCTAGAATCTTGGTTTAGAGAGACAAGCACTTGCTCAGTTTTCTCTCTCTCTACCAGGTTACTTTATTGTGACCTGCTCTATAAACTCACAGAGCCTAGGATTCAGCCTCGTACCTGTGGGATTCAGCCTCGTACCTGTGGGAATCCCATTCAGTCCTGACATTCATAATTGTGGGAAGGCTTGAGCCCCCTTTCTTCTTCTTGGACTCAATATGCAATGTGACACCGCTTTTGCTCAAAAATCTATTCCACGGGGATTTCAGTTAAATTCAGGAACATCTACCATGATGACACATTTGAGAAAATTGAACCTGAATCTGATGGTGATATGAACTTAACAACATACCAGAAACCACCACGTTACAAAGAATGAGACGTAGAAGACCTGACCAGACACTGGCAATGCTCTCTTGACTCTGTCTGGTCATATCAGCTGTTTTCAGTCATATCATATCATATCATATCGTAATCTAGCAGAGTGTCACATAATCAGGTTATTATGCTAGAGTTAATCTCCAAAGGTTTGTCTTCAAGCCCCACTCTCTGTTTATTTCTCTCTACCTTGGTTATCCTTCTCTTCATCTCCAATTCCAAGTTGCTCTCCCTTGTTATAATGTAACTTTCTACTTCCTGCTCCCTCTCTGTCTCCTCTTGAGATCAGACTAGTTATTGTTAATGAACTATCGTTCTATGTAAACCGAGTTGATTTGATCTGTATCAAGAAAGTCGGTATATAAAAATCTTAAATAAATAAATAAATAAATAAATAAAATATGAAGATCTTCTATGTTTCTTTCTATGTAATGCAGTGACATCGACCATGATACCTTCCTTCTGGGACTCAAGTTCAGATTATAAATAATTCCCTTGGAGACAAATTTAACATATCATGTGCTCTCTAAGGAAAAAGCTTCCCTAACTCGGGGGATACTTCCATATGATGTACTCCAACATTATACCAGGCTCTTATAAGGAAGGATCCTCAAACCTGGGGCAGCTGCAACAGAGAACTTCTGGAAATTTCTCTGCTCTATATGAAATACAGTGGTGCAGAAAACAACTTCCCATTTTAGGACATCATCCTTAAAACAGCAGTGTTAGCGTAACCCTCTATTAAGGACACATAAAAATAAACAAGTCCAGATGCTGTTTTGTTGAGGCACCAAGTTTGTAGGTGCATATCCAGCATAGCTCTCTGGTTTAACGGCAGGGGGAATGAAGAAAAGAGGATTTATAATCAGACAACAACCAACAAGGACTGAATTACCTAGTCTGGGTAAACAAATAAGCATGGGTGTAGCTTGCTTGTTACGGTGGTTACTAACCGAATCAATTAAGCCTGATACTTCACTTGGAATTTATATCCAGCGCAGCTCACTGCTTCAATGGCAGGGGGAATGAAGAAAAAGGATTTATATTCAGACAACAACCAACAAGGACTGAATTGCACAGGCTGGTTAAACAAATAAGCGTGGGAGTAGTTTGCTTACTGCAGCAGTTACTACCCCTAACCAATTAAGCTAGATACTTCACTTAGATGCAGCTCCAGCATTGCTCTCTATATCAATGGTGAGGGTGGAAGGTAACTAGAACCAAAAAGTTACTAATAAGGGCCAAGAGTAACAGATAAGTATGAGAAAAAAAAATAAGTGTGAAAGCTTGCTGGGCAGACTGGATTGGCCATTTGGACTTCTTCTGCCGTCATTTCTATGTTTCAAAAAATTGCTTGGGTAAGATGTTGGATTGGATCAGGCTCAGGAGGCAATGCTGTACTTTTTTGTGCAGAACAGGGAAAAGAAAATATTCCACCCTTGTCCTCTCTGTGACCATCTAGCTTCCCCCTCAGTAAAACTCTTGCCAGTGTCTCTCAGTCATCTCTTCCTTATCGAACCCACAGCCTTAGAATTCATAAAGGGAGTTTCACACCACATCTTTAAGGTTCTAACTTATCAAACTTTTGTTTAGTCTTCTGGGGTATCAGCAGTAAAAATGCTTTGGTGATACAGCGGTATATCAAAAATTATTGAACATAATAAAATGGATGAGTAACAGGATCCAAGGTGCAGAAATCTTAACAGATAGTCTTGTATGTACACAGATCCTAAATCTTAACAGCAGTAAACAAAACAATTAGATCTCCATCAGCTCTATGAATGTACACAAATTCTCTCCAATTGACCCCACTGATATGGCAGAACTCACTGGTAGCCCTGAGTCCATCTGCATAGGATCCTCCTGGCCAGGGCTGGTGCAAGGGTATAAGGCGCCCTAGGCAAATTTTCAGTCTTGCTGCCCCCTACCCCGCCTCGACCTCCTCCCTCTCAATAATAGTACAAGCAATATTTTGGCAAAGAATATTTCAAAATAGCTGACAAATAGAATAACTTTCAATACTTAAAAACTCATATTAAAAAAAACATATTCCAAACACAAAAAAAAAAATTGCAAAACAGCAGACACATCAAATAACACCCAATGATTAAAACTAACAAGGATGGAAATCCGCCAGCTCTCAATACCTAGGAACTTTGATTAACCAATGCCCTGATGGGGTGGGGAGGGGGGATGTTGCGCACCAGTTTTTATCCTCTACCTCACGTTCACATACACACGTTATCTCCATGCACACAGGCTCTCCTACACATACGGTCTCTCACTCTCACATATATACATTCCCTTTCTCTTTCTCACACACACACTCTCACCCCCTTACACAGGCTCTCTTCTCTCTCACACACACCCCCTCACTCACCTCCACAAGCTCCGTCTTCCATTCACACACACCTCAGGTTCCTCCTCTCATTCAGCCACTAACCCTCACTCAGGGTTCCTTTCTCTCTCTCACTCACACATACCCCCACTCACTCACAGGCGCCCTTCTCTCTTTCTCACACACACACCCACACTCACAAAGGCCTCCTCTCTCCTTCACACGCACATGCTCACTCTCTGTAATACATATATCGTTGGGAATCCCGCCCGTGGTTCCCCGCAGTTGGCTCCTCTTACCTGCTCCAGCAGGCCCCGACGCCGAGTACCTCTCTCCAGTGGCTTGAGATGGCCACTGTGCTTCTTGGCCGCTGCAGGCCTCCCATGCAGTTCGGGACACTGCTGAAAGGCTTCCTGTGCACGCCTCCTTAGGCGCGTGTGCGCGGCACCTGCCGCATCTTAAAGGAGCCACGGCGGGAAACCTCGGCCCGGCCCTCGAAGATGACATCAGATGCCCTGGCTATTTAAGCCCAGCATTCTCTGCCTTGGCAACAGGTCCTACTCTCTGAGTGTGTGTTGCTGCGTTCCTGCCTGTTCCTGAGTTCCTGCCTGTTCCTTGTCCGAGGTTTCGCTGTTCCTGGCTCCTTGTCCCTTGAATGGTCTGCTCGGTTTCGACTTCTGCTTGGCTTCCTGGTTTCTCGTCTGCTGCCTGCCCTGACCTTTGGCTTGTTCCTGGCTTCTCTGAGTCCACTGCCTGCCCTGACCCCTGGCCTGGTTCCAAATTCAGCCTGTTCTCCGCTTGCCCTGACTTCTGGACTGCCCACGGTGCTTCTGTACTCAGCCTGCCTCGACCCGGACTTCCTGACGCTGCCTCCTCCTCTGGATCGCCCTGCACCGGGAGACTCCCACCTAAGTCCTGCGGCCCCAGCACCCAAGGGCTCAACCTGAGGGGAACCGGGTCGGTATAGGTGAAGCTCCTTCTGGGTCTCCTGAATCTGTACTGCCTCCCGGCTACGAAGTCCTCTGGGGGCCGTCCCTCGGGGGTGTTACCAGCACTTGTGCCAGCTCAAAGGTCCACAGAGCTAACATATACTTCACACTCTCACTGCTCACAGGTACTCTCTCTCTCTCTCACTTACATGCCCTCACTGTTCACATGTGCTCTCTCTCTCAAACATACACACTACACCAAGTCTCTCTCAGTCATATACAAATGCACAGTCTCTCTTGGTCGCTCATTCTAGGCTTCTCTCTTCTGTGTCTTCAGCCATGATGGCTCCCCTCCACAGCTCTCCTCCCCCACACCTCTCCCCTGCCTTTTCAGCCATGGCCGGGATGGATTCTGCTAACATCTCTCCTGGGCCTCTCCTCTTCTTCTGCAGGTGGAATGGGCTCCATCCGTGGCTCAAGGCCCTTTCTCCCCTGCTTGTCGGCTGCAGCTTGCTGGGCCTTTCTTCCCTGGGTCTTCGGCAACTGGGACAAAAGCTTGTGCTGGTGATTTTCCATGCCCCCTAATGGTTGGCACTCTAGGGAACAGCCTAGTTCGCCTAATGGACGTGCTGGCCCTGCTCCTGGCAGGAAATTGTTCTTGTAGATAGCAATGTTCATAGTTCCTCCTAGAGCTCGAGCACCTCTGTTAAATCAATATTCATCTTAACAAAAGAAACTTGCTGGACTGGATAAATCAACAGGCCTTAAGGGATATACCCAGAACTAGAAAGAAGTTCTGCTCCTATGGATTTCTTATTCTAACAACATGAATCCTCCTCCTCACATTGAGAAATCAGGCTTATATAATTAGGACTATACTCCCTCTAGAGGTCATTTATCAAAACATTCACTTAGAAAAACAGTCTAATAAAGGTTATTCTTACTGCACAATCATTCACCCAATGGAGCTATGTATTAAAGTGAGCTGACTTTAGCCCAAGTTTTAATCCGCATTTTAGCATGCATTTTTCTGTTCAATCTTAAGTCTGGTATTTATCAGTTTTTGGGGAATGTTAAAACCAGTAGTTTGAATAGTGTATGTCCAATGCTAAGTTCACATAAATTGAGCTGAATAGTTAACACCATGCAATACAGGGAGGCATGCTATAGAATGACTGCTTTTCAACATATTTTCTACTGCATGAAATTTCTGCTCTTTATGACCTTAGGCAAGTCACTTCACCCTCCGTTGCCTCAGGTATTAATTTAGATTGCATACTCTCTGGGGTAGGGGCTTACCAATTGTCCCTGATTGTAACTCACCTTGAGCTTGGATTTGGAAAGGTGAGTAATTTAATCTAAAATCCAATCCATAAAAAGTGAAGTAACTGCAGGCTGAGCAGGAAGAATGGGCACTGAGGAGTTTCAAGCTCTGGATTCCAAGTATCACCCCAAGTTCATTGGCCAGAAGGGTGCAGTGATTTTCCAGACACGCACAGACCATGAAGTCAATATCCTGGTCCCTGACAAGAATTATGAGAACCAAGGACAAGATCACCATCACAGAACTGGCTTGCGATATGTAATGGGTAGATTGGGTGTAAGCCCTTGTTGCTGTGGCATAGTTGACGCAGACTCATAGGCAAACCTACAAAGCCTTCGCTGACATCTGGGGAACACACCGAGTAGTGAAACAGGCTGGAGCTTCATCTATACCAGCCATCTCTCCCACAGGTTGAACCCTTGGGTCCTGGCGGCCGGCAGGGCTGCAGACAATCGTGGTCAGGTCCAGGTCACAGACAATTGTGGTCAGGTCCAGGTAAGAGGTAAGAATCCAGAAGTCAGGCCAAGACGAAGACACACTAAAGATGTAGATGAGACAGACAGGACAAAGCAGGACCAGACAAGGATGGCAGGACAAAGAAGGCTGGATGTGGAAGGCTGGACGAGGACAGGACCCAGGAATGCAGACAGGAACCAAAGCGCAGGAGCAACATGCATTGCTGATGCAAGAGACCCATTGCTGAGGCATGGGTAGGCAGTCCAAGGAAACCTTATATAGTTAGGGTCTGCTGATGTCATGAGAGGTGCCACGGGGATTCCCCCCCCCGCAGGCCCTTTAAAAGAGGAGACTAAGTGCACACGCCTTAGGTGGAGCTAGGATAGCGGTGGTATAGTGGCATGTCAGTCTGTGGTTGGCGGTGTCCATGCCGCATTGAGGTCGGAGCCTGCTGGCAGCATTGGGATGAGCATGGTGGCTCGCAAGGCCATCCTGTGAGCTGTGAGTCCAAACAATGCCATTATGAAAAAAAAAAATAGGTGCGGTCTAAGATAGGTTGAGCCAAACATACTCTCTGCCCTCTTCCAAAACTTTCATCTCCAGCTGGGTTGTGGGAGATGGAGAGCCACCAGGACCCTTCCTCAGTTTGGTCTCATCGGATTATCTTGTTGGCTTCCTCCCATTACATTTTTGGTGCGGGATGCTGCCTGGGCTGGTCCTAGATATGCAAAGCTCTGAAGAAGCCAGTAAATTCAATAGCCATTTTTTACCATAGATTTGCAGCTCTATAACACTGTGAGTAAAAATAAATGCGCTTTTTCCGTTTAGTGTGCTCTTTTTACTCATGGGGCATTTGCAGGCAATTAGCTTACTGCATCCTGCGGGCTGCAGGATTTTACCATGTGAGTAACGTAAAGCCGTGCTAAAATTTTGCTCCAATTTTAGCACACGTCTTATTAGATCGGCCTAATTATGAGTAATTATAGAGGTTAAGCAGTAGAAATTAAGTACAATTAAAGCTAATTTACTGCCTCCAAATTTAGAGCAGGGCTATATTAGGTACAGTATATTTTCAGATCAACTTGCCTGTTTCTTTTAAAATGTTTAACTGCACCTCTGAATCTTATTCCTAGGTTTCCTTTATTTTCTATTCTGTTATATTTTATTTGCATAGTTTTACACAATTTTGAAACAAAATATGGGGCATTTGAAAAAGTAAATCCAAAATCTCTCTTACTATATAACCCCACGATTAAAGTAACCTATAAATAGAAAACGTGGTGCAGAAAAATGTATCAGTTTATAATGCTGTATGTAACAATACTTATGTATGCTAAGATATGGAATTAGGGACCATCATACCACCCACTGTGCTCACAAGTTAGAACTTGTATCTTCCGCACTTCATTGGGTCACTTTTAATCATTGGTCCAAAATGAGCTAGCATCTAAAAGTTCAGTTTCAATTTTTGTTTTTTATATTATATATATATTTTATATATATATAATATAATATATATTATATATATATTTTTTTTATATATAATATAATATATATTATATATATATATATTTTATATATAATATAATATATATTATATTATATATAAAAAATATATATATAATATAAAAACAAAAATTGAAACTGAACTTTTAGATGCTAGCTCATTTTGGACCAATGATTAAAAGTGACCCAATGAAGTGCGGAAGATACAAGTTCTAACTTGTGAGCACAGTGGGTGGTATGATGGTCCCTAATTCCATATCTTAGCATACATAAGTATTGTTACATACAGCATTATATACTGATACATTTTTCTGCACCACGTTTTCTATTTATATGCATTTGAAAAAGTCCCATGTGTTCTGCTATTTCACCCCTTTTACTCCTCAGTCATTTCGCAGCCCAACTGACTCCCTCACAGACTATTTGCTTCGATTGAACTTGAAAGGTTTTTATTACTTGTTTTTAACTCTATGACAAGCTTCCTTTTAAATTCCCTCTTAGCCTGCTTAATTTGTTTTGCACATCTAACTTGCCAGTGCTTATGCATAGGATCTGCTTTCCATTTCTGAATGATGTCTTTTTGGCTTTATTTGCCTCACTATCAAACCACGTTGGCAGCCATTTGAGTTTCTTCAACCTTTTTTAATGTTGTAATATTTACTGTACTTATTTACAGTAATTTGTATTTCGCCTATTACTAGGCTCTATTCTAGGTGGATTACAAGCACAGGTAATGCAAATTACAAAACATAAAATAAGTATCAACCGTTAGACAGCAATAATAAAAAATAATGCATAGAATACATTTTGTCTGGGCCTCAGGGATGGTCATTTTAAACAGCATCCATGCTTCCTGCAAGTTTTTAACCTTGTGCATTGCTCCTTTCAGTTTTTTTCTAACAATTTTTCTCATTTGATGATAATCATCCTTTTTATAGTTAAATGCTACTGCAGTAGTTTTCCTTAGTATTTGCCCTCCAGTGATTATGTCAAATTTTATTACATTATGATCACTGTTGCCAAGTGGATCCACCACTTTTATCTCTTGTACCAGGCCCTGTGTTCCACTGAGAACCACATCTAATATAGTTCTTTTCTCAGGGAAAGAGTGAATGAGGGGAGGGGAAGGGATAGGAGTGTGTGTTGGTGGGGGGTGGGCAGGGAGTGGGAAAGACTGAGCAAGGAGAGAATGTGGTGCTGCTCCCCTATTTTTCCCCAAGGAGGCAAAGAGCAGGATGCACTTTTGAATTCCAAACCCTCATCAAGCCTGTCTGAGGAGAGCGGATGGTGCATGACAATCTGCCCGCACCTCCAAGGCAGAGGATAGCCAGCTCAGTCCGGTTCAAAGAGGAGGCGTGTGCCTTACTAGCCAAGGAGGGAGAGGGGAAGAGTTGCTGGTAAGGATACTTTTCCAGAATTTGTGACCATCGGGGCAAGGAGGAGGACTAAAGAACCACCAGGAATTTGGAGTGAGATTTTGGGGACTCTGTGTCCACTGGGGGGAGATGAGGACCACCGGTGGAGTCATGGGGGAGTGGGGTGAGTCTTGGGGATGGAGTCATGGGGGAGTGGGGTGGAGTCATGGGGGAGTGGGATGGGTCTTGGGATGGAGAACCAGGATCATCAGGGTCGAGAGGAGGAGGGAGGAAAGAAAGGGCCCCATTCTCTCTACCCTCCTCATCCTTACCTCAGTGACCCTCCACCACAGCTTCCAAGTGTTCTTCACCCAGCAGTGCTTACTCAGCACTGGGGGTAAAGAATGGCTGGAGGTTGAGCACTGATGTAAGCTGGGGATGAAGGATCACTGGGATAAGGAGGAGAATAAGTGTGAAGACTGTGTTCACATATGTGTGTGAGAGAGAGTGCATGTTAGTGTTTGTGCTTAGAAGAGACACAGAGTTCACACTCAGCCCTGATCTTGGCCTACACACACAGGTCACACCCTGCCCTGGTGCTGTTTCCCCCACTCTGCTTCCCCACCCCCAAACTGCTCCACAGTTCCACTTCCTTTTGGTCTTCAAATTAAGCTCTGCCCACTACTATACTCTTCCCTTTTACCCTTAGAATTTTTATCCATAGGGATTCAAGAGTGCAGTTTATCTCCTGTAAAACTTTTATCCTGCTTGACTCTATTCCATCCTTAACATATAGTGCCACCCCTCCACCAATTTTATCTGCTCTGTCTTGGCGATATAGTTTGTACCCTGGCATCACAGAGTCCCATTGGTTATCCTCCTTCCACCAGGTCTCCGAGATGCCTATTATGTCTATATCTTCCTTTAGCACCATACATTCTAACTCTCCAGTCTTATTTTTCAGACTTCTGCCATTTGCATGCAGAGAATTTAAACCTGCTTATTAACAGATGATAGAGGCAGTTTGGAGTCACTTTTATCTGCACACTCTTATTTAAATATATCTGGTTTTTTCAGCTTTTACCACCTCTCTATCGGGACATTCTAACTTACTTGTGGTAAGGGGTAATAGAGCGTCGAAAACCTGCATCCAACCCCCCTCCCCGAAACTAATAGCGCCCGCAACATGCAAATGCATGTTGATGGCTCTATTAGTTATTCCCGCGCGATACAGAAAGTAAAACGTGCAGCCAAGCCGCACATTTTACTTTCAGAAATTAACACCTGCCCAAAGGCTGGCGTTAATTTCTGCCAGTACCGGGGAAAGTGTATAGAAAAGCAGAAAAAACTGCTTTTCTGTACATCCTCCGTCTTAATATTATAGCGATATTAAGTCGGAGGCCCCAAAATAAAAAAAAAAATTTTAAATCGGCCGGCGGCCCATGGGTCGGAAGATGGATGCTCAGTTTAGCTGGCATCCATTATCCGAACCCGTGGCTGTCAGCGGGCTCGAGAACCGACGCCGGAAAAATTGAGCGTCCGCTGTCAAACCCGCTGACAGCCGCCACTCCTGTCAGAAAGGAGGTGCTAGGGACGCGCTAGTGTCCCTAGTGCCTCTTTTTACCTCGGGCCCTAATTTGCATCTTCTTCCCCCCTGAATCGTGCACACAGGAGAGTGGCCTGTGCGCTCGCCCGCTCTCCCGCGACTTTTACTGAATCGGCAAGTTGGTTTGCCAGTATCCTCTGAAGTTACTTCCTTCCAAACCATGCAAGGCTGAGTGACTATTGGCTTTCCTCCATGTTCTAGTTTAAAAGCTTAGCTATCTCCTTTTTAAATATTAGCGCCAGCAGCTTGGTTCTACTCTGGTTAAGGTGGATCCCATCCGTCGGAATAAACTCCCCTTTCCCCAGAATGTTCCCCAGTTCCTAACATACCTAAACCCCTTTTTCCTGCACCATCCTCTCAGCTACCCACTGAGACTCTGCATCTGGGGTCCTGCGTGAGGAACAGGAAGCATTTCTGAGAATAAAACTCTAGAGGTTCAGAATTTCAATTTCCTACCTAAGAGTCTAAATTTAGCCTCCTGAACCTTCCTATGTCACTGGTACTCACATGTACCATGACAGCAGGCTTCTCCCCAGCACTCCTCCCCTGGCATGTGAGGTCCACTTCCTTCACACCAGAAAGGCAAATTACCAAGTGATCCTCATGCCCACTAGCTAACCCAGCTATTTACTTTCCTAATGATAAAATCACCCACTACAATGGCCATCTTAACCATTTCCTCCTGGGCAGCAGGAAAGGATCCTGTAGCAAGGACATGCTCTCTAGGGGGTGCATTGTCCTATCGCACCAAGAATGTGTCTCCAAGGCCTACTGCCCAGGAGGGAAGGGTTAGGTCGGCCGTCATAGTTGGTGATTCGATTATTAGGAATCTAGACAGCTGGGTGGCTGGTGGGTGTGAGGATCACCTGGTAACAATCCTACCTGGTGCAAAGGTGGCGGACCTCACGCATCACCTAGATAGGATTTTAGACAGTGCTGGGGAGGAGCCGGCTGTTGAGGTACATGTGGGCACCAACAACATAGGAAAATATAGAAGGGAGGTTCTGCAAGCCAAATTTAGGCTGTTAGGTAGAAAGCTTAAATCCAGAACCTCCAGGGGATATATCCTTGGTGAGAAAGGATATATCTTGGTGAGATATATCCTCACCAAGATATATCCTTGGTGAGATATATCCTCACCAAGATATATCCAAAGATATATCCAAAGATATATCTTGGTGAGGATATATCTCACCAAGGATATATCCAAAGATATATCTTGGTGAGGATATTTCTCACCAAGATATATCTTGGTGAGGATATATCTCACCAAGGATATATCTCACCAATATATATCCTTGGTGAGAAAGGATAAAACATCACTTGGAGGGCCTAGCTACATTTCTCCCACACCAAGGTGATGATCTCCTGCCAGGTGAGCTTGCTCCTCCAAAGCAGCAGAAGGGCTACAAGACTGGAGTTTGGACCACTATTCTATGTCCCTGAAGATCTCCTCTATAACCTCTCTGTCTGCCTCAGCTACTCTGGGTCTGCCATCCTGGCCTCCGGAGATCTCACTCGTTCTCTGAGAGCCAGAAGCTCTTTGCAGTAAATGCACACACACACAACCTCTCCCCAACAGGTATATAATCATACCTGTGGCACTCGGTGCAAAAGACTGGATAGCATCTTAATCTGTTGAGTTGATCAAATTTTAAAGGCTAATTAAGGCATAGGTATGTCTCAATTTAAGGGTTGCTAAATATGATTAAGGCTTTGAAATTGTATTCATTAGGTATCTTTTAAAATCTGTGGTTTTTAAATTTGATAACTGGTTGATTGTAAGTAATGAAAGACCTGCAGCAGGACTATATAGTCAATCACTAAAATCAGGGTTAATTTAATGTTATATTAAGTAACTAACTGACTTATTTGGAAGATTTTCCTCCTAATGGGAGTAATAATCTATATATCAAAAAATGAGCCTGGGGTAGATGGGAATCAAACTAGTAACTAATTGCCCAGGACCCAGTACTCTCACCTTCTCAGATCAAGTAAGTGATCTTTGCAAACTCAGAATTCAAACAGTGGCACAGAAATAATATCTTTTACTAGCTCAGTGAAGCAAAGTTTTATTTACCACAACACAAACAGTTCTAACAGTAGCAAACAAATACTTTTACTAGCTCAGAGAATCAAAGTCTATTTTCCCATTACACAAACAATGCTAATACTTTCAAACAAATAAATGCTAACCTTAAAACTAGCAAATAATTCTAACACTGGCAAAGAAATACTATCTTTTACTAGCTATTTTCCCACTACACAAAAAATTCTAATAATTCCAAACAAATACTAACCTTAAAACTAGCAAATAATTAAAACACTGGCATAGAAATACTAATCTTTAAACTACCTTAGAATTTCAACACTGGCAAGTAATATTATCTTTCGCTAGCTTAGAGAATCAGTCTATTTCCCACTACCCCAACAATTCTAATACTGGCAAACAAATACTAACCTTAAACTAGCAATGAATTCTAACAGTGGCAAAGGGGAAAACCGACAGTCACTCAGCAGCGCATGGTTCGGAGGGAGGTATCTTCAAAGGATACTAATGATGCATTAGAATTAGGGCATCCAGACAGTGAGGTTCCAATAATAAGAAAAGTAGTCCAAGTGCCTGAAACTAAAAACTCACCTGAGCTAAAAAATTCTATCAATTAAAAAGCAGAATGAAAATACAAACAAAAAACAAACTTTGAAATGTTTGTATGCTAATGCCAGAAGTCTAAGAAGTAAGATGGGAGAATTAGAATGTATAGCAGTGAATGATGACATAGACTTAATTGGCATCTCAGAGACATGGTGGAAGAAGGATAACCAATGGGACAGTGCCATATTGGGTTACAAATTATATCGCAATGACAGAGAGGAGCACCCGGGAGGCAGTGTGGCGCTTTATGTCTGGGATGGCATAGAGTCCAACAGGATAAACATCCTGCATGAGACTAAATGCACAATCGAATCTTTATGGGTAGAAATCCTTAGTGTATTGGGGAAGACTATAGTGATAGGGGTATACTACCGTACACCTGGGCAAGATGGTGAGAGGGACAGTGAAATGCTAAGAGAAATTAGGGAAGCTAACCAAATTGGTAGTGTGGTAATAATGGGAGATTTCAATTACCCCAATATTGACTGGGTAAATGTATCATCGGGACATGCTAGAGAGATAAAGTTCCAGGATGAAATAAATGACAGCTTTATGTAGCAATTGGTTTAGGAACCGACAAGAGAGGGAGCAATTTTAGATCTAATTCTCAGTGGAGCACAGGATTTGGTGAGAGAGGTAACAGTGGTGGGGCCGCTTGGCAATAGTGATCATAATATGATCAAATTTGAATTAATGACTGGAAGGTGGACAGTAAGCAAATCCACTTGTGCTAAACTTTCAAAGGGGAAACTTTGATAAAATGAGAAAAATAGTTAGAAAAAAACTGAAAGGAGCAGCTACAAAGGTAAAAAGTGTGCAAGAGGCATGGTCATTGTTAAAAAATATCATCCTAGAAGCACAGTCCAGATGTATTCCACACATTAAGAAAGGTGGAAAGAAGGCAAAACGATCACCAGCATGGTTAAAAGGGGAGGTGAAAGAAGCTATTTTAGTCAAAAGATCTTCATTCAAAAATTGGTAGAAGGATCCATTGATTCTCTTTTGTATTTAGTATTGCAGGTCTATCGCCTTCACGTTTAGAAGGAGGAACATGATAAAGGATGATCCATTTGAGATCTTCGAATTTATGAATAAATTCTATGCAGTGTTGTACTGTAGGGACTTTTTTGACAAAGTTCCTCATGAGAGGCTTCTAGGAAAAGTAAAAAGTCATGGGATATGTGGCGATGTCCTTTTGTGGATTACAAACTGGCTAAAAGACAGGAAACAGAGAGTAGGATTAAATGGGCAATTTTCTCAGTGGAAGGAAGTGGACAGTGGAGTGCCTCAGGGATCTGTATTGGGACCCATACTTTTCAATATATTCATAAATGATCTGGAAAGAAATACGACGAGTGAGATAATCAAATTTGCAGATGACACAAAATTGTTCAGAGGAGTTAAATCACAAGCAGATTGTGATAAATTGCAGGAAGACCTTCTGAGACTGGAAAATTGGGCATCCATGTGGCAGATGAAATTTAATGTGGATAAGTGCATATAGGGAAAAATAACCCATGCTGTAGTTACACAATGTTAGGTTCTGTTATGACTCCGGAAGTGGACCCCTGTTCCGAGGTAAGGCTATTACTGCCAAAGGGGGAGTTAACCCTCGCTGGTCCTTACCGTCGGAGGGCAAGGCTTGAAGGTTCGCCAGTCGAGTAAAAGACTTCGCCCTGGAAGTTCACGGTTCCCCCAGGAGGAGCCTGTAGGAACCCGGCCGCTGGGACTTAGGAGACTCCCTCAGGACTGAAGATTGGTCTGGATGCAGGCGCCTCCTTCAGGTCATTGATCCCAGATGGCTGGCGCCTCCAGCAGGCCGAGTCAGTCCAGGAGTCGAAGCTGAAGAGTAGTCAAAAGCCGTTCCGAGGGTTGAAGCCAGAAGAAGGGTCCACAGCCAGTCCAGGAGCAAATCAGGAGAAGGATCCGCAGCCAATCCCGAAGCAAGCCAGGAGAAGGGTCTGCAGCCAGTCCAGAAGCAAGCCAGGAGAAGGGTCCGCAGTCAGTCCAAGGTCAAGCCAAACAAAGAACGACAGCCGGTCCAGGGGTCGAAAGCCAAGAATCAGTCCAACAAGGAAGGAGAACAGAAGCGGGACGAAAACCAGGTTACCCTGCCCTGTTAATTGTATTTTCAGTCTGTTAGTTACGTAACTTCTAGTTTAAAAGCTGCTCTATCTCCTTTTTAAAGGTTAGTGCCAGCAGTCTGGTTCCACCCTGGTTAAGGTGGAGCCCATCCCTTCGGAAGAGACTCCCCCGTCCCCAAAAGGTTCCCCAGTTCCTTACAAAACTGAATCCCTCTTCCTTGCACCATCGTCTCATCCACGCATTGAGACTCTGGAGCTCTGCCTGCCTCTGGGGACCTGCGCGTGGAACAGGGAGCATTTCAGAGAATGCTACCCTGGAGGTTCTGGATTTAAGCTTTCTACCTAACAGCCTAAATTTGGCTTGCAGAACCTCCCTCCTATATTTTCCTATGTCGTTGGTGCCCACATGTACCTCAACAGCCGGCTCCTCCCCAGCACTGTCTAAAATCCTATCTAGGTGATGCGTGAGGTCCGCCACCTTCACACCAGGTAGGATTGTTACCAGGTGATCCTCACACCCACCAGCCACCCAGCTGTCTAGATTCCTAATAATTGAATCACCAACTATGACGGCCAACCTAACCCTTCCCTCCTGGGCAGTAGGCCTTGGAGACACATTCTTGGTGCGATAGGACAATGCACCACCTGGAGAGCAGGTCCTTGCTACAGGATCCTTTCCTGCTGCACCAGGTTGATGCCCTCCAATCATGAGACCTTCTTCCTCCAAAGCAGCACCAAGGCTGCCAGTCTGAAGTTGGGACTTGGCTACTATGTCCCTGACGGTCTCATCTATATACCTCTCTGTCTGCCTCAGCTCCTCCAGGTCTGCCACTCTAGCCTCCAGAGATCGTTCTCTGAGAGACAGGAGCTCTTTGTATCACATGCACAAGTACAATTTCTCACCGGCAGGTAAAAAAATCCAACAGAAGAAAACAGGATAATGCATAAACGTTGGCAAGTTAAATGTAAGTCATTGATAAGACAGGCTAAGAGAGAATTTGAAAAGAAGTTGGCCATAGAGGCAAAAACTCACAGTAAAAACTTTTAAAAATATATCCGAAGCAGAAAGCCTGTGAGGGAGTCAGTTGGAGCGTTAGATGATCGAGGGGTTAAAGGGGCAATTAGAGAAGATAAGGCCATCGCGGAAAGATTAAATGATTTTTTTGCTTCGGTGTTTACTGAAAAGGATGTTGGGGAGATACCCGCATCAGAGAAGGTTTTCATGGGTAATGATTCAGATGGACTGAACCAAATCACGGTGAACCTAGAAGATGTGGTAGGCCTGACTGACAAACTGAAGAGTAGTAAATTGCCTGACCGGATGGTATACACCCCAGAGTTCTGAAGGAACTAAAAAATGAAATTTCAGACCTATTAGTAAAAATTTGTAACCTATCATTAAAATCATCCATTGTACCTGAAGACTAGAGGGTGGCTAATGTAACCCCCATATTTAAAAAGGGATCCAGGGTTGATCCGGGAAACTACAGACCAGTTAGCCTGACTACAGTGCCAGGAAAAATAGTGGAAAGTGTTCTAAACATCAAAATCACAGAACATATAGAAAGACATGGTTTAATGGAACAAAGTCAGCATGGCTTTACCCAGGGCAAGTCTTGCCTCACAAATCTGCTTCACTTTTTTGAAGGAGTTAATAAACATGTAGATAAAGGTGAACCAGTAATTGTAGTATATTTGAAATTTCAGAAGGCGTTTGACAATGGATCTTTTGCTTAAAGTCAGTAGAACCTGTGGGTTTAAAAGCAAGAGTTGAATGGTACTCTCTGATTTAAATGCTGAGGTGAATCCTGGCGATTAAGATGGCCGTATAATACGTCATTTCCCATATTAGGCATTTTGTTACTGTCATCTTTCAACCATTGCATTTTCAGCGGTCTTTTTCCAAAATGGCCACCACTTAAAATGTCATTCACCTTATTTGGTATGACCATCCCCGTCACGTCCGGTTGTCAATTTCCCCGGCTGTTGGGGTTCCCTTTAAAAATGGTATCTTTGTCAAAGACCAGTGTCAATTATGGGAAGCAATGCTGACAGGTAGCTTGTGGCACCAAAAAGTAATTAACATTCCCCGTGACAAGAAAATCTCATCTCAAGGACTTTTACATTTATCGGAAGTGTGTTAGTTTTGCTTGTTTTATATTTTCAGCGCAACGAATATTTACTCCTGATGGTATATTGACCGCGCTTTTTCAAACAGTAAGTGTTCCAACTCTTCCCGCAGCCATGTTCTTTTGATAAGCTATAAGCTGACATTAAAGGGCTTTTATATTTATTTCTCATTGCACAGATTTATCCTTTCACAGCTAACAGCTTTCTGTTCCCTGAAGAGGAAGTATATACCACTTCGAAACATTGCAGTGTCAGTAGACACAAAGGAAGAATTTAATATTACTGCACTATTGATCTGTGATTTAAAAGACAAGTGCAGAAGATTAAAGTTCAGCTGCATTTTTGACATCTCATTCCAAGATAAGTGCATTTCTATACAGCCCCTATCAACCTTAAAAAAAGGGGGAATATACTAATTTCAAAGTCTCTTATATAAGCACACAAGAAGTGACCTATGATTATAAAGCCCCAGCGCTCGTAAAAGCTTACACATATAAGCCACCAGTTGCAAAGGCGCTGTATGATGGTCACTCTTTACGTACAATAAGAGCCTTTATTTTATAGCGGAATATTTTCACTATTGTCTGCTAAAAAGGTGGCTCTGGAATTCCCTCCAGAATCATCAACCTCCTGAGAGAGAAACAGACAAGATCGCACCACTAGGGCGTAACAGGAAGCGATCTGTAAAGTCATCGCCACTGCCTCAAAGGCTTGCTTAAGGATAGCCTCAATCCTCCTATCATGCACATCATTCAAGGCCACACCTCCCTTTACGGGGATTGTTGTCCGCTTAGAGACAGTACATACCAGTGCATCCACTTTGGGAAAATGCAAACAATCCTCACAGATGGATCCAGGGGGTACAGGTCTTCCAATGTCTGACCCCTTTTAAAATTTACCTCTGGGGCATCCCATTCAAGATCAATCAATTCCTGAATGGCGTCCATCACAGGTCAAAAACAAGAGGCTTTACACAAGGAAACCAAATTGGGATTCTTCTTCGGCTCCGATATGGCATCCGTATCAGGAACACTCAGCTGTTTCAAAGTCTGGGAAATCAGGGCCAGCAGGTCATCTTTATGAAAGAACCACAACATGGTTCGATATGGTTCCAGACCCAGAGGGGTCCCTCCATCCTCCTGGGAATTAGGATCTGCATCATTATCAGTGCCATCCAGGTTCCTGTCAGGAATACTCACAGAGAGCAGAGATGAGCCACAGCGCTTCCACATAGGACTAGAAGAGGGAGGAACCAACGGATGAGGGTCCAATCTGACAAGATTGGGGGAAGCGGAGGACTACGCTTGAAGAAAAGCTTGTAAGCAAGCCTTGAAAAAACTTCACCCGAGAAAAAGCAGCCAGGTCCAAACCAAGCCCAGAAGGAACTGGTACAGGGCCCTCAGAACTGCCCTCTCCTGCGGAGGAGTCAGTCAAGGGAGAACCAAGGTCTGACGTCCCAACAGCCAAGGCCGTAACCATCATCAGAATGGGAGGAGCCAGGCTTAGCAAAATCCGAGGAAGACAACACTCCCTGAGCGTCGGAACAGCACTGACACAGGTTAGAAGACAGGTCAGGTTGAGAAGCCCTAATTTGACAGGCAACACAAAGAGAAAGGTGCTTAGGCTTCTTGTTTACAGGAGCCATCGCAGTGGTAAATGTGTTTCCTGGGCACACGATTCAGTATGCAAATGAGGGTCCGTGCTAATAAGGAGGCGGCGGCTGTCAGTGGGTTTGACAGCCAACGATTAATTTTACTGGCGTCGGATGTCGAACCCGCTGGCAGCCACGGATTCGGAACACGGACGCCGGCAAAATTGAGCATCCGTTTTCCAACCCGCGGGCCGCAGGCAGATTTTGTATTTTTTTTAAATTTTGGGGCCTCTGACTTAATATCTCTATGATATTAAGTTGGAGGGTGTACAGAAAAGCAGTTTTCTCTGCTTTTCTGTACACTTTCCCGGTGCCGGCAGGCCTTTGGCAGGAGTTAATTTCTGATGGTAAAATGTGCGGCTTGGCTGCACATTTTACTTTCTGTATCGAGCGGGACTAACTAATAGGCTCATCAACATGCATTTGCATGTTGAGCTCGCTATTAGTTTCGGGGGGGTTGGACGTGCGTTTTCCATCCGCTATTACCCCTTACTGTATAAAAACGCGCGTCCAAACGGGGGTTAACGGTGCGCTCGGTCTGAGCGCACTGTGCAGAATCGGCCTGTATCATATCTCCCCTCATCCATCTCTCCTCCAAGCTGAAAGGTTCTAACCACGTTAGCCTTTCTTCATCCCTTTTATCATTTTGGTCGCTCTTCTCTGTATCTTTTCTAATTCTGCAATATCTTTTTTGAAATGTGGTAATTGGAACTGCATTCAATACTCAAGATGAGGTCGTCCCATTGAACAATACAGATGCATTATATTTTCTGTTTTATTCTCCATTCTTTTCCTAATAATGCCTAGCATTCTCTTTGCTTTCTTGGCTGCTGCTGCACACTGAGCAGAACATTTCAACGTGTTATCAACGATGATGCCTACATCCTTTTCCTGAATGGTGACGCCTAATGTAGAACCTTGCATTGTGTAGCTATCTTTTGGGTTACTCTTCCCTACTTGCATCACTTTGCACTTGTCCACATTAAATTGCATTTTCCATTTGCATGCCCAGTCTCCCAGTTTTGCAAGGTCCTCTTGCAATTTCTCACAATCCTCTTGTGATTTAACAACTTTGAAGAATTTTGTGTTATTGGCAAATTTGATTACCGTATTTCTCGCTCCATAAGACGCACTTTTTTCCCCTCAAAAATGGGGGGAAAATGTGGGTGCGTCTTATGGAGCGAATGTAGCGTCTCTCCCTCTCGCGCGCCATCCCCCACCTCCTCCCAAATCCGCTCAATAAGCATGGTGGCGCAGGTGTGTCATATTCTGCCGGCGGAACCTGAGCTCCCTGCCAATCTGCTGTTCCTGGGGTGCATCTTGCTGCGAGGGTCGGTGCAGCGCAGGTCAGACATCAGCTATTTGAACCGCGTGGGCTATGGAGGCCCCTCCAGTTCAGACGGCTGGCATTTGACCTGCGCCATGCTGGCCTTCGCAGTGGGATGCACTCCGGGAACAGCAGACCGGCAGGGAGCTGTTTGAACTGGAGGGGCCTCCGTAGCCCACGCGGTTCAAACAGGTGATGACTGACCTGCGCCAAACAGATCTTGCAGTGAGATGCACCCCGGAACCGGCGGGGAGCTCGGGCTCTGCCGTCAGAGGACCTCACTTGCAGTCCAAAGTAAGAACTTCACTCCTTGTGGTTTAGATGTATTGGAGGGTCATGGGGGTGGTATACTGCCTGGGATGGAGGACACGTGACACAGACCAGCAAATAGAATTACTGCCTGTGCTGATTAAGTGGCTACCTGTTGAAATATTAGGAGCAATTGCTCTCCTAATCAATGTAATACAGCCCTGACTATTTATTATTGAACTTTGGAGCAGTCATGAAAGTATAAAATAACTGGTGTGAGAGAGCTGTGTGTATGAGGGAGAGAGTCTGAGTGTGTGATTGTCTGTGGGTATGTGCATATGTGAGGGAGAGCACTAGTGAGTGTGAAAGAGCCTATGTATGTATGTTAGGGACAGAAAACCAGTGAGTGTGAGTACCTGTGTGGATGTTCTCTGCCTAACTATAAAAAACAAAACAAAAAAAATCCCACGGACAGCCACCAGGGGGGGGAGCTCCATACAGAGCCCATCAAGGGGACAGAATTTTTTTTCTTAATTTTCCTCCTCTAAATCCTAGGTGCGTCCTATGGTCAGGTGCGTCTTGTAGTGCGAAAAATACAGTACCTCACTCATTGTTCCCATTTCTGGCTCATTTATAAATATGTTAAAAAGCAATGGTCAAACATATCCCCAGGGCACTCCACTATTCACTTTTCTCCATTGGGAAAATTTACCATTTAGATCTACTCTCTGTTTTCTATCTTTTAACCAGTTCCCAATCCACAATAGGACATTGCTCCCTATCCCATGACTTTTTAATTTTCCAAGAAGTCTCTCATGAGGAACTTTTTTGTCAAATGCTTTCTGGGAATCCAGATACACTGTATCAACTGGCTCACTTTTATCCATGTGCTTATTTATAATATATCCTCAAAATATTGTAGCAGATTGGTGAGGCAAGACTTAACGACTAAATCCATGTTGTTCATTTTAAATTTATCTGACATTTAGATGCCAAGGAGAAGTTAATTACTGTCTAGATATTACTACAAGGATACCGATTGATTTCTTAAGCACTGAGTTAAAGAGGATATACAACCACCCTTGAGGAAAACATTGGTTTGAAAAGTGGCCATTTTGAGGATTTTGATCACATTTGTTTTTCTCAGCTGTGATCTTTAAAAGATAAGTGGCGAGCAGTACATACATGTTTACAGAAAAGCGAGTTGGTAATTAAAGCATATACAAGATATTTCTATTGATTCTTAAGGTTGTAAATCTAAACTTTTTATAGGCATTTTTTACATCAAAAGAAAATATACAGGTGGGATGGCGGCATTGATGATTATAATCAAAGCACAGTAACCATGGTTGGTACTTTGGCCAAATATGAAATAGCCATCTTCCACCTAAAAAAATGTTGAGGAAGGATATAACGGTTTATATAGCTGAATTTTTGGGAATGTTAAGGATTTAGAAGTTCTTGAATCTGGCAAGGTCCTTATCAGTTCCTCATAGACTGTGTTTTAATTACTTTGAATATTTGTGTCATCTTCAAATTTTGATCACCTCACTCAGTGCTCCCTTTTTCCAGTCATTAATGAATG
Organism: Rhinatrema bivittatum; assembly: GCF_901001135.1. Classification (NCBI taxonomy): domain Eukaryota; kingdom Metazoa; phylum Chordata; class Amphibia; order Gymnophiona; family Rhinatrematidae; genus Rhinatrema; species Rhinatrema bivittatum. The sequence continues at coordinate 458,043,365 of NC_042618.1, read as the reverse complement.
AAACACTGGTCCCAGTACAAAACTCTGAGGCACAACACTATTTGCTGCTTTCCATTGGTAAAACTGGCCATTCAGTCCTACTTTTTGTTTCCCATCTTTAACCAGTTACCTATGCACAGCCTCCCTTTTTATCACTTTTTAGTTTCCGGAGTCTCTCCTGAGGCTCTTTAACAAACGCCTTCAGAAAATCTAAATATACAGTGTCGACTAGCTTAACTTTGTCCACTTCAAAGAATCTAATAAATTAGTAATACATTAGTGGTGAATGAAGGTTAATAGTGCCAGATCCCAGCCCTGGTGCCAGCTGGGGGGTGCAAATGGTCCAAAAACATCCACACAGCTCACTCAGGGGTGGAAAGTCAGCCTATCAGTTTTGGTACTTCCAATGTCTGATGTCTACAGTACTCAGACCAGACATATCTTCATTACTTCCAATGTTACCCGGCTTACGGTCTGAAGCAGAGCCTGCAACCACTGATACTGACCAATCCCTTTGCACACTCTCCCTCCAAATGACATCTCGGACCGGATGTAGCGATTGACCCAGGCACAGGCCCTGACCGGGGAAAAGTACATCCGGTCTTGCCCGAATTGAATTACGGGTGCGCATTCCCGCCACAAATCATAGATGCACCGCCGGCTCCCATCAGAATACTCTGTGCGCGCGCCCGCCCGTACGGGAGCTTCCGGCCCCGGCTAGGAACTTCTGAAAGAGAGGGGAGGCGGCTCGGGTTCCTGCGCCTGCGTCGCGCTTCAGGGACGTTGTAGACGTCAGCACGCCGGCTCTTGTCGTTCAGTTCCGGAGACCCTTTTCGGCCTTTTCCTGCTTGCTCCGCTGAGAGGTAAGCGGCGGCCGTGGCTCTTGTAGCGAACGCAAAACAAAAAAAAAAGACCTTCGCACTTTTCCTAATGGCTGCTCTTCTCTTTGTCTCCCTCGCAGGAAGATGCCGACCAAGGGGCCCCTGCAGTCTGTCCAGGTTTTCGGGCGTAAGGTGGGTGTTGCTCGGGACACGTGTAAGGCGGCCTGCGTGCGCCGGGTTTTAACGGAGAAAGCAAGGCAGCGGGCTGCGGCCCTGGCCCTGGCCCTGGCCCTTCCTCCCGCAGGCTGTGGAGAGGAAGCATTTCCCCTTCCTTACCGGGTTATGTTTTTCCGCATGGGAGGCCAGGCTGTGCTGTCTTGGTCCGCGACTTCCTCCCCATTTTGGGGTAGCCACGGTGGTAATGGCACCCCTGTTCCCCCTGTTCCGGGGGTTTTGATCAAGGTTCCGGATCGTGTTTCGACACCCGGGGCATTTTTCCGCGTGCTGTGTCGGGAGGGTGAGGGCATTCTTTTATTTGTCCTGGAGTTTTGCATGTACTTTAGTTGCTTATTGGCATTTCTGTGAACAAAAAAAGCTTGGTGGTCCTATTTAGGCTAGTTAGATACGTAGTATATTTGTACATGATTTTTTTTCTTTCACGTTTTTAAATCGTTCCTATCTTCATTTAGATGATCATGGTGTGGATGGACTGGATTAGCTAACCTTTCAAGCATTTGCATTGTGTGAATGTTTCTCCCGATCTTTCCTGCATTAAGAGCTGCTCATGTCTTGTTTGAATTAGAATAGGCTGGTGAATCAGAACTAAACTGCACTGTCTTGTGCCCAGATTTAGCATGGAAGGTTTCCAGTTCAGTTTTTGGGAGATGCTTGTATAGCCTTCTAAACAAAAGCTTACTTTTTATGTGTCATCAAAAAACAATTATAATTGGGTAGAATCTTTTGTGGCCATGGTATATAACAGAGTGGAGATGAGAACACCAGATTTCAGGCCTTCAGACTCTAGCTTTGTGGTCTGATTATTAGACCATAGGTAATTACAATAAGCAAATTGTACTGGTTGTGTGTTTTCCTATGTCAGATTCCAAACCCGAGTTTGTGGACTTAAGAGAGTTGGGTAGTTTTCCTTGATGGTGATAGTCATTGTTGCTATACATACTCAATGGGTTCATTTGTTAATAGTTAAGTTGTGACTAACTTTCCATGTTTTCTCATTAAGAAGTTATGGCTGGGGAAAAATATCTTTGATGTAAAAGGTATTCAATATATTTTGCTTGGGGTTAATTTTTAAATTAAAGGGCTAATGCAGTAAGCTGATGCATATGCCAAAAATAATTATAACTTCCAAAGCAATAAGCTAATGGCATGTTAATACACTGAGTTTTAAAAATTATGCTCACAAACCTGAAAACGTGCATTTAAAAATAAATATTATGCATACAAACATTTTTGTTAAAACAAAATCCATGTCTAAAAATGCTATGTGCACAACAGCATGTTTTCTATGCATACAATACTGTATGCATGCACAATTTTGTGCACATAAAGTTTTTGATGTGCACAAAGTATATTTTCCGTGTATAAAATCCTGACTGAAGATTTCTGCCCTGAAAATCCAGCTTCCACCTATAGGCTAACAGTCTTGGACACTTAACTTTTAGTCTGAGATGGAGTAAAGTTCCAGTGCTAGGAAAACATAAATTTAAGTTGGTGCACCCCTCTGCTTTTTTTTGGGGGGGGGGAGGGGAGGGGAGAGACAGCTAATGTCATTCGAAGTTTTACTGTAAACCGATCAGATGTTTTATGAAGTTCGGTATATAAAAGCCACAAATAAATAAATAAATCATTAGCTTGGGGTTTGCATGAGAGGATGCTAAGCTGTATGCACATTATACTGGATATATTTATTTTGTGTGCAAAACTCCTCACTGCATTGGCAGTAAACTTTGTTTAAAAAAAAAAACGTGCGCACAAATGTTAAAGTGCATGTTCTACCCAGCATAGAAACATAAAAATGACGGCAGAAGAAGACCAAATGGCCCATCCAGTCTGCCCAGCAAGCTTTCACACTTATTTTTCTCATACTTATCTGTTACTCTGACCGCTGAGGTCAGGGCCCTTATTGGTAACTTTTTGGTTCTCATTTCCTTCCACCCCTGCCATTGATGTAGAGAGCAGTGCTGGAGCTGCATCAAAGTGAAGTAACAAGCCTAATTGGTTTGGGGTAGTAACCGCTGCAATAAGCAAGCTACTCCCACGCAATTTAGTCCCTGTTGTCTGAATATAAATCCTCTTTTCTTCAATCCCCCCTGCCATTGAAGCAGTGAGCTGTGCTGGATATGTATTCCAAGTGAAGTGTCAGGCTTGATTGGTTCCGGGTAGTAACCGCCGCAGCATATCTTATTATATCTACTCCTAAGTATGTAGTATGCTGATCTTTATAGTCAAATATGCTTCTTAGCTGAGGGTTTATGGTCAGAGATAAACACTATACATATTGCCAGGGATAATCAACAGTTATGTAAAAGTGAGCATACAATAAATAGATACTCAGAATAATTCTTTGCATGTTAGCAGGTGGTCCTGGTCCAGTGTGCTGATAAGACCACTAGTGACCTTTAGGAAAGATTTTCTTTCCCTGAATTTCATTGTGAATGAGTGTCTTTCCTGTAACCTGGCCAATCCCTGTTGCTTACTGAATGCCCACTAAGGATGACTTTTATAGTGTCTTATAACATGAGGAAGCAATACATGTTCATAGTTTTCTTGTTATAGCATTGGGAGCAAATGCCAGCTCCTTTATTCAGAAGAATCGGCATTAAATTTAATATGATTCAAACCTATCCTAATAAAAAAAATAGTCTAATTTATTGATTTGTAAACTGTCTTTCCAGAAATATCTGCCTCATTTGAACATTTACAAAACAAGAGTGTTCATCAACAGGCACAACTTGTAAGAAGAAACCAAACCATAATATCATAAAACATATAACAATCAAGAGAAGAAAATATAATTGCAGAGCCCCATACAAATAACTACCTAGGAAAATCATAACCTAAAAAAAACAAAATCAAGTGATAAAACAGTATAAATCAATTGAATCTCTAACAATCAGGACAATACCGTAAAGCACACTTGGCTGAGCGCGCCATTTAACCTGCAATTGGCTGTACTTTTTTGATGCACGTTTATTACCCCTTATACAGTAAGGGGTTTAACTTGTTATATGTAACTTCCGCTTCTAGTGAATTGTTCTTGTTTAAGTTATACCATTTGTTACATGTAAACCGATCTGATATGAAATTTTTCATGAAGGTCGGTATAGAAAAGTGTTAAATAAAATAAACATGTTGAAAACAAGCGGCCAACCCCCCCCCCCCCCCAAAAAAAACCCAAAACAAAACCAAAACTTAATAGCGCTCATCACATGCAAATGCATGTTGATGAGGTTATTAAGGTTTAAAAAAAAAATAAATCTGCCTGCTGGTCAGCAGTTAGCAAAATGGATGCTCAATTTTACCAGGATCCGTTTTCCTAACAGATGCCGGTAAAATAGAGCATCTGTTGTTGGACCTGCTGACAACCACCTCTACCGCTAATAAGGAGGCACAAGGGATACCTCCTTATTAGCGCACCATTTCATTTAAATACAGAATTACATGCACAGGAGAGGTGCCTGAGTGGGCGCTCAATGGGGAGTGCCCGCTCTCCTGCATTTTTTTTTACTGTATCAGCCAGAATGATTTTAATACTGTCCTTGTCGCCACCGCTTTCACAGGGAGCCTGTTCATGCATCCACCACAGACTCTATAAACAAATATTTTATCAGGATTATCCCAGGTTCTAACCCTTTTCTCCTTCATCCCATGACATCTTGTTCTAGAGCCTCCTTTCTGTTGAAAGAAGCCTGCCTCCTGTGCATTTTTTCCCTGGAGTTATTCATTTTATTTTATCATATTTGATATCTTATCTAACCATTCTGAGAACTGCAAAGCCATAGAAGTGGTAAAAAAAATATATATGTAATAGACAAAACAAATCAAAGCTAAAAACTTAACAGGTATTTAAAAATTCATAAAAATTGATTCTAAAAATAAGATGCAGTTCACTTGGCTCCAACTCTCTCCCCCCCCCCCCCCCCCCCCAATAAATATACATCTCCAACAAACAAACATCAAAACTCCTAAGTGCTTTCAGGAGAAGCAAAGGCTTAGACAAACCACCAGGCTTTTAAATGTTTTCCAAATGCCAGATTTCCTTCAGTGCAAATGTCCAGTGGGACTGTATACCATCCCTTAGGGTTGATGATACTAAATGCTGATCTTCACATCAATGCCAGATTCACATTCTGAAAGTGAAGGCACCCTCAACAAACCTTCAGATCGATACTGTAACGTGCGGTTGAAGATTTCCTGTCTGTAACGTGCTGTGAGCGCACAATTCGGACGCATAAGGCGATCCAGCGATACAGTCTCCAGTTTCACGCGTCCTTAGCGCTTCTTAAAACAGACGCATAACCCTTTCCGCACCCAGCATGTATATGATATGTAAATGAACGAATTAGCTGTATAATGAAGGAATTAGCTATTCCCCTCCGATACTGTGACGCGCGCTCAGATTATCTCCTTTGTAACCCGCTATTTTGCCGCGTCCTTAACCTGTTAGTTTACCGCCTACCCTCTACTTGGTGTTAGTGTGGTGGTCGAAAATTAAAACGGGAATAAAGTGTAAAAAATGGGGGTAAAACCAAAGGGAGTAAAGTGTAAAAAACCATGGACGACCTCCATATTAACATTGCAGCGTAAGTTGTTTATATATATGTATAAATACCTGTCACTTTCCTGTCACTTTCCGAATCCCCCAGGCGTGCGGTCATCGAGGCGGCGGCGGGAGCCGGCGGGCGGATGGGCGCCCGTTTATCCAGGCGGCGGTGGGAGCCGGCGAGCGGGTGGGCGCGCGTTGGAACCAGGCGGCGGTGGGAGCCGGCGGGCGGGTGGGCGCGCGTGCGTTGGATCCAGGCGGCAGCCGGTGGGCGGGTGGGCGCGCGCGCGTTGGATCCAGGCGGGAGCCGGCGGGCGGGTGGGCGGGCGCGCGCGTTGGATCCAGGCGGGAGCCGGCGGGCAGGTGGGTGGGGCGCGCGTTGGATCCAGGCGGCGGCAGGAGCCGGCGGGCGTGCGTTGGATCCAGGCGGGAGCCGGCGAGCGGGTGGGCGCGCGTTGGATCCAGGCGGGAGCCGGCGGGCGGGTGGGCGCGTGTTCGATCCAGGCCGGAGCAGGCGGGTGGGCGTGCATTCATCCAGGCAGAGGGAGCCGGTGGCGAAAGCGGCCTCCGGCTCCCTCTGCCTGGATGAATGCACGCCCACCCAGCCGTGGCCTGGATCGAACACGCGCCCACCCGCCCGCCGGCTCCCGCAGCCGCCTGGATCCAACGCGCGCCCACCCGCCCGCCGGCTCCCGCAGCCGCCTGGATCCAACGCGCGCCCACCCTCCCGCCGGCTCCCGCCTGGATCCAACGCACGCTCGCCGGCTCCTGCCGCCGCCTGGATCCAACGCGCACCCACCCGCTTGCTGGCTCCCGCCTGGATCCAACGCGCGCGCGCGCGCCCACCCGCCCACCGGCTCCCGCCTGGATCCAACGCGCGCCCGCCCACCCACCCGCCGGCTCCTGCCGCCGCCTGGATCCAACGCGCGCCCACCCGCTCGCCGGCTCCTGCCGCTGCCTGGATCCAACGCGCGCCCGCCGCCGCCTGGATCCAACGCCTGCCCGCCGGCTCCCACCGCTGCCGCCGCCTGGATGACCGCACGCCTGGGGGATTCGGAAAGTGACAGGTATTTATACATATATATAAACAACTTACGCTGCAATGTTAATATGGAGGTCGTCCATGGTTTTTTACACTTTACTCCCTTTGGTTTTACCCCCATTTTTTACACTTTATTCCCGTTTTAATTTTTGCCCTGCGCCTTGCTTCGGGAGGGGGGGGGGAACCATCCACTTCCTGGTGCCTGTCATTTCAAATGACATTTGAAATAACAGGTACCAGCGCACCCAGGATACTGTATAGGCGCTGTATTAGCACCTATACAGTAAAATGGGTTGCGCGGGCCTAACGCGCCGCGGCATGCATTTGCATGCAATTTGAAGAGAGTATCGAGCGGTAGGTGAAGAGAACTGTGCGTGCGGGGAACGAGGGTGCGCCCGGCACTGCCGCACTGTTTCTACCGTGGCCTTAGAGTATCGATCTGCTTGTTGGGAAGAATGTTTCTAATAGGAGTGCACAGAATAAATGGGCTTAAAATATACAGGGTCCCCTGTCATTCAAACATTGTTTTAAGCTTGGGAAACAAATGTTGTGTTAATTTTTTTATTGTTGTTTTTATGTATGTAAAACTAGCTTGTTGTGAAGTCTTTTGAAAATTGAGGTTTACCTCATTTTCTTGATTTCTGTGATCCTACTCCAGCCCTTCCTCAGTAAATACAGAACAAAAATTTGCTAAGCAATTCTGCTTTCTCTTCCTTGTTATCCTCTGTGTATTCCTCTCTTCACCTTTGACTCTGTCGCAATTTGTACTTCATTTTGTAAAGCTATTTTTCCTTCCATTTGCACCTTTATTCTTCTGACTGCTTTTCCAGATTATTTGAACCTGAGAAATCCATCAGTCATAGAATAGACAGACAGTCCTGGTATATTTGAATTACTTAGCCATAAAATCTCAGATATTCTTGCTTGTTTGCCATCAATGAGCTCAACATTTCCTTAAGGCACTGTTTAAAAAATTCACCAAATCTGATTATCCCCCAAGGAAAGAGATTTGTACATCATCTGCATAAAGATAAGATTGTAACCTATGCTTTCTAATATTCCCAAGAGGTTGGAGATAATCATTAAACAGTGATGAAGAGTGGAGGCCTCTAGATTCCATGCCATGATAGCCAAGGATTTCAGGAGGCTTGGCCAATTCACAACCCTCTGAACAGGGCTGATCCTGGGGACCTGCGTTTGTTCTTCCTTTCCTTCCTCTCCACTGGCCATGGCTTAATCATCCTACCTCCTCCCCTCGCCCTGTGATTATGCTTTTAACCCTCAGGTGGCGAGTAGCTTTCCTTTGCTGTAGCTGCTATCATCTCTGCTGGCTATATTTGAAGTTTGAACATCTCACAAGGCCTGTTTGACTCATATCAGACTGAATTGGTTGTATAAACCTTAACCATCTGAAGATGCACATTATATGTACATAACTTGTGGAATTCATGTTTGTTCTAAATTTTTTTTTTTTGTTACAAAAATGTAGTGTTCACCTGACTGATCACCCTCATTTACCTCCATTTTAAAGGCTTCATTTAACTTTATTTTTTCAAGCTTATCTTTGTCTTAAATTTTAAGTACATATTTAGACATATTCTAGGCTAATTATTTATCTCTCTAAACTGATCCTAGGTTTAATAGAAAGTCTGACCAAATCTTTTTCCCATAGGAATGGCTTTTTAAAAATGATCCTGTGTAGGTTTTTTTTTACTGCATCAAACACATTTACTTCTGTTGTGCATAGTTTACACCAGCACTGCTTTAATTCTGATAAAGAAATACTGTTAGATTCTATCAGAGTTTGTTTTTACAACTAGGGAAGAATTTAGTATAAATGCTATGACTTCATATTTTTTCTTGATTGTGTAGCTATTACCTTCCAGAACGCATTATTCCAGCCACACAAAGCCATTCTGTTTTAAAAACTTTATGATTCTTGCTCTTGTGTTCTTCATATTAGGATTCTAAACTTTTCTCATATTTTCTTTTTTTAGAAAACAGCAACTGCTGTTGCCCACTGCAAGAGGGGAAATGGTCTCATTAAAGTTAATGGAAGACCTCTAGAAATGATTGAGCCCAGAACTCTACAGTACAAAGTAAGAAGGATTTTTTTCCTCCACAAAACAGTAAAATTGACTTCATTGTAAGTGAAGAAAATCCAATGTATTACATCAAGGAAGGACTGAGACCCTGCTAATATCTAAAATGAACCACATGTTTTCCTAGCGTGTAGCCAGATGAACTCAGAACCAGTGGGTTATGTGTTCCTCTGCTAGCAGATGGGAGACGGAGTCAGATTTCAAAGCTGACGTCACCCTAGATATACCCCTGCAGTGACCTCAGCTCCTCAGTATCTCTCCGTCTCCTAGCAGATGCGGACACTGCCCCACACACTAGCACAGTGTTAGGAAAATTACAGCAAGAAGACAAAATTACCTTAAAGAAGACAGAGTCCTGCTCTCCTGCGGTGTTACCTAAGGGTCCCTCCCCCAGTTGAGAATTCCTGAGGTGATTTCCAATATCCTTCAGAGATGTGCCATGGTCCGGTTTCTGGTGTGGACTTAGGCCCCCCCCCCCCCCCCCCCCCGAGTGGTTGAAAGGCAGCGAGTGCATAACCGAGCATGACGGTGAAGGTAACACCCTCTTCCCCCACAGCTGGAGACCGTCGGCACACAATCGGTAAGCGCCGAGACCAGGTAAGCAGAAAACTTTAAATTCAGGTCTCGGTCTCCAGAGTTCGAATTGCCGTACCGATTTCTCCTTCCGGTGAGGTAAAGAGGAAGCACTGACGGGTTGAGCAGCCTTGGTTGGGCTAGGCCTCGATCTGGTGCAAGGGTCTACACACGTGGAGACCCTTGGGGGTGCCATCTTACAGGGGGGGGGGGGTAGTTGGCGCCATCTTCCCTTCTCGACCGGCGGTACGCGTGGGGCAGGGCAGTCGGCCGATGCACCCAAGTTGTGGGCGCCCAGTACGGACGTGCACAACCACGCTTGCAACTACATGCGTGCATTGAAACTCAATTCCTGTGCACCTAGACAGGCAATGACACCTGCATCCAAGAAGGCCAGAAGGCACGCTCTTTGCACAGCCTGCCATATAAGAGCCACGCAGCCTGAACTGGAGTCCTGCCTGGGTCAGCATTGCGAAGAAGCCCAGGGGGGCACCAAAGCCTGGTCCCTCACTGTCTGAAGATGGGACCAGAACTCCTACATACGATAGCTCCCAGGATCTATGCAGCCACGAGATGGCTTCTCCACAAGAAGGCACCTCAGGGGCCCCTACTCAGACTCCCCCTGGGATTAACATGGACCCAGGGACATCGTGGTTAGAAGTTTTCCAAGGGCTGTAAGCCTTTCTTCAGGCGCAATCGGCCCCGGCTGTGTCCCAGGCTCAACCCCTGCTGGAAGTACAAGATCCTCCCGGCTCTACTCGGATGCCTCGAGACATGCCTCGCCTAACCAAGAATTTCCCTGACAGGGACCTGGACACCTCAGATGATGGCGGCTCCCTGGAAGAAGGAGAAATCCCTCCAGGCCTGGAACCATACCGGACCATGCTCCACTTCTTCCACAGGGATGAATTACCAGCCCTTGTTTCCCAGACTCTGAAAACTCTGGTATTCCAGGCACGGACCCTATGGCGGAACCAAAGAAGAACCCCATCTTTGTGTCCCTTTGTAAAGTCTCATGCTACTTCCCAACGATGGAAGCCATCCAGGAACCGATTGACCTGGAGTGGGATGCCCCGGAGGCCAGCTTTTAAGGAAGTCTGGCCTTGGAAGCCTTATACCCTCTGGAACTGGCTACCAAGGAACGCCTGCATTTTCCCAAAGTGGACGCAATGGTCTGCTGTCTCAAAGCGAACAACCATTCCTGTTGAGGGAGGGGCTGCATTGAAGGATACTCAGGATAGACGATTGGAATCCATTCTTAAGCAGACCTTGGACGCAACAGCAATGACACTGCAGGTTGCTTCCTGCTGCGCTCTAGTGGCAAGTTCCTGCTTGCTCCTCTCGTGAGAGGCAAATAACTCTGGAACGTATTCTAGCGAGACGATGGAACCTGCAGCAGCCTTCCTGACGGACGCAAGCTCAGATCTGGTGCGTACTTCAGCCAGAGGAATAGCCTCGGTAGTGGAGGAATTGGTCTGCTGACGTGACCTCTAAAGCAAGTCTCACAAGAATGCCCTTTAAAGGATTTCTCTTATCCAGAAGCGAATTGGAGAAGTTAGCCAGCAAGTGGGGCGAATCTCCAGTGCCTCGGCTACTGGAAGACAGGGGTAAAAGGTCCCTCCGGAAGGTCACGGTCCTTTTGGAATGACAAACCAAGAGAGGTTACAGGCCTGTCGGCAGGCTCCAATCGTGCTCCCCAATGAGAATGGGCCGACCTGTCCACAGGAAGAGGAAGTAGGGGGTCGACTTGCCCTTTTCTACCAGAGATGGGTCGAGATCATGTCTGACAAATTGGTACTAAATGTCACCCTGCCACTCCCACACCAAGAGACTGGCAATGGAAGGCAATATCTCCGGTTCATATGCCCCAACAATATGGGGCACTATTCCATCTATTTTATCATTCCCAAGAATAAAGGATTATTCCGACCCATCTTGGATCTCAAGAATGTCAGCTGTCATCTGCGGATACTACATTTCTGCATGGAGACTCTTCGCTCTGTAATAATGACAGTACAACCCAGAGAATTCCTAACCTCCCTGGACCTCTCCGAAACCTATCTTCACATTTCAGTCCATCAAGATCACCAGCGTTTTCTGCGCTTTGCGATACTGGGTCACCATTACCAGTTCTGAGCGCTACTCTTCGTACTAGCAACCGCCCCCAGAACATTCTCCAAGATTATGGTGGTCTTGGCGGCAACTCTGAAGAAGGAAGGGATCTTGGTTCTCCCTTAGCTGGACGACTGGCTGATCAGGGCAAAATCTTCGGAGGAGAGCCGACAGGTGACCAGCAGAGTCAAGAACCTACTGCAGGAACTCGGTTGGGTCATGAACACGGGCAAGAGCAGTCTGCAGCCCTCTCAGTCTCTAGAGTACCTGGGGCCCGTTTCGACACCAAACAGAACAAAGTCTTCCTCCCTCCCCCGAGGTGAAGAAAGCTAATGGAACAACTATGGAGATTGTTGACCAATGCATGCCCCAAGGTATGGGACTATCTTCAAGTCCTCTGCTTCATGGCAGCAACTTTGGAGGTCATCCCATTGGCAAGGGACCACATGCAACCTCTCCAGCGCTCCTTACTGTCACGCTGGAACCCACTGTCCTAGGACTACTCAATTCGCCTCCAACTACCAGCAGAGATACGTTCTCAGCTTCAGTGGTGGCTACAGGAAGACCACCTGAGCAGAGGAGTAAGCCTATCCCCACCGAACTGGACCTTGCTCACCATGGATGCAAGCCTGCAAGGGTAGGGAGCCCATTGTCAGGAACTGAAGGCCCAGGGACAATGGAGCGAGGAAGAGGCGGGATGGAACATAAACCACCTGGAAGCTTGAACAGTCAGACTAGCCTGCCTGCGATTCAGCCACAGACTCCAAGGCAAAGCGGTTTGAGTAATGTCGGCCAACACTACAACGGTTGCCTACATCAACTGCCAGGGAGGAACCAGGAGCCAGCAGGTGTCTCTGGAGATAGATCCTCTCATGGCATGGATGGAGATAAACCTACAAGGGATCTCGGCCTCCCACATTGCAGGAAAAGGCAGCGTCTCAGCAGAGACAGCCTGGACTCAGGGGAATGGACGCTGTCGACCACAGCTTTCAAACTGGGGCCTCCCAGCCATGGACCTACTAGCCACCTATCTCAGTGCCTAAGTCACCAGGCTCTTCAGCCACAGACGAGAGCCACATTCCCAAAGGATCGCTCTCGTTCAGACCTGGCTGGAGGAAGATTTACTGTACACCTTCCCCCCCCCCCCCCATGGCCACTACTGGGCAAGTTCATCCGCAAGATAGAACATCACAAGGGACTAGTTCTACTAGTGGCCCCGGATTGGCCAAGGCGCCCATGGTACGCAGACATGCAAAGACTCCTTGTGGGGAGCCCTCTGTGCCTACCTCCAGCAGGGCCCGATTCTTCACGAAGATCCATCTCGATTCCCTCTTACGGTCTGGTCCTTGAGGACTTGCCTGAAGAAGCGCGGTTACTCGAAGCTCGTGATTGACACCCTGCTCCATGCGTGCAAGTTCTCAACATCCCTGGCATACATACGGATCTGAAGAATATTGGAAGCTTGGTGTGAGGACCGTGAGATACTCCCTCGGATGGCCAAGATCCCCATGATTCTGAAGTTTCTACAGGACGGTATGAAGAAGGGGTTGTCACTCAACTCCCTCAAGGTCCAAGTAGCCGCTGTCTCCTGCTTCAGAGCCGACGTGACCGGTATCAGTCTATCAGCTCATCTGGATTTGACACGATTCCTAAAAGGGGTTAAGCAACTTCGGCCACCGCTAAAGTGGCTGCTGCCCCTATGGAAGCATCTGGTATTAGACTTCTCAGCGGGGGCTTCCTTCAGACCAATGCGTGGTCTGTCACTACACCTCTTAACATTGAAGACTGTATTCCTGGTTGCAATATGTTCAGCTCGTCACATCTCCAAACTATAAGCTCTATCCTGCCAGGAACCATTCCTTAGTTTCACCCCTGGAACCATACAGCTGCACACCGTCCCCTCCTTCCTACCGGAAGTGGTTTCCGAGTTTCATTTGAACCGGGCCATCTCTGGATTAACATAAGGACTCTGAAGACTCTTGCCTTCTTCACCATTTAAATATCAGCAGACTCCTGGTGCGATACCTGGAAAGATCAGAACGTGTGCGCAAAATGGATCACCTGTTCGTTCTTCACAGCGGGAAGAATCATGGAGAAGCAGCTTTGTGGGCAACAATAGCTCACTGGATCAAGAAAGTAATCAAGTCGGCCTACAAAGAGGCAGGAAAGCCTTTACCACTGCAGGTTAAGGCTCATTCTACTAGGGCCCAGGTGGGCAGAAACCAAACTATCGCCTGCCGAGATCTGTCGGGCGGCAACATGCTTTCTCCAGGTTCTACTGCCTGGATGTTCAGGCCCAAGAAGATGCAGCCTTCGCAAGGGCAGTACTAAGTGGGCCACGGGCAGCCTCCCGCCGTGTCCGGGAGTAGCTTTTGTACATCCCACTGGTCCTGAGTCCATCTGGCTACATGCTAGGAAATGGAGAAATTACTTACCTGATAATTTCATTTTCCTTAGTGTAGACAGATGGATTAATCATCCCACCCAAGGCTGCCCCAGAGAAGGAGGACCCTGTAAAGTGAACATTGAGACTAGCCGTTGCCTACCCCTAGTTCAAGACACCCGCAGTTAGTCTGGTGTTGGCGTTAACGTAGTTGAGTGCACTGGCAGTCTCCAGTTTTGAAACCATTTTAATCAAGTTTGAGAAGTTTAATCAAGTTGTTTATGTAAAGATTATATATCCACAATGGCTTTTTGAGGAGGATACTGAGGAGCTGAGATCACTCCAGGGGTATATCTAGGGTGACATCAGCTTTGAAATCTGACTCTATCTCCCATCTGCTAGCAGAGGAACACATGGACTCAGGACAGATGGTCCTGAGTCCATCTGTCTACACTAAGGAAAACGAAATTCAGGTAAGTAATTTCTCCATTGGATTCAGACAGTAACCAGTGAGGGCCCTGACTTACGGTTTGGGGAAATTGATAAGCATGGGGGTAACCTGCATGCACGGTAGATACTACCATATGCTTGCTGGGCAGACTGGATGGACCATTGAGTCCCTTTCTGCTGTCATTTCTATGTTTCTATGATTTACTAGAAAAGTTACTAAGAATATAAACCACACATACCTAGAGTTTGAAATAAATTACTGAATATACCTTTAAACTTGATTCACCATATTGACCTTAATTCTTCTTGAATTGCCTATCAAGTGACCATCTTTAATAAAGAAATTGCTTAGGCAACAGTAGTTTTAATGAACTTTTTACTGTCCCCTCACTTGCTGCAGCTAAGTGAAATGAGCATATTGAAGATGAAAAATATATCCCCATTTTTTTTTAATTTTTATTCAAACACCCCATTTTTCCCCCTCTTCAGACAGCATCTCCTGGTAATACTGGGTAGCTCACTGACCATGGCCTGGAGGGAAAGTCTGATTCAAAATTAACTCCCTGGTTCTGCTCTTCCGCTAACAGCTTTGTCTTGTGTTTGGGCCATATCAGTGTCTCACTGGCCCTGTCAGAATGGAGGCTTGGACCCAACCCTTCAGGGACACAGTTTGGAAATCATTTACCTGCTCAGCTGCCAACATGCTCATCTGGCTCTAAGTGCAGAAAGCAGTTTGAAGCCTGCTTTCTATTAGTGCTAGGGTCAAAGAATAGTTGTGATTGATGCAAGTCGAGGCACTTTCGGTGGGTTTTTTGTTTGATTTAGAAAAATCTGAATATTGTTGCTTGATACACTTTACTGTATATTCATTTAGCCCTTGACTTAATTTCAGCAGGTGCAATGGTTGGGGAAAAATAGCTGTTCAGCCCCTGTTTAGTACTGAGTACATCCATCAAGATGTTAAAAATACCTTTTTCCTTAAGAAATATTGCATTTTTCTTATAGCTGCTTGAACCAGTTCTTCTCTTGGGCAAGGAACGTTTTGCTGGAGTTGACATCAGAGTCCGTGTTAAGGGTGGTGGTCATGTTGCGCAGGTGTATGGTAAGTGTTATGTTCTTCCCAAATTATAATAGAATAACTGCTGCAAGCTCTGGAGATAGAGCTTTAGTACAAGTAGTAGAGCAGATCTGTGGAAACTGGGGGGTCAGAAGCAAAGGTTTCTGGGAAACATCATAGGTTTGAATCAGGCCGGTTATGTTTTCCTTTCGGTCTGGCGCACATACACAGTGGGAAGATACATGCTGGAAAAATCTGCTTTGGCCTTTTTTTCAGTGTATTTGTCCTTTCTGTATGGGAGATGAGAAGTAAGCTAAAGGCTGAGACGTGCTACTTGACAGGGAATGAGCATAGATATTTACATTGGCTGGTAGTGGAAGTTCTATATATTTCTTAGCAGTTTTATTTAAACTACAGAATAAAGCTGTTAAATGAAATGTAACTGGATCTTTAAAAAAAAAAAAAAATAAAATTTTTTTTTAATCCAAAACCTTCCTGCTGAATCTTGTCTTTTTATTTTGTTGAATTTATAAAGGACTGAATTCAAATGGTGGCTTTCTAATGTGTGTATTTATTTATTTTGTCACAGCTATTCGCCAGGCTATTTCCAAATCATTGGTGGCTTATTATCAAAAGTGTAAGTGATTTCAATGCCTTAGTTGAAATGAATACATTGACTTTTTCCTGGCAGTTTCTTCCTCTGAGTTGGAAGCCCAGTCAGAACCAGGTCTGGAATTCAACACCATGAACTTTCATATGCAGATAATTAGCCCAATCCTTGATAGTGACAGTCCATAGCCAGTGGCCATGCACCCTGCAATTGTGTACTCTCAAATCCAGTTCCTTAGTTTTGCCATTTTGTGATAACTGGGGTGGGCGTTTCCTACCTAGACACGGTATCAGTGCTACCTGTGCATTATTGCACAGAACACTTCCACTGACCCACCAGGCCAGCCCATAAACTGATTTTATATTGAAATGAATTATTATATTTCAACTTTCCCTTCCAGATGTTGATGAAGCTTCCAAGAAAGAGATCAAAGACATCCTAATTCAGTATGACAGGACCTTGCTGGTTGCAGATCCTCGTCGTTGTGAATCCAAGAAATTCGGTGGACCTGGAGCTCGTGCTCGCTATCAGAAGTCTTACCGTTAAATGTTTTGTACATCTGTATTTCCAAATAAATCTGGAGAAAAACTCTAATCTCATCTCTTTTCCTGTCATAAAAAACTTCACATTTGGAAAAAAACATTGATGAATAGTACCCATTTTTTACATTAAATGTATTCACAGTGCATATTCATTTCCTAAGTTGGTGGTGTTAAACATACACTAAATGTATAATTTATTTTAAAGTAGCTATGAGAAAATTAAGAAGCTAAAGCTGGGCAGTAGGCTATGGCCTGTATCTTTTTTGTATGTACTGACAACTGGTTGTGAAAATCTAGCACCCTTACTTATTGCATCTGTTCCATTAATCTGTCCATGTTCTTACTTCAAAACAGTCTCTTGCATTGTTATATATTATACATTCTAAGAAGTTTTTTCTTTTTTTTTGGAACAAATTCCTTAGATAATTTGTTCCATATTGCAATTGTTGGATTGTCTTACCTTCAGATTTGACACTGGAATTATTTTAAACTTCATGACATATTCCTGGTATTTTATACAATATTTAGCTGTTGTGCCAGTAAAAATGTATTTGCCAGTAGAGAATTTGGACTGGAAATGTATAAAAAAAAAAAAGTTCAATACTTGGTAAAAATGAACCAGTAACAATCATGTTTATGGATTTCTTTTTTTTTTTTTTTTTTTTTTTTTTTTTTACTAAAGTTCCATGGAAATCGTTAACTTTTTTTTGCCTTCCTTTCCCTGTTTGTACCCAGATAAGTCCAGACTCCTGGGTTTTGCTTCCCTTCCAGCAGATGGAGACAGTTTCATAGCCACTGCCACATAACCTGGTGTGCCACCTGCAGCTCCTCAGTATCTGTGTCTCCAGCAGATGGAGGAGTTGCAAAACCTGCAGGTTCTGTACCTAAGATTAAAAATAAATAAATAATTAGAAAGAAGAGGATATTTAGGAGCAATAAGAGATTATCCTCACAGGAGGTTGGCAGGGGTTGGGGACCCTAATTTGCTCCCTGATTCATGCTGGAGGTGAAAGCTGGTGCCCCAGTTCCCTCACCTACAAGAGGATTGAAGGAAGCCTCTGTCACCTTTCACTCAGAGAAGTTCTCTGTCAGTTTTTAAGAAAAAAGAAAATCTGGCTGCTTTTTCATTTAGCTCTCCCTGTCAGTGGTGGCAGAGGGAGGTAAGCCATTGAGGGGGCTTCTGTCTTTGCGGCTCTCCCGCTACCTTCTCTTCTGGTATATGCTGTATAGTCGGGGTTGGGCCGAGCCATGCCAGGCGGTGCACAGCTCTTGTTTGTCTAGGGCTAGCCAATGTTCCCGATGCCTCTCTGGTGGGGAGGGTGCATGGGGGAGGGGGAGACACGACTATAGTTGCATCTTCAAGGCAGGGTGGCCCTGGTTTATTCACCAGCTGTGATGCGAGAGACTACCGATCTGTTCCTGCTAAGTGCAGGAATGGTGGCCATCTGCTTCGGAAAGGACGAAGGGTAGGAGATCTGCCAGTGCTGTCGCCAGTGGATTCTATCCTCTGGAGCCCATGAGGGGAGGTCTGAGAGGAATCCAGATATTCTGAAGGGAGATTTTCTTGCTTCTGCACCCTTTTCACCAGTTTATTCCCTTGATGCATGAAGCCTTTATGGCCCAGAAGGCTGCAGAGCGGTACTTCCCCAAGCAGAGGAATTCAGAAGCTCCATGCAGAAAGAGGTCCAAGTTTTTGGGGAGCCACAAGGGTTTAGAGATTCTTTGGTCCAGCTGTGACAGGGGTTGTTGATGGTTGTGTCTGGTGATGGTTCTTCTGACACCATTCCATCCAGGAATGGGCAGGATCTGGATGAGGAAATGAAGTTCCTGGAGTTCTTGGGTGCATGCTTCGATACCAGAGTGGGAAAAGTCTTTCTTACAGAGAAGCATATTATCAAGCTGCAGGCTCAAGTTCTGAACTTATTGGAGACCCGAGTGCCCAGGGTCTGGGATTACTTGCAGGTCCTCTGTTCCACGGCATCTATTTTGGAGTTGGTCCCAAGGGCATTTGCTCATATGAAACCTCTACAGAAAGTATTACTATCCTGGTGGAATCCGATGTCAGAGCAATTTCATCTTCCCCTACAGTTTAGTCAGCCAGGTTCAGTCTTTCGTGGTGGCTTGGCTGGGACCATTTGTGCCGTGGGATGGACCTGGAGAGGCCACAGTGGATGGTAGTGAGTACCGAAGCCGTTCTTTCCGGTTGGGAAGCCATGTGTCTATCGCAGTCTGTGCAAGGCCAATGGTCAGAGGAAGCATCCTGGTGCATCACTTGCTTAGAGACGAGAGCAGTGCAGTTGGCTTTGCAGGAGTTTCTACCTCTCTTGTGCAACTGTCAGATCAGAATTCTGTCAGACAATGTGACGACTGTGGCCTACATCAACTATCAGGGTGGTAGAAGAATTGAGCAGTGGCTCAGGAAACGGGGGTGCTGGGTGGAGCAGCATCTGGCCTTGATAGTGGCTTCTCACATTGTGGGGTCCAATTAATGTGCAAGCAGATTTTCTCAGCTGATATCAATTGGATCCCAGAGAATGGGAGCTATCAGAGGAAGCAATGAGCCTCATTACTTGCTGATGTGGCATGCCCCATATGGATCTGTGTGGATGTCTTACATCATCACATGGAAGCGTTTCATTGAAGATATATTTTTTATATGGCAAGGCTCGAGTGAGATGTTACAGGCATTTTTGGAGGAATTAAATCAGGGAGATCCAAATTTGAAATTTACATATACCTGCAGCACAGAAACAGTTACCTTCTTGGATATGACTGTATATGTAGATAATCAGAAATTAGTAGCAACAGTGCATCGAAAAATCACTGACAGGAACACTTTACTTCACTTTAGTAGTTTTCACCCTAAAAGATTACGAGAGAATATACCCACTGGTCAATTTCTTCGATACAGAAGATTGTGTACATCTGTAGATGAATATAAAATCCAATCTCAGAAATTAAAAGACCGATTTATAGTTTGTGGATATAAGGCATCTTTGGTTAAGAAAGCATATAAAAGAGCCCTATATGCAAATAGGGATAATCTCTTGGTACAAGATGAAAAACATAGTCCCACGAGAGTGGCGTGTATTATACCATATTCCTCTAAAACTAGGGAAATTAAAGATAGTATCCTAAAACATTGGCAAATGCTTGTATCTAACCCTATATTTGGTGAAAACCCTATTTTTGCCATAAAAAAGAGAGAGAATTTGGGGGGATACTTTAAACACCGGAGAGTGAAGGAAGGTGGTGAACAAATGAAGAGACAGACCAGTTGTGGTAAATGTTCTGTTTGCCAACATGTTTTGATGATCAAAGAATTCCAGCATTCTCATTTGAAATATCCGTACCGTTTGTTAGGGACTTTCTCGTGTGAATCTAGGGGGGTGGTGTATGCAATTATATGCCCTTGTGGCTTGATTTACATAGGACAAACTAGTAGAATGATACGGTCCCGAATTATAGAGCATAGAAGCCGGATTAAATTGTTGAGCATTGGGCAGAACAGTTGCATACTATTGAAGATATAAAGTTTTTTGTATTAACTGAATTATCTCTACCAAATGGTGGTGATTTATCTGCGGCACTTAAACGATTGGAACAACGCTTTATTTTTAATTGGGGTATGGTGGCCCCAAGGGGACTGAATGGTCCCATTGAATGGGAGGCTTTTTGGCATTAATGTTGATTGATTATCAGGTGCATTCTGTTTATTCATTATTGGATGATATAAAAGTGGAGGAAACGTGGTTACGTGGTTGTACTGTTGTTGAACATGTGACTTCCGTGATCCGGAGAAAGAGCGGCAGACTCGGAGAAGGTAGGTTTCCGTGAACTTTGGTTTCAGTTTGGTTCCGATTTCAATAGTTGCAAACTCCTGAAGGAGCATATGTCTAGTGTATGTTTTGGCATGTAGAGTTGCATTGCTGTTCCGTTTCTTTTTTGTGTTTATAGATTTTACTATGAAAAGCTGATAAACTCGAGTGATGATAAATTGTTAAGTGACTCGGTATTGAGCTAAGGTTTGACAAACTTGTGTGTGAACAAAGAAATTTCGTGAAGGTTAGTAGATAATAAATCAGTCTGACATAGGTTTATAATTGTAGTTATGGAGATATGGTGGTAGTAAATGTGATATGTTTTTCCGATAGACAAGAGGTACGAGACTTTGGTGTTTTGATGAGTCCCTGATGAAGCCCTGATGCGGGTGAAACAAGGTGCTTTTGTTGGACATAGTATACATTGAGGAGAGAAGATGCAACCAGTACCTTTTTGAATTCCACGGTACTGTACTGTACTGAACATCGTATACATCGAGGAGCAAAAAACATTGAGTGCAGTGTGTTATCTGTCACCCCGTTTTAAAAAAACTAATGAGTATTAAGCCCACTATATGGTGATGAGAGAGTGAAAATTGTTAAAAAGTGTATATAACATATACCTATTCATGTGATAAATATAGACATTGAATTTTTTGTGGGGGAATAGTCTAAGACGTGGGGAAAGGAATTTAGACAATATAACGCATTTGTGTACATTGTATTAATCGGATTGTCACATTGTTTCTTGTGATGTTTTTAAGGGTGTGTATGGAGAGTGAATGTGAGTAGTCAGTTTTAATTGTGTCTAGTGAGACTGATGTTTTTACATGTATATCAATAAACAATGGTTTTGTGTGATACGATATTATAGAGTGTATTAGATTATATATTAAATTCTCTCAGTGTGTACGTTTGTAGTATTGTGGGAGAGAGTAGGAAGTACATTACCCTGTGTTGTAATTACCAGGTCAATTCTATAGCAGTTTTGCGTACAAGACTCGATTTATTATTGTAACTTATCCTTTAGTGATGCGCTCTCTATTAAAAACTACACACTTAGTGATTACCGTTGTGTGTGTGGGTGTACCTTGAGCTTCCCTTCTCTTTTTGAAAAGCTTGTTTAAAGAGCCAGGTTTTTAGATTTTTTCTAAATGTTTTGTTTTCTCTTTGTAACCTTAACTCCAAGGGCATGGAGTTCCATAGTATGGGTCCCGCTAAGGATAATGCCCTTTCTCTTTTCAGATCAAGCGGATTGCTTTTGCCTAGTGGCTTGGCTTTTGAAAGAGGCAATTAAGGAAGAAAAGATATCCAGATGATGTTATTTCTACTCTATTGCAGGCTGAAAAGCCTTCCACTTCTTTGGCGTATGTCTGGCTTTGGAGGATCTTTTGCATCTTGGTGTCCAGAGCAAGGGATTGATCCTAAGTGATCATTGGTGGTGCAGATTCTGGCTTTTTTGCAGAGAGGCTTAATGAAAGGTTTATCCTTTAGTTCCCAGCGACTGCAGGTGTCTGCCCTGGGCTATTTGCGAGGCAAGATTCATGGAACAACCCTGGCTGTGCATCTGGATGTGGTACGTTTCCTCCGAGGGGCGAAGTATTTGTGCCCTCCTGTTCATAAGGTGTGTCCTTCTTGGAGTCTTACCTTGGTCCTCAAGGGCTTTGTGCGGCACAACTTGAGCCTCTTAAAAGGGTCACCATAAAAGATCTCACTTTGAAGGTGGTTTTCTTGGTGGCGATTTGTTTGGCTAGAAGGGTGTGAGAACTTCAAGCCCTGTCCTGTAGGGGGCCTTTGTTGTGGATTTCAGAGTCCAAGGTCTCTTTTCTGCCGAAGGTGGTTTTGGCATTCCATTTAAGTCAATCACTGGAACTTCTGGCTTTCCCAAATCTGAAGGTTGGTGCGCCTCATGCAAAAGAATTAAGAAGTTTGGATGGCCGAAGGGCGGTGTTACAGTATCTAGAGGTCACTAACAGTTTCAGATTGTCAGATCACCTTTTAGTGCTATGGACTGGTGTGAAAAAGGGTCATAAGGCATCAAAGGCCACAATTTTGCATTTGTTGAAGGAGGCTATTGGTTCCATCTACAGCTGTCGCGGTCGTCCTAGCCCGGAGGGTTTAAGGGGGCATTCTACCAGGTCCCAGGCAGTCTCCTGGGCAGAATGTCAGTTTCGCGCAAGAGATTTGCAGGGTGGCTACTTGGAAGTCTCTGCAATCTTTTGGCAGACAGTATCAATTGGACGTCCAGGCCCCGGATGTTGGCAGTTTCAGTGAAAGTGTAGTTGGAGCAGGAGTCTCGCGGTCCCACTCCGGTTAGGGAAATTGAGGTATATGCCAGGAGTCTGGACTGATTTGGGGTACGTAAAGGGAAAGGAAAATTTGGTTCTTACCTGCTAATTTTTGTTCCTAAGTACCAGCACTCTGTCCAGAGTGCTGCCCAGTGGGGGAGAGGAGGTTTGGACCGATCAGTCTGTTGACTGAGTCTGGAAAAAATGGCACAGGATTCTGATTAGTCCTTAACAATTAAGGTTCCAAAATTGGATAGAGTTCTGTGTTATAAATTTTCCTCTTTCCTCTGCTCAGGTGGGGGATATTGTTGCATTAGATTATTAAAACTTTTTTGCTGTCTTAACTTGGGTACTTAGTAATAGTGAGGGACTGCAGGTGCCATACCAGGTTCTGTGGCGGTGTCTGCGAAACTGTCTCCATTGGCTGGAAGGGAGGCCAAACCCAGGAGCCTGGACTGATCTGTGGCACTATAGGAATGAAAGTGAGCAATTTTCCTTTTCAGAACAATTATTTCCAAACTCATTTTTAAAAGACTGTGATCATTTTATTTTTTAAACTTCAATTTTTCTGCTTTGGTTGTGCCAAGGGCACCTCCATCTCGGGAACATAAATATTTTTGGCCTGAGCTCTCTAACAGTGTAGGGAGGAAAGGGTGTGTGTGATGGTTCTCTTGTTTGTGCTGTAAGCCCTAGCTCTTACATTTTGGTAGTTTTTACCTCATTGAGTTATTAGACTGATTTGTAAAATGTGACTATTTTTTAAGGTATCTCTTCAAAAGATGTGGTTTATGCATAGCTTTATAAGTAATATAAACCCACAGCCTTTCCCTTCCCCCTTCAAGAATTTGGGGGGGAATTGCAAAATGACTACCCTCCTGTTCCATTCTGTAGAGTGAAAAAGAAAAAGGTTAATTAACAGAAAATGTTGTTATACTTCATATTCTATGTAACCACTAGAGGGATGTATTTTCCTTTTTAATGACACTTCTGTTCTTGTAATAGATTTTGTAAACAAATGAAAGCAAAAAACTTTGCAAACTGTTACCAATATTCCCTGAACAGGCATGTGTTGAGTAAAGTTACAGATGCTGTATAATCTTCAGTTTTTCCAGCAAGCATACTCTGCAGTAGTACATGCCTGTCTCCTACACAGTTGGATTGGTAATACACTGTTTTCCTTATTGCTATATATCACCTTCAGGACTGCAGCACAAAGCGATAAGTGCACAGATCATGTGTACACTATCCCATGATATTTACAGTCACAGCTACTCTTAGCCACAATAAGGACAATTTTAGTGAATGACTGATGATTAAGCTGGGTATTGTGCTCTAAGGCCATTTCATAAGTGCCAGTTGCACCACAAACACCAGGTCACTGTGCCAGAGAAGGCTTTACTGAAACAGCTATTGGCACAGCAGACATTATATGATGGTCATTCACATCTTTAATGAATGATGTTACAAGAGTCATTCTAGTAGAATTTCTATTTTATTGTTTAATTCTAAAGTTTCTGCTTTATATTGGGGTTCCTATATCTCATATATCTAATGCCAGCAGCATCCGCTACACCACTGTTTAAAAAAAAAAAAGTGTGCTAGTTACACACTCACTGTATCTGAAACTTGGTCATTTCCAGTCATGTTTCTAATGGCTTCACAAATAAGAATATTGTAAATGAGTTAAAATGCACTGAAAGCTTAAGGTAGCCTTCATTTGGTTTAGTAATTTGCTAGCTTTCTCTATACCTATTTTCATATTCACATAGGATTATGCCTCATTGCTCTAAAGAATGTTCACTACTGCTGTTGTCATAACAATACAAATGGGGGTTTATAATGATCTTTTGAACTTACTCAAAGTATACAAACTGTAATAAAAGGTGTCTCCCTAATCGTTTGTAAGTTAAAAAAAAAAAATGACTACAATGCTAATAACGATCTGCCTGATAGATATCATGTACCTTTATAGGAGACTGAACACACATTTAGGATATTTTATTCAGTAAGATCATTTGACCTTAACTATTACCCTTTTCAAATCATACTTCATAATTACATAAACATTTAAAACAACCCAGACGATAAGACTTTTTTGAAGTTAAAATGATCAGGCACTTGAGAACTTGCAAAGGGCTCAACAGCACCCTCTGTTTAACTTCTCATGAATCATAAAATTATATTCCCTGACAGCAGCTGATAAACCCATCAAACTCCTAGCCCCTCCTTCCTCGTCACACTAACACTTAAATGCCTTGTATGAATCACTTATTTTTTGCTTGTACTATTAGTACTTGAGTAAGGGAGAACTTGCTGCTAAATGCTGGCCAAGAATTGTATTGTTAGTCCAACAAAAATTCCTCACAATTTTTTTTGGCTTGTTTCTATTTGTAATGGGTGTGTGTTTAAACCCATGCATTCAAGTCAACCATCATGGTAATTGTACTAATTTAGAGTATCTGATGACAGTTAAAACAAATTGGCCCATCCACTCTCCAGTTTTTCTGTAGAAGCTTGCTTGCTTGCTTATTGGAGATTGGTCATTAAAAAATTCAACTTTGATAAACTTTCTCTTGGATTTTTGCTATCCTAGATAAATAAGTACACAAGTTCCTTTGTTCAGTCCAACATCCCCTACCTCCACTGTGTAGAACTAGTGATGTACCCTTTCTACATTAGTATATTTAACCCTATCCATCGATGCCAGGGCTAGTTAGCTCCAGTTTTGGATTGCCACAAACAGGTTTGCTTTTCACGACATCCATGATGTATTTGCATATAAGGGAGGCAGTGCGTGCGGCTCTACCTCATCCATATTCATTGTGGATATCCTGAAAACCAGACCTGGTTGTGGTGCTCCAGGACCAACATTGCCTACTCCCTGATCTATTCAGTGATAGCTCTGTCCAGTTATTTTTAATGTGAATTATCCTTTGCTATTTTAACTCGATCACATATTTCCTATTTCATGATTATTCACTTTTTTATTACTAAAAGTAATTTGTTTTATAATTTATCCATGCTTGTTTATCTATAAATAAGAACATAAAATATGGTATCAGGCCAGGGACCCATCAAGCCACCATCCTGGGTCACAAGTATCCAGCAGATCCAAAAAAGTGAGTATATTTTTTTACTAGTGAAAATTTCCTGGTGTTGCTTGGGTTGTTTGGTTCATAACTCATTAAACTTTTAAAATCAAACATGTAAAAACGATTTATTAACTAATTAATATAGCATATAGAAACTTAGAAAACATCTCAGTAAATTACATTGATGGTATATTAGATCTCTTCCATTGCTGAACTCTATAAAGCACAGCGATTGCTATTGAAGATTTAAAAAGCACTGGTTCCAGTACAGATCCATGGGGCACTCCGTTATTAACTGACCTCTTGTGCAAACTGACCATTTAGTCCTGTCTTGTTTTCTCTGTTTTAATGGGTTGGCAATCCACAACAGTAGCATAGCCATGGTCCACCCACTTTGGGCTCAGGCCCACCCAATCAGGGCTGCTGACACTAGAAAAAGAGGCCTGCAGCATAGCCGTTATTCACATCCCATGTTGGCCAAAAGCTGCCATGGGACTCCATCCAGTGGTGACTGAAGAGGCCTGTGGCATGGCAGCTGCAGTTCCCATCCCGCAGTGGCCAAAGGACAAAGTTTCGGTGGGACCCAATTCTACAGTAACAGAAGGATAAGACCACTGCAGACCTCATCTTATGCTGGCTGAAGAAGAGTCCTTGTGTATATATGAATGGGAACCTGTATGTGGGGGGAGAGTCTGAGCGAGAACCTATGTGTGTGTGAATCTGAAAGCCTGGGTATATGATGGGAACTTGAGAATAGGAGATCATGTTTATGAGTCTGTGGCAACCTAAGGGAGAGTCTCAGCCTGCATAAGAAGCTGTGTGTTGGGGGGGGGGGGGGGGGTAAGGTAGGCTGAGAGTGTGCACCTCTGTGTGTGTGAGAGTTTGTGTTTGCCTTTCTGAAACTGAATTCCTATGTGACATGTTCTGCAAATTAATTGTATTAGAAGACTCCCACAGGCAGCACACCTACCTTTTGATGCAACAGGGATGATCTGAGCATCACCCTGCTTATTAAGGTACCCATACACAAACACCAATCTTTTGACCTAATTTTTCAGTGTGCAAATAATCTAGATCCTAACAATAGCTGTGGATCTAGTCTGATCGGATCACTCCCTTGTTCAGGTCACCGTTCTAATATTACTACATCCAGTACTCATCTCTCCCCTCTAAACCACACACCAGGAACCTATGCATTATAAATGAAAATTAAAAAAAATCTTAATATTCCAGTAAACAACTACTTCAGCCTTGCCTGAATGATTAATCTACCAACAGAGCAATGAATTCATTTCAGCTATTGACACCCTAGCTTCTCTCAAGCCTAACCGTACCAGACAACCTAAAAACTCCCAATGGTACCACAAGGGTCTGCTTCTCAAAACAGTTGTTAGTAACGAGCATGGTAGAAAATCAAAACATAACTTGCAGGCCTGTAAGGAATACTCATTCATATATGTAACAGCCATTTGACAATAACTCATGGAAACTCTCCAATACAGAATCTGGAACACTCGATAACTCTACAGAAGACTACATAACATAGAAGACTACAGAACATAGCAGAAAACTGCAGAATTATTCATGGATAAAATTAAAGCTATTTGCTCTTTTGATATATCTCTCTCCACCTCACCTAAGTAGTAACCATCCCCCAACCCTTGACAGGTTTATGTCAGGTGTTGGCTTCCTCTGAATAGTAGTTCATTGTCTTGACTTCAGAGCTATCACTCCCCAAAAGGTGGAGAAAATCCTCCAAGAATCAATTGATCAATGAGCTCCTTAGACCCAATTGATCCCAAATTTATCTGTAACCTGAAACAAGACCTAGCCCTTTGGCTATCTTCCATAATCAATGTTATCCTATCTCAAGACTCCTTACCAGATTCACTAAAGAAGACAATCCATCAAACATCCTGAAGAAACTAGGCTCTGATCCAAAAATAATTGACCATTATTGTTCAGTCTCCAGCCTCCCCTTTCTACTCAAAAAAAGTAGTTTACTTCCAACTCTTCAATTTCCTTGAAGAGAGCAATATCGTATATCCTCACCAATCTGGCTTTAAAAAAGGTCACAGAATGGAATTGGTCCTAGTAGCCATCAACAACGTATTCATCTTAATGCAGATCAACGGGGGTGACTCTATCCTAGGTCTATTAAATTTATCAGTGATCTTTTATATACTTGATCACCTATTCCTGATCCAGTGCTTAAGAAACATTGACATTGAAGGCACTGCCCTTTTATGGTTTGAGTCTTTTCTTTCCAACAGAACGCAAACTTTCATGGGCCAACAAATCATCCTCTCCTAAAGATCTAAATTGTGGTGCCACAAGGCTCTGTTCTCTCCCCGATCCCCTCATATTTATATTTGACCAATCTGCTATCTTATCCAGTCTGTCAACATTGAATGCCACCTATTAACAGGTGGCATTCAACTGTGTAAAAATAGGACCCGACCAAGCGTCTTTCATTGCTAATCTTAATAGCTGTCTAACTGCAGTGTCTTGATTCTGCTATGATAGCTAATTCTAAGTAAGAAAGAAGTTAGTAAGGGGTTCCCTTACTAACTTTACCTCTCTTTACCTTAGAATACACATCAGTGCTCCTTAGAGTTGATGCATCATTTTGAACTCAGTTAATTATTTATGAGATCAGAGTCACTCAAGATTTCAGTCAGAGATATATTCTTAAAAAAGAATGATTTTTATTTTACATGAGGAAAGTGAAGGCTTGCTCCAAACTTCTGTATATAAAATCACACAAATAAAAAGTAAATAATCAATCAAGTTATATCATAGATACAGAAAAATTTAAAAATTAAAATGGTTTCTTACCAATGAGTTAAGACTGCCAGGATCTTGGGCATGCCACACTCTGGATAGCATAGCATCCTCAAGCTTCCAAACTTCCCTGTATATATACTCTTTTTCTTGTTGACCATTCTTGGACTCATGGCCCAAGAATTTAAATACAAATTTTATTTCAATACAGCTCAAGTCACACTATCTCAGAGACAACTGGTCTCATGTATTTTAATTACTAAAAAATTACATATATAAGTCAGGTTACATGGTAGGAGAATTTAGCTATAAAAAAGTCTTTGATCTTAGATATAGTGCTTTGTCAACCATCTGGGTGCTTTGATTTGCTTCTACCACCATTAATATATTTTATTGGCAGAAGAGCACCTGATTACATATTTCTAACTTCATTACATAAGTAAAGAAATGTCAAAATGACATAGGCATCTAGCATCTAAAACTCCTAATGACTAGATATATTAAATACTATTTGCAGTAGGCATATGTCTATACTGATTTCAAAGGTCAAAAGATGTTGGTTTTTTTATCTAGAGGTTTGTGCCAATTAAGACCCAAACTCTGGGAGCTTTTCCAGGTTAGAATACATCAGTACTGAAGGCCATTCTCTGTTCCTTATGTTAACAAAGCACTGGCTATCTTCCCAATTCTAACAGCTGTATAAGGTCTGTGGGAGATAAGAAAAAAAATGAAAATGGAAACAAGATGCAGCACTAGTCATTTCAAGAGTTCAGAATCGTTCAGGGGTTACAGATTTTCATACTTCTGTATTTTAGAGATATAGGGGACCTAGGCACCATCTCAGCAGTACCTATTGGCTCATTGACTACAGACTTAAACTAAATTTTTACTGTTTAAATTACTGTTTACTAAGTTATTCTGTAAGAAACAAGATGCATAGGCCTTATTCGTTCTAATCATTTGCGGTAAACTGTTTATACCATTACTAAGTTATTCTGTATAATTACATAAGAGTGCTTAATACTGCTTTATATTGTTTACTAAGTTACTCTGTAAGAAATAAGATGCATATGCCTTATCTGTTCTAATTGTTTGCTGTAAACCGATGTGATATCTCGGATCGAATGTCGCGATATAAAAATAAATAAATTAATTCTCTAAATCTGAACTCTTCTGGTTAAGCTGTTGAAACGATCCCCTGCTTTCTCTACCTTCACTGTCAGGAATCCCCCTACATTCCAAGGAAGCAGTAAAGCTTCAAATCGACAAAAATCTCACAATGGAGTCCCACATGTCAAAGGTAGTAAGGTTTCCTTCATTTATCTACACCAAATCAGTCATCTTTGGTTCTATATTGATCAACACATGTACTAATCACCAGCTGGATTGACTATTGTTATTCTCCACTGAAAGGCATCTCCCAATACAGTATGGAACACCTCCAAATTTTGCAAAATATTGTAGCTAGAATCTTGATAAGGGCCAAATCGACAACCACATGATGCCAATATTACATAGGCTGTACTGGTTCCCTGTAGAAACTAGATTAAATTAAAAACCCTTTGCATTATTTTCAAATGTGTGTAGTAAGATTATTTTTGGCAGTTAGTTAATTAAATTCCAGGAAGTCATTGTATGGGAAGGTAGAGGATAATAGATCAAAACAATCACCAATAATTGATAAATATAGATAAATAAATATGGCACAGCTTAGCATAAGGATCATTAAGGCCTGAATCTGTAGCATGCGGCCTTTTGGTTTTCTTTCAAGACTGCATGGTGCTAATGAGCTGACGATAAGCAGGATACTCTGATCTTTTGTTTTTCTAAGAAAAAAGGCTGGTGAAGGCTAGTATTCAGAGTCTAGCAGAGGATACCTCCTTAATAGCCATAGCCGGGCCATAAATCTTATTGTAAGTGTGATTTTTATTTGGCCATAGCTTAATGGGCTGCAGCTGGCTGGCTAATATCAGAGCTATGAGTACGAATCAGAACACTTAATACTGGCAGACGCTGGATTAAAACCAGATTGAATGAGAATATAAAATGCTGCAGTTCTAGATGATGTTGTGCTGGAAGTGGACTCTTGGCCTGGTGCAGGATTGGTACAGCCCTGCCACCAGGAGGCGGAGCACATGAGGAGACAGAGGCTAGCTGGAGCTTCGCCAATAACAGTCCGGGGACTTAGGTGGGCCTCTGATGGTCTCCCAGAGAGGTAGTGGAGGGGTGTGCCCATGACGAGCAAGGGAGCACAGCTGATGCAGAGAGGATGGGCTAGACCCAAACTGGAGGCTCCGGAGACCTCAGGGAGGTAACAGTTCAGGAAGGCTTTCTGGGCGAGGCAGGCAGCACCTGTGGGTCTAGCCGGACGAAGGCCATGGATGAAATCCAAGCAGGTCGGTACGGAAGGTCAGAAGAGAGTGTCCGAGTGAAGCGCAAGGGTCAAAGCCAGAGTATCCATCCAGAAGAGGTTAGCCAAAGCAGGGGTCAATACCAAGGTCAGTCCAAGCATAATCAAGGCAAGTGAGGGTCAGTTCCAGGCAGCAGACAAAGAGAGTAGTCAGGCAGCAGTGGTCGGTTCCAGGCAGCAGACGAAGTGAGTGGTCAGGCAGGCCGAGGTCAGTACCAAGAGATCCAGTCCGAGAAGGTACTACCTGGGAAGGACACAGGAAGGAACACAGGGCACAGGAACACTGGAACACACGTGGGCGAAGGAACACTGGAACAAACTGGAACACAGGAACAAGCAGACAAGCAAAGACACAGGAACACAGCAAACTAGAGATACCAAGGTGTAGATCTGTTTGCCAAGGCGAAGGCTTGGGGGACAGGGCCTCACTTTTATACTGGAGTCAAGTGATGTCATTGGGCTGCACCACGGAGCTGGTTCCCGCCCTCTAAAGAGCCGGGTGGTCCATGCTTGCATGCCTAGGGGCGGGGCCGGTGCTGGAGAGGACGCCGCACTCCGGCGTGGAGCTAGGTCCGACGTGGAGGGCCCAGTAGATGCTGCTGCAGGATGCCGCAGACAGGCGGTGCTGGCAGTGGCAGTGGGAGAGGATGACCCGGGACCCGCTAGTGCAGGAGCGAGGTGAGCAGGCCCGGGTGTGGGCCTAGCATGGACGGAACGCTCAACAGATGAGCCATGAACATGAACAGATAGCTAGTGCATGGGGTCTCTGAGCTCGTTGTCTTCCATTTCATAGGATACATTGGCTCATAGAAAGGAAGGCCTATGAGGGACGCATTCTTTGTATAAAATCTTTCCTTAGTTGTATCTTTGTTATTGTAATAACTATTTGCATTGATTAATCTATGTAATGCTTATAGTGATGCTGTGCTTATTACTAATATTCACTTTTATATTGTTTCTCTTTACTAATTTTATACCATATTTTATTATATTTAGTAAACTAAGTTTTGCTTTTACAAGATTGTATGTGTATGTTCTATGATGTAATATAGAACTACTCAGCCCACCTTTCACAATATGAGAATAAGCAGACTCCTGAATACCTGTCCTGTCTTATCACCTCCTACAGTCCCACAAGAGAACTCTGTTCCTGACAAAAAGTCTTTCTCACCTCCCCACTACCTCCTAACTTCTGCAAACCTGTCCTATACAAGACTTGGGGTTTCAGCTGTTATATTCCCAAAATCTGGAGCAAGCTTTTACTAACTCTTCACCTTGAACCATCCTACTTCACTTTCCAGAAGAAAGCAAAAGCATGGCTGTTCAATCAAGCCTTCTTTCAACCTCTTAATGAAGCCACATATAACCCTTGAACATATATGTCACTTGTATACCTTTTAGTCTATTCTTATTTTAGAAAAGAGGTAGGATATCAAATGTTTGGAAATAAATAATTAAATACATATTTTTTTTAAAAGGTGAATAGCTGTGCTTTGCTTTTTTTTTTTTTTTATCTGTTGACCCCACATGATTTTATAAACTTCAATCATACCCCCTCTCAGGCATCTCTATTCCAAGCTGAATAGCCTATTTAGACTGTCTTCATAGGGGAGCAGTTTCATCCTCTTTATAATTTTTTGTCACCCTCCTCTGCACTATTTCTAGTTCTGCTACATCTTTATTTATTTATAAAATTCTTATAATACACATATTCCAGGACAGTTCACAGCAGTTTACAATAGTACAGACACAATATTAAAACAATAAAATACATTACAAAATGTAAACAAAGAAAAGGCAGCATCTATTGCTGAAATGCCAGCTCAAAGAATTCTTTAATGCTTTCTTAAACACAATCATAGTTGGTGCAATGCATTTAGCTTTGCTATATAAACCAAACTACTTCCTTTGTAATTTGGCACTTGGTGAATTCCTGTGGTTCTGTTGTACCAGACCAGTCTTAAAAAAGCTTGTGAGGGTATTTCACACTCTGAAAGGCTGTGATGCAGGAAGAAAGAGATGAACAGTGACAAATTCATGTCATAAAAACAGGGCTGCTTTTAGTTGCTAATTTTTTCCAGTCTTTGAAGTCTGATCTTCAGGTTTTACACTTCAAGTCAACTTTAGATTTTGTCAAAATGATAACTTGATATGTAAAATTAGTTTTTGTAGTAGGAAAAGTTGCATTCTCAAAATAATCCTATTCAAAAATGAATCATTTTCAGAGGATTTTTTTTTTAAATTAAAAGAACAAGAGGCTTATTTCAATACATAAGAAAACTAAATGTGCCTTGATTTGTGTGCAGCAGCTGATTCACAACTTCTGCTTCAGGCCCCTCTTCCAGCTTTTCTCAGGAGATGTAAATAATGTGGCCATTGTATACCTACATGAAGTACCTGGATTTCAGCTGAAACTCCACAGAGACATTCCGGTTTTATGTTACTTTTTCATTTATTTGACATTAGAAACTTGAAAACAATCTCCTGTTATTTCCAAGTAAACGAACCTCTTGTACTGGTAGGTGTTTTTTGGTAGGATGGCAAGTTGGAAAAACAAATAAACAAGGAAATCAAATTAAACGGCCCCATTTATTTTCCTTTCAAATTATTTAAAATTTTTGTGGTGTGCGAGGGATGTGTTTGTAGTAATTTATAATTATTTAAAAAGTAATACTTAGAACAATGTATTCTTTCATTGACCGAACTTTTCATTTTTTAATTCTTTATTTTTATTACTACAGTGTGTGTGTATAAAAATGTGTGCAAACAGATAAATGTGTGTATGTGTAATTTAAAATATTGTCATCGTTTGTAAGGGGATATATTAGCTTCCACCTAGAATTCTCAGGACTCATTGGCACATTTAGCAATCTTTGCAAGGAAGTAGAGCGGTCAGACCTATTCTTAGTAGTCTTAAATACTTTTGTATGATACTCTTCTTGAAAGCACATATAAAGCTTAAAAGTTATTGCATGGGGAAAGGTGAGTAGAATAACCACAATGGAGCATTAGAATTTGGATCTGACTTGGGATGACATTTTTTGAACAGGCTGGCCCTGTTTGTTGACCATTTTAGTTTCAGTGTCTTGCCCTACTTTATCACTGTTTAATATTGTTTGTGTCTAATGAGCAGAGTAATGAGTGTGGCATTATGACCTACATGCACAAAAGCTGTGAACAGATTTAGTGAAGCTTAAGGATTGCTATTTATGGAAAAAGGTTTGCAGTTCACTGTGGTGATTTTTAAAATTATGAGTTTATCTGTACTGATAGTGAAGCACGAGTCAGAAGTTTCTGCACTAGCAGATAATAAAATGTAATTATTAATTAGTGTTTAATGCTATACCAATCTATTGATTCTCTCATTTCAGGTGCCAGCAGCCCATTTTTCTGTAGGAGACACGAATCACATGTTTTGTAGATTGCTTAGAAGAATGACCAGATTCACGGGGGAAATCTATCAAACCTTCCCCAGTTTTCTGAGCTAAATCCAATATGATAGGATGCAGGTTCACTGATTTGTATGAATATCTCATAGGGACCCTGCAAATTGAGCAAACCTGCTCTAACTCATGTAAATTTACCAGTCCAAAGAAACCATATCCAACTGAAAAACTGCCAAAAGAAATCTCTTGTAGGGGGTGGAGTAGACGAAACTGTTTACAGAAGAGAATGTATGGGAAGAGCTAGAAAAACTGAAAGTTGACAAAGCCATTGGGCCTAATGAAGTTCATCCCAGGATACTGAGGGAGCTCAGAGATGTGCTGGAGGGTCTGCTGCATGACCTGTTCAATAGATCCCTGGAAACGGGCGTGGTGCCAAGAGATTGGAGAAGAGCGGTGGTAGTCACATTTCACAAGTGTGTGAGCAGAGAGGATACTGGAAACTACAGGCCGGTTAGCCTCACTTTGATGGTGGGCAAAGTAATGGATATACAGCCCTATTTAATATATATCTTTCTCTAATTTGTCATTTATTATTCACACTCGGAATTTCATACCATCTCTATGCGGATGATATTCAGCTCTTTTTTCCCATACGGTATGACTGTAACTCAACCTTAAAATGCATCACTCTCTGCTTAACCTCAATAAAGTCTTGGCTGTTTCACCATAGGCTAAGCTTGAATCTCTCCAAAACTGAAATCATGTTCCTAGGTAATCCTTCCTTCAGTATTCCAAATCACATCTTGATCAATAACACAAATATAAATATTACTTATAAGACTCGTAACCTTGGAGTTTTCTTTGATCCCAAACTCAATATGCAGTCCCATATTCAACTCGTAACAAAATCCTCATTCTAAAAAACCCTTCTTATAACATAATGCATTCCGCACAGTTCTCCAATCCCTCGTATTAACTGGGTTAGATTACTGTAATGCTCTCTATGCTAGTTTACCACTTTCCACCCTTCAATCACTTCTACGCCCAAAACATAGCTGCCCATCTGCTTTCAGGAACTAAAGCCTTTGATCATATCACTCCAATACTACATAGTTTACACTGGTTACCCATTAAATGGCGCATATAAAATAAATTGATAGTCATTGTGCACAACCTCATTCATAATAAAAATTGTTGGCTTTCTTCTACATTACATCTCTAAACACCATCCCACAGTCTTTGATCACAGAATCAACTCTTGCTCCAGATACCATCTCCTAGAATGACCTGACTGTCTATTACTTGTGAATATGCTTTTTCCATTACAGGTCCCATTACTTGGAATAACCTTCCACCTTATATCAGACTCATTTCAGATCCAAAGATTTTTAAAAAGCACTAAAATGTCATCTTTTTAAGCTAGCTTTTAAAGACATTTGTGAAACATAATTTATATCACTTATTTTTATTCTCTGTCTTTGTATGTTTATATTATAGTCTCTTTTACTTGTCTGTTTTATGTTTGACTATTTATGTATGTGTTTTGTGAACTGCCTCGAACTTTGGAGGGCACGGTATATAAGAAATTTTAAATAAATAGTGAACTATCTACAGTTAGAAGAATTGCTGGACGAGAGGCAGCATCGATTCATCAGAGGAAGGTCCTGTCAGACAAGTCTGATTGACTTTTTTGATTGGGTGACTAAGGAATTGGATCAAGGAGGATCACTCAATGTGATCTACTTGGATTTCAGCAAAGCTTTTGATACTGTCTCGCATAGGAGGATTGTGAATAAAATGAGAAGCTTGGGATTGAGTGCCAAGGTGGTGGCCTGCATTACAAACTGGTTGATAGAAGACAGCATGAGATGGTAAATGGAACCTACTCTGAAGAGAGCAGAGTGCCGCAAGGATCGATGTTGGGACCGGTCCTATTCAATATCTTTTCGCAGATGATACTAAGATCTGCAACAGATGGGACATGCCAGAAGCGTTAGAGAGAAGCTTGAATGATGGTCAAAGATATGGCAGCTGGGATTCAATGCCAAGAAGTGCAGAATCATGCATCTGGGGTGTGGTAATCCAAAAGAGCTGTTTGTGATGGGCCGGGGAGAGGGAGGAGGGATGTTGTACACGGAGCAAGAGAGACCTTGGGGTGACAGTGTCTAGCGATCTGAAGATGGCAAAACAATGTGACAAGGCGATAGCTAAAGCCAGAAGAATGCTGGGCTGCATAGATAGAGGAATAACCAGTAAGAAAAAGGAGATGATATTCCCCTTGTACAGGTCCTCGTTGAGACCTCACCTGGAGTACTGTGTTCAGTTCTGGAGACCGTATCTCAAAAAGGGACAGAGACAGGATGGAGGCGGTCCAAAGAAGGGTGACCAAATGGTGGTGGGTCTCCATCAAATGATTTATAAGGAGAGGTTAAAGGAGCTAAATATGTATATCCTGGAGGAGAGGAAGTACATGGGAAATATGATACAGACCTTCAGATACCTGAAAGGTTTTAATGATGCACAATCAACAAACCTTTTCCAAGATGGCACCGGCCATCCATTGCTCCTACCATGTGACAGGGGCTGACCAATGGCACCGGTAGCCCCTGTCACATGGTAAGGACAAAGGGCCACCGGTGCCATTTTGATTCCTGGCAGGCCCGACGGCCCGAGAGTGGAAGATCACTCCCGGGATCCCTGCTAGACCACCAGGGCTTTCAGTAAGTATGGGGGGGGGGGTTGTAATTAAGTAAATTTGAAGGGTTGGGATGGGTTTGGTTTTTTTAAAAATAAATTTTCCCCTCCCCTCGCGCTAACCCAAAAAACACATTTTTCCCGAATTTCAGGGAGAAACTGTTTTGTGATTCGGGTCTCCCAAACCAGGATGAATTAGGCAATTTTCATTGAAATTGCCTAATTCGGTCTAAATGTATGCACATCCCTAGCATTACTACCCTTAACCAACTTGCCTGATATTTTGGATGCAATTCCAACATTGCTCTCAGCTTCACCGGCAAGAGGTAACAGGGAATTGGACTCAGACAGCAACCAACAAGAGCCCTGACTTTGACAGTTTGGGAAATTAAGTAAGGGGGTGATTTGTATGGCGCAGCAGATGCTACCATAAGCTTGCTGGGCAGACTGGATGGACCGTTTGGTCCTTTTCTGCCATCATTTTCTATGTTTGTAAGTTTCAATCCCTTTATCATTTTGGTCGCCCTTCTCTGTACTTTTTCTAATTCTATTATATCTTTTTTGAGATGCGATGACCTGAATTGCACAAAATACTCAAGGTTTGGTCGCACCATGGAGTGATACAGAGGCATTATCATATTCTCTGTTTTATTCACCATTCCTTTCCTAATAATTCCTAGCATTCTATTTGCTTTCTTGGCTGCCACCACACACTGGGCAGAGGATTTCAACATATTATTCATGATAATTCCGAGATCCTTTTCCTATCTGGTGACTCAAAATATGAAACCTTGCATTGCATATCTATAATTTGAATTGTTCTTCCCTACATGCATCAATTTGCACTTTTCCACATTAAATGTCATTTGCCATTTGGATGCCCAGTCTCCCACTCTCGCAATTTCATGTAATCCATTTGTGATTTAAGAATTTTGAATAATATTTTATCATCAACAAATTTGATTGCCTCACTCATTGTTTCTATTTCTGGGTCATTTATAAATATGTAAAAAAAAAATCAGTGGCCCCAGTACAAATCTCTTTTTACATTGAGAAAATTGACCATTTAGCCCTACTCTCTGTTTTCTATCTTTTAACCATTTTTCAACCCACAATAGAATATTACCTCTTATCACATGACTTTTTAATTTCCTAAGAGTTTCTCATGAGGTATTTTGTCAAATGCTTTCTGAAAATCCAGCTGGCTCACCATTATGCTCATGTTTATTCACACCTTCTAAAAAAATGTAGCAGATTGGTGAGGAAAGACTTCCCTTGGCTAAATCCAAGTTGGCTTTGTCCCATTAGAATATGATTATATGTTCAGTCATTTTGTTCTTTATAATAGTTTCAACCATTTTTCCCAACACAGATAGAAACATAGAAACATAGAAATGATGGCAGAAGAAGACCAAACGGCCCATCCAGTCTGCCCAGCAAGCTTTGCACTTTTTTTTTTCTCATACTTCTGTTAGTCTTGGCTCTTAGTAACCTTTTGGTTCTATTTCCCTTCCACCCCCACCATTAATGCAGAGAGCAGTGTTGGAACTGCATCTAAGTGAACATCTAGCTTAATTAGTCAGGGGTAGTAACCGCCGCAATAAGCAAGCTACACCCATGCCTATCCGCTTACCCAGACTATGTAATTCAGTCCTCGTTGGTTGTTGTCTGTTTATAGATCCACTTTTCTTCATTCCCCCCTGCTGTTGAAGCAGAGAATTATGCTGGATATGCATTGAAAGTGAAGTACCAGACTTTCTCCCCTGCCATTGAAGCAGAGAGCTATGTTGGATATGTGTGAAGTGTCAGACTTTCTCCCCTGCCGTTGAAGCAGAGAGCTATGCTGGTTATGTGTGAAGCATCAGTCTTTCTCCCCTGCCGTTAAAGCAGAGAGCTATGCTGGATATGCGTGAAGTATTGGTCTTTCTCCCTTGCCGTTGAAGCAGAGAGGTATGCTGGATATGCATTGAAAGTGAAGTATCAGGCTTATTTGGTTTGGGGTAATAACCACCATAACAAGCAATCTACTCCCTGCTTTTTTTGTGAATGCAAATTCATTTTTCCACATTTCCTCTTGCTGTTGAAGCTTAGAGCAATGCTGGAGTCGCATTAACCTGGTCTGCAGTTTTCTGGATCATCCTGAAACCCTTTTTAAAACTGGGATTATGTTGGCCACCCTCCAATTTTCAGGTATCATAGCTGATATTAATGATGGTTTACAGATTACTAATAGTAGGTTTTCAATTTCATTTTTTAGAATTTTTATATTCTCAAAGAACCTCTAATTGACTGGACATAAAAACCTAAATTTACTAGGAGTGTGCACAAATAGTTTTAGGGGTTTTTTTTTACTGTTTTTCTCCTATTTTTATATCATTTGTTCTTTGCTTTGTTTCTTTTCAGTTATTTGAAATAAAAAATGAAAAAAACCCAACAAATGAAATTTAAAAAGATGAAGGAAAAATAGAAGGAAAACCAAAACAAAAATGTTAGGCCATAATCAGAGACAATGAAAACCCTCCAGGCCTCCCCTTTGATCCCCTGTCAAGCTGTCTCCAAATTTTTCTTTCTTCATGGGCAGGAGTGAACCCCTTTTTGCTTCTGCCTTGCGAGTGGTCTGCCTAGAAATGGCACCGGCAGAACTGGCATGCACTATTGCTGTGTGCAATTCTGGTCACCGCATCTCAAAAAGGATAAAGCGGCACTGGAGAAAGTGCAGAGAAGGGCAACCAACATGATAAGGGGCATGGAACGGATGCCCTATGAGGAAAGGCTAAAGAAGTTAGGGCTGTTCAGTCTGGAGAAGAAATGTCTGAGGGGCATATGATAGAAGTCTACAAAATCATGAAAGGACTTGAACAAGTTAATATAAATTTGTCATTTACACTGTCAGATAATTGGAGGACCAGGGGGCACTCCATGAAGTTAGCAAGTAGCTCATTTAAAACAAATTGAAGAAAATTATTTTTCACTCAGCGCATAGATAAGCTCTGGAATTCATTGCCAGAGGATGTGGTTATGGCAGTTAGGGTAACTGGGTTTAAAAAAGGTCTGTATAAGTTCCTAGAGGAAAAATCCATAAACTGCTATTAATTAATAAGCAATAGTAGCTTGAGATTTATCTCATGTTTGTGTACTTGCCAAGTACTTGAGATTTGGATTGGCCACTGTTGGAAATAGGATACTGGGCTTGATTGACCCTTGGTCTGACCCTGAATGGCATAGCTTGTATTCCTGTCTTCTTATGTTCTTATATTTTAACCCTTTATTATGTCTATATCTCCCTGTTTCTCTGTGTAGGAAGCTTAAAATATAGACAAATTGCTAAAAAAGAGAAATCCACTTCAAGTTTTTTTATTTGTATCTCAGCACAGTTAGTTAAAGCATATTTATCTAACTAATGTTAATTTGAGGATACTTAA
Organism: Rhinatrema bivittatum; assembly: GCF_901001135.1. Classification (NCBI taxonomy): domain Eukaryota; kingdom Metazoa; phylum Chordata; class Amphibia; order Gymnophiona; family Rhinatrematidae; genus Rhinatrema; species Rhinatrema bivittatum. Next base: position 458,003,017 of record NC_042618.1, on the reverse strand, counting down.
TTTTGAAAATGTTGATTCAAAGCTTGTTTACCTCTCCTGAGCTCAGTTTAAAAGTGTTTTTCCTCCTTTCCTCTTATTAAATGTGCATAGTAAGATTTATTTGAAGCATATGATGCAGATAAGGGAACAATTCAGAGTGTATGTATCTGCCTATAGCATTCTAAGTTAAAAGTTTAAATTACATTACATTGTTTATATTACTGTTTCCTCTATTTAGGTTTATAAAGGAAAAAAATTTAAGAGAAATATAAAAATGATTCCAACTAAATGAAGGTCCTGTGAAAAATAAAAATAAATTCTTAAGTACACTGAATACTGTTTTTAATTTCTGCTCATTTGAAGTGCATGGTATATTTGTGCAGTAATCACTCCATCTATTTAATGGTAAATTCATATAATTATTTAAATTACCAATATGCAAATTTATATTTTATTGTATGATGTTGGGCATAGGTATTTTGAAGGCTCTTTCTTATATGATATTGAATTTGACACATAAAGTGACAAAGGTTCTTGCCAAGATGATAAATAATTTGAAATTACAACAATTATCCCATATCTTATATTATATACCTTCATTTAAACACAAGTTTTGAAAAGTTATAATACATGATCATCCTATAAGCTTTAATAAACTGTAATAATTATTAATATTGCCTATTATTAATCCACTTCAAATGTCCTTGCTGTATTTACTTTGTAATTTAATAATTTAAAAGGTTTGTTGATGACTAAAAACTATATTAAAAGAACCCACTGTGATAGCAAAATAAAACTTTACTGAGCAGCTGGAAGATAAACGAAATTAAATTGACAGTCTAACTAAACTGTTGCAATTTTAAAGATACAGCATCCAGAGACATTAATTTTGAATCTATCTGAAATGATTAATGGACATCTGATACCTGACACCCCAGCTCTGAATGTGATTTGTTTTAATCAACAGACTTAATTTCACATTGTAAAGTACTTTTCAACAAATCCATGCTGCATTGCCAAGATCACAAGCTGACATCAAGTATCCCTTTCCACACCTGCTGCTGCAAAAGAAAAAAAAAAAAAGCATGAGGAAAAGCCAAGATCTACGGCTCACCTATTAAGAAGAATACAACTACCTTGATCCCAGATGCCCATAATATCAAACTATTCAACTGCTCCTGCAATGGTAATAACATTCAAACCCTTCTATTCAACTTTACAGCCACTGGATTTGATCATTGGATTCATGTCAAAGGTATTTTTATTTATTTATTTAAAATCTTTTCTATACCGTCGTTAAGCTACTTGCCATCACAACAGTTCACAATAAGGCACATAATTTCGAACTTAAATGTGTTGAGTTATATTAACTAAACAGGTGCCATCAAATACTGTAACATAGTTTCATATTAAATATTATTTAGTGGTTGTGATAAGTCATGTCTACTTTAAGTACATCGGCTATAAGATAAATTAACACTTAAGTCTGGTCCTCTGTTGTTGCAATCTAATAGAGGTAAAGTAAAATAAAATATACACACGCACACACACACACCATTCGAGTAAGCTGATATGTGTGTGTGGGAGTTCTTCGGACTGCATCATACAATTCCCTGGATTCTACTCTCCATTCTCTTTGTGGTATGCTTGCTTAAATAGCCATGTTTTTAAACTTTTTTTGAATGTTTTGATGTCTCTTTGTGTTCTGATTTCTAAAGGCATTGAGTTCCATATTATAGGTCCTGCCAGGGATAGGGCCCTATCCCTCACTTGAGTTAGTCTGGCTGTTTTTACTGTGGGAATAGTTAATAGGGCTTTGTTTGCTGATCTCAAGTTTCTATTAGGGACGTGTACGTGAAGGGCTGTGTTCAGCCATTCTGCCTTTTCGTCGTGTATTAATTTATGTATGGTGCATAGAGTCTTGTATTGAATTCTTTATTTAATGGGTAGCCAGTGTAGTTCTCCACCAGCTCCAATTACAGATGAGGCCTGTAAGGAAAGAGGTTGTAGACTCTGTTTCTTTTTGCTTGCAACTTTGGAGCAAGCAACCCTTCAATTTTCTTTGAATCTGCAACAGATGAGACAATCCCACTGAATGAACTCCTCAAGGTCCAGTAGTGGATAGGCCTTGAAATCCTTCAACTGCTGAATTCTTCTTCCTTCAATTCTACTGGAAGGGGTCCATCATGACCCTACAACAGACAAGTGCTTGCTGATATGCCTGATAACGACTGTTTCTGTTCTTCTGTACAAGATGTGGTTAAGCACTGTCCTTTTTCATTCTGATTTATCTCATCACTGCAATGTCTGTTCCTGGAAGAAATAGTCATGTAACAACTACAATCCAGAAAAACCTTAATCTTATCAGCTACTGCATTCATCTCCTAATCACAATTACGTCACCTCTTACAGCCGTTTCCTATTAGTTCCAGCATACCTTATCTCCAGAATGGACTCAGAATTGCCTCTCATCTTCACTCCCAGCTCAATGGTATTTCCAGTAACCAGGTGAAGCACCAAAACTTCATAAAGCTGCTTACCTGCAATGGGTTCACACTGTTGAAATTCACCTTAGCAAAAGCTTCACTCTTCTACCTGACTGAAAGACTGCAACCTATACATCCAGTGCCAAGTGCTCCTCCAATCTACAGGTGGCACTATGGACTGTGCTTCCATCCAACAGCCACCTTGTTTCCTGCATACTTGTATTTATACAAAACATTCTCAACAACCAACTATGAGAGTTTGGTCCTACGTCAGTCCTCTTACTCTGACCACTCCTGCATCTGGACGACTTTGTCTCCTGATTCTATTTGCTTTGTTCACTTCTCATGCCTCACTGGCCACCAGCACTGGAGGGCCCAACCTGAAGGGAAGGTGGCTGGCAGAGATGGAAGAAAAGTTCTTCCACTATCATCAGCCTGGACTCACTCTTTACAAGATACTAAGCTGCTCAACAATCATCACAGAGGTGTCTACTAATATCAATCCTAGAACTTTGCAAGAATCATCATCCGCCTTCAAACCGAGTCTTTGGGACAGCTGGCAATGGTGCTGTCCCAGCCCGCCCCACCTCTCTCCACCCCCCAGTCTGCCCTTTGAAGAGGCCTGGCACTTAGTGCGTACCAGGTGTTTACGCACGTGGCCGAGCCCCTTTGAAGATTCTCCTGGCATGCGCAAGGCCCGGCCACGTGCATAAATGGCAGAATTTACGTATAAAATCCACCCTTTATTGTTTATAGTAAAAAACCAATCAGAGAAATTTTGACAATTATGAATCTAATTTAGGGGTTGGAAATGTAGAAGTGAAAAATCCTACATAATGTCTTATTATCAGTGAAAACATTTGAAAGAGAGTTTTATACTGGTGCTTTACATAGCACTCTGACAGTCTCTCTCCATAAGGCCTTATTATATTATTTTGTAATATTTAATAAAGAGAAGTTTTCTCAATAGCTGTTGGCTTTAAGCATCTATTTCGGTGAACCACATCATTACCCTCCTCAACCCCAGTTCCTCCCATTCCCCTGGGAGAGTTGGAATACTCTGAAAATGCAAGCAACCTGGTATCAATCATTGAATCTGCTTGCCCTGAAATCCAAAAATGGTTAACAAAGAATTGAGCCTTCCTAAATCTGGCAAATCTGAATAGGTGCAGGAAATTCATATTTCAATCTGAGCCAGGCTAGATCTGGTTTAAAAACAAACAAACAACCAAACAAACAAAATAATTAGGCTGGGCCAGCTCAATTTGGTTTGGCATATCAGACAAATAAGAGATAAATATACATTTTTTTTGCAGTAACTTATTGCCATCTCAGTATCTGATACCAGCAAATATAGATCACTTTGAATCTAATGCAATAGTTTCTTGTGTGTTACAACTTTTTAAAGATGTGCAGAGATTTAATATGAATTACTTTTATAGTGCTGTACAAGATAAATCATGGGGCAGTGTCTTCTGTTAGCATGGAAGTTAAGTGCTCAGAGTCACCCAGCTGAGTGCTGAAGGGAGGTCGGAATTGGTGTCTCCAGATTTCATAGCTGTGTGCTGTTACCATTTGTGTTACACTGCCAGCCCGCCTTCAGAAAGGGAAAATAAATATTACTTCACAGCTTCAAGGAATTAAACGTTTTAAAATGTAAATACAAAGATTAAAAATACTCATAAGTCAGGAAATCTAAGAAGCACTGAGGTCTTTATTGGGTATTCCAGGGGAATTGTCTAAACCCTTAAATATTCTGAGTTGCATACATTTTAAACAAATATACATTTCATGCAAAATAAATTCTGCACTGTCCAACCTCCTGGGTAGACATGATCTTTGTAACATGAAGGGGGCCTTGTCAATTTCGAACTATAAATTAAAACGATCAGTGACTTTCATGGCATTACTGTGCTTTGTTATATTCATTTATAAACATTTGATATTCTGTTTTGTTTTTTTTCTAAAAGTAAGCACAAGGCAGATTACATCGAAATTAAAAAGAACGTTGAGCACATCAGTAATGCAAACATGCAGTTATGAGGCAGATTGCAAGTAAGATACCTTGGCTATAATAATTCATATGAAGGGATAAGAAATGGGGTGCATTGGGTAGCAATAAAGATGAAGGTGCAAATTGCAATGTGTGTATTAAAAATGCAGATATGTGGTTGAGAAATAAGTTAGGCATCAGAGGTGCAAGAGAAATTAAGAACCAGTTGGGTACAAAACCCTTTGGGACTCATGGACAAGTATTGTATTTTTTTTTTAATTGCACTCTGTTTAGCACGGCAGGTCCGATATAGGCAGAAAAAAATTATTTCAATAAATAATTAAAGTAGGCAGGATGTAGAAGGACGAGTATCTGCCGATTTAGGGAGCATTCTATATAGACTGTCACCAGAGACAATGATTATGGAAGGTAACCATCAGAAGATCGCAAATATCTTGTCTGGATACACTGTAAAAATGGAGAGCCATAATTCTGCCAAATGCAGGGCACACCAGTGCGAATGGGAGAAAAGAAATGGAATAAAGCAATGTTACATGATCAAGTTTCATTGTTTCTACTTCCCTTGGTCTACTCGTAAAGCAGTCAAGCGATACCGCACTGAAACCCGGAGCCTTTCAGTCAAGCACGGGCTTGTAAACCACCCCCAGGGATGCGATCCTGCTGCTTGGAAACCCCTCAGAGCTGCGTGACGCTGCTCTGTTCCCTGCCTGTCGTTATTCGTGAGAGCTATAAAAGGACGATGCAGTCCGTAAGAAGAGGCAGTCAGAAGAGCGTAGATGCAAGCAAGGGCTTCCCCGTGCGTTAGTAATGAGAGCCGCTCAGCCAAAAGAGCGCGCATGCATGGAAGCCGCGCAAGGTTAACGCAGCTTTGCAGGTTTTCCGTGTCACCTCAAGGAAACGAGCTTCCCTAGACTACAAAGATTTTATTTGGAAGATGCCATCATAGTTGAAGAGCATCGGTTTGGATGCAATTCCTGTGAAAAAAAAAAGCTACACTGAAATGAACATTGTAGCAAACCTCAAATTAATGATACCTTGGGGGATATGCTGGCTATTTCATTCCTTGCTCTTCTCAGCAGGTAAGAACTTAATGTTCCTCTTTTACAAAAATTGTGTTCATTTTCAAAAGCCGGGTGTTATTGTGAAAGACACTGCTTGCCCCACGCGATTTCTTTTTCTGCCAAGTCAACCTTTTCATCATTAGGTTTGCTGTGTAGATGGCAGTCAAACGCGATTTGTTTTTAGAGTTGTTTTTAGACAGCACGGTGTTTTTATTTATTTATTTTTAAGGTCTGGTATGATTTTCGAAATCCTGCTCATATCTAACAGGCTTTTCATTTTGAATATTCTGATTTTACACAGCTATGTGTGCCTGATTTACCTGACGGCTCCTGAATAAACATTACAAACAGTTTTGGTGCCAGGCACACCAGCAGTGCCAATGGACCCACACATTCATAGCCTTTCAAATACGATTATGTTTACCTCCTCAGGATTCATATCCTGAATATGAAAGTAGCAGAGCAGGAACCAAACAGAGAGCTTATCTTTTCTGAAAAGAATTTACATCTTCTGCCATAAAATCATTCCCTACCCTAGGAAACCCTCTTCCACTCTACACTTTTTGTGACCGATGTGAGCCTGACGTACAGATGCTCTTGAAAAGTAGATTCGGCACTCTGAGAACAAAATTCAGATCAAACTTGTTGCCTGCAGGTTGAGCCTGTCAGATCAGCAGTGCAACTGCAGAAAAGATTGATGCTTTTCCTTCCCCCCCATCAAACAGGCACCTACTGTGAGGCGTCCGATCTGAAAAGAACATCCAGGTGAGTGCCTCATACCTTTTTTTTTTTTCCCCACAACTCTGCTAATGTGCCTTAAAGTTTTCTGCTGTTCCACAGATGGGTCACTGATGGTAACTCTTGCTCAGGATGCAAAATGCATTTGGCAATGCATTTTTTTTAAAATGTATTTACTTATTTTATGCAAAAATTGAAATAAAACCTTCGTCAGCTGCCCACGAGAAATCTGAATTAAAACGATTCTTTAAAGATATCTCCTTTGATGGATGAAAGCACCTCATCATCAAAGGCACCCCGCTAGAATGAGCTGCTCTAAGTTTCTGCAGTCATTCAGTGAAGTTCTTCAGCCTTTTCACTTGGGAACAGAACAGACTTTGTTTGGAATGATCATGCTAAAATAGTGACAAAGACCCTGAATGCTGTTGGAAATAACAATGCATACATTCCCAAACCTCTCTTAAGCAGTGCCATTGGAAAAAAAAAAGATTTCTACAATCTGAAAAGCAGACTAAAGCAAAGTACAAAATCAAATGTGGTTAAGAAGTTAAAGAAATATATTGCACTGTTGAACGAATGACCTGGGAGCTTATAAGTTATCTAAATTGAACTTAGAAAACTGCTAGTAAATGTTGTATACAAGGGATGTATTTTAATGCTGTGACTAATGATAATGACCAGGTAACTGTAAACCTATGAAACTGGAGAATATAGCTGACATTTTAAAATGTGATGCCTCTCAGATTTAACTTGGTCGCTTGGCTTATGTAAGGCATTTCTGAGATGGTTCTATCCGTGAGAGATGTCATCCTTTTTCTTAAGAAAAAAAAAAATCCCAAGTCAACTTTGTGTCAACCCAAAATACCAGGTGATCTCCCTCAAGCAAATAGCTTGTGTTTGAAACCAGGGCTCTGTAAGCCCTCTTCAGTTTTGGAAAACTACAAGTTACCTTTTAAATGTTAATCCATTAAAGACTTCTTTGATAAGTGGTGGAAATCAGAAAAAAAAACAACAACCTTTCCTGCTTATTCAGGTTGCCCATGGACCTTTGGCTATACAAGATACTTTTTGTTTTCTTCCAGAAACGGGTTTAATGCAGTCCGGCAAAAAAGAGATCTCTTAACAGGAGAGGTAGGTTAGACCTCACTTCTGAAATGGGGCTTGCTTGTACAATGAACCCTTTGTAAGAAGACTGCAAATGGTAACAAGGCAGGGAGGTTCAGTCCTGCTTTCTGATACCAGCTTTCCTGTAATTCTAAAACTGCCAACAGTTTCATTCATGCCTATCACATCAACATCTGCGACACGTCATGAAAAAGGTCCTTTGGCTATCGAGTAAAGAAAGCAGAATGACCAAAATAACGCAACATTTGCAAAGAGTCAGTGAAAGGGTATACACCAATGCATAATAACATTTTTGCCTTACGGCCTCTATATTAATGACATCTTTGTCTTTAAGATGGATTAAAAGAGATGAGGAAAAGAATGTGACGTGGGCCCAGTGATACAGGTAGTGCTCAGTCCCAAAAAAAGTGCAAGGGATCAGTCCAAAAAATACAAATTGATAAACTCACTGGATCTGAAAAACAATATATGCCATCTTATTTATTTATTTAACAGATTTTCTATACCGACATTAAAGTACACATCATATCGGTTTACATGGTAACGAAAGGTGGAAAGTACAAATAACAGGGGGAGGGGAGGTGGAGAACTAAGAGAAACTGTGGGTCGGAGAGGGACCCCAACAAGTTAGAGAAGGAAGGAGTGAAACGATAAACGATCTTGTGTTGTAAAACATGTTTTGCAATGAAGAGTTGCCAATGGCAACAGTCAAACTGGAAAACATCATCCAAACCTTTGACCTGGTCACTCAGCTGTGCCCTAGGCTCTCCAATATTAAGAGCTAATAAGGTGCGGTTGCCTGGTTAGTCCCCTGGGATACATAGAATTAACGTTTGACAAATTTTAGGTGATATCTTTTTAACTGACCTACATACATTTGTGGCTAACTTTCAAGGGCCTTGCCACTTTCCTCAGATCAATGTATAAAAAAAGCATTAAAAAAATAAAATAAATATCTTTCCGCTTCCTAATCTGTGAGTATCCCACAGGAATCGAGTACCAGAACAGATTGTCAGTTGTAGTTGCTACCTGTCCATGTGATCAAAGCTTTATTATCCTTAGCATTAGAAAAGATTTACCCACATGTTTTGCCTTTATATCTTTATAGAAAAGCAGAAAGTTACGAGTTCAGTCATGTGCACCAAGAGTACTCACTGCAGTCAATAAAGATCCACGCTCAGGTCAGGGTATCAGGGCAACCAAATCAACCTGACTCCAAGCCCAAATGCATGCAAATAAATCTGATGAGTATTTACTGTGGATCTGCTGAAAAACCAGGCCTGTCTGTGGCCCTGGAGGAGTGAAAGATAATCACATTAATGCTGTGTTTCTCTGACAGAGATATGGAACTCTTTACCCTGAACCTCGGGGGGCTTTCACACAAGCTCACACCCCTACAGTAGCAGGTCAGTGCTGTGTCTCGGTTTCTTTTTTTGTTGTACCATTGCTAGCCATTTTTCTTTTTAACCTGAAAAAATGTTGCTGGGTAGAGCAGGGAAGGCTGGAACATTTGTAATCCCTGGCCCAGTTTTATACAAAGGATGTCTCTTGTGGGAGAGTCTTTCGTAAATAAAGTTTCTTATGTAGGAGGTCCTGGAATGCCTCTACCATTCTTGAGGAATTGTCGAGATGGCGTCAACCAAGCAGTAGGCTCCAAAGTGTGGCATTCATCATTTGGTCACCATGCAAGACTGTCGCCAGAATTTAACAAATGTGTTCTCCTCAGAAGAAAGGGGCTGACTTAAGCAACTTCAGGGTGGTTAAGGTCAAAAAACCAGAAAAAATCATTAAAATAAGTTTGTATAAAAATGTGGGTTCGCTATCCATTAGAGATGTGAATCGTGTGATCGATCGTCTTAACGATCGATTTCGGCTGGGAGGGGGAGGGAATCGGATCGTCGCAGTTTGGGTTTTTTAGATATCGTGTAAATCGAAAACCGGCACACTAAAACATCCCTAAAACCCACCCCGACCCTTTAAAATAAATCCCCCATCCTCCCGAACCCCCCCAAAATGCCTTAAATTACCTGGGGTCCAGAGGAAGGGTCCCGGTGTGATCTTTTACTCTCGGGCCTCCGGTACATTGTAGAAATGGCGCCGGCGCTACCTTTGACCTGTCATATGACAGGGCAAAGGTAGCGCCGGCGCCATTTTGTTTTTTTGTCCCCCGACGTCAGGAGCGTAGGAGATCGCTCCCAGACCCCCGCTGGACCTCCAGGGACTTTTGGCCAGCTTGGGGGGGCCTCCTGACCCCCACAAGACTTGCCAAAAGTCCAGCGGGGGCCCGGGAACGACTTCCTGCACGCGAATCGTTTTTCCGTACAAAATGGCGCCGGCTGTGTTCATCCCATCAAGCTCATATATCTCATTAAAGTGGTAAATTGAATAACACAATAACTTTGTTTTATTATTGTTACTCATAAATTATAACAATAACATTAATCTTGGAATATTATATATTTTTAATAATGTGTATATTTAAGGAAACATACATAAATTGTCGAAATACATTTTGTTCATTTAACCTTTAACCTCTGGTTTGCTAGTAGACTGAATTACTGTGTCACAGATTTTTTTAAAATTATTTTTTCACAATTAAGTATTAAATTAGAAAGACAGTTCATCGTAAATGGTAACCACACCCATTCCCCATTTAGAGTATATTATTGAACTATGTAACCGTATAATAACGGCACCCTATGGATAATTGAGAAACCACATATTTGTGCCTAACTGTAAACCGTTGTGGTGGTGCACTACTAAACGACGGTATAGAAAAGTTTTAAATAAATAAATACATGTTTCTTTTCAGCTTCTTGCCCTCAGGGATGTCTTAATGGAGCTGTGTGTACGGAGGCGGGAATCTGTGACTGTGAGATATTTCAGGCCAATGGAAACAGGTGCCAAATTGGTAAGTTTGTGAAATAAAAGGGCTGAAATATTTTTTTGTATTTATAGTGGTATTTGAAATAGAAGTTGCTTTATATAACCTATACCAATGTGTCCTACATGATCACAGATAAAGGTGGAGTAAAAGACAATCTGTATACTAGGAAGGAGACAATCATAGTTATTTCTATAGTGCTGTTTTATAGTGCTACTGGATGTATGCAGCACTGTATGATGGTGATAAGTATTCAGGTATGATAAGCCCCTGCCCCAGAGAGCTTACAGTCTAAGGAGGTAATTTTCAAAGGAATTACATGTATAAATGTAAGGTACCAATTTTCAAAAGCACTCAGCGCAGGAGTAAATCCTTTTGAAAATTCCACCCTATGTGGGTATTTGAGGGAATGGGAGATAAAGTGACTTGCCCAAGGTCACAAGAAGTGTCAGTGTCTGAGGGAGGGAAGCAGGATTTGAATGCAGGTTGCACTGGCTTGTTGGCCATTGCTTTAACCACTAGGCCACTCTTCCTCTCAGGAGCTATAGCTTCTCCTAGGCAATTGAAGAAGAGATGAAATATCAGCACAGCAGAAACAGAGGAAGTTAAGGAACAGGGTACAGCCAGGTTGTGGTGGCACAGGCCAATTCTTTGAGAAGGATGGGCTGTTCCAGAGGCAGTCACCTTGGATGACAAGCCGGGGGTGGGGGAGGGGGAAGAATGCAAGGCTGCTATTTTGAGTCAGTTTGTGAGTCTGCAAGCATGAGAGCCCAAAAGGAAGGGTGTGTGTCTGTGTGTGTGTATGTGTAATGCACTAGGATCAGGGATCATCAGTGCACTTTACCTGGCCAGAATGTGTCTCAGCAATGTTTGGGGCTTTCTCTTTTCCTGGGGTTGAAATGCTGAATATGCAGCACCCCCTCCCCATCCAGCCTGCAGAGCAGGAGCCAAGCTCTTCCACGTGGGGCTATTGGACTGATTTAGTTCTTTAGATTATTAAAGATGTTGGCTTTAGTGCACTGAGTGGCTCCCTGTTATTGTACAGAATGAGCTGACACTGTAACAGACAGGGCTTGCAAGTAAACCCCCTTGATGGCCAGATCCTGCCCATAATGCGGTATATAAAAACCTTTTAAATAAATAAATACGCTGATTGGCTGAATGTCCATTCTCAGTTACAGTTATGCACAAGACACGACCACATTGCATGCTAGGATGTAAACTACTTGCTTACTTTATGTTTTTCTTATATTCCTCAGTACCTAACACTGGTAAAGAAAGAGATGGAATTTGCAAAAGCTGGGGTCAGTATCATTTCGAAACCTTTGACGGAATCTACTATTATTTTCCTGGCAATTGTTCCTACATTTTTGCAAAGGATTGCAGCTCTCCTGTGCCTCAGTACACTGTCTGGGTAAGAGCAAATACATTATAAGGGAGCCATTCCCTGCCCTTTACCATTTCTTGTTGTCCTCCTCTGCACGTTTTCTAGTTCAGTTAGGTCTTTTTTGAGATGGGGGCGACCAGAAGTGCACATGATACTCAGAGGCGATCTGATATTTTCCATTTCATTCTCCATTCCTTTTGGGATCATTCTTAACATTGTGTTTGCTTTTTTGACAACCGCCGCAGACAGAGCTGAGGAATTTAAAGAATTGTCCAGAAGGACTCCAACGACCTTTACCAGGGTGGTGACAACTGTACATTGCTTCCAAAGAACTCGATTTAATAAATTAAAATAAAAGAGAAATGATTGGAATCCTGCTTCCAAAGAACTCGATTTAATAAATTAAAATAAAAGAGAAATGATTGGAATCTTAGCAAAAAAACCACCATATTAAAATAATTCTAAATCAATATATTGCTCTGTTTCCGTGTGCCACAACAGAAGAAAATTTACTTTCAGACACCTAAAAGGTATAAATAATGCACAGGAAGCAATCCTTTTTTTTTTCCCGTGGAAAGGAGATTCTAGAACAAGGGATCATGATGTGAAACTCAAAGAAGGTAGACTCAGGAGTGAGATTAGAAAATATTTCTTTACAGAAAGGAAGGGGATGCTTGAGAAACATTAGGTGGAGGCGAAAACAGTAACAGAATTCAAGAATGCCTGGGATAGGCAGAAATGATCCTTGCTTGCAAAAAAGTGAGGGGAACGTCTAAGATGAACTGGGGTCTGGGGCATTGCGAAAGGAGACCCACTGAGCAGACTAGGCAGGCCTTAAGGTCCTTCTCTGGTGTCTCAGTCAACGCTTCCATGTAAGATTTCTGGTTTGTGGTGCGGAAGTGCATCGAGACAGCAGACTTTGAATTCTGAAATAACAGTGCCCATGTGCCCTGACTTGGCCACCATAATCTTGATAGATAAACAGAACAGGGAAAGGGGAACCTGAGGAGCACAGAACCAAGACTGAATATTTTTTTGTAAGGTTTTAAAAGTTCATCACAGATCATCTGTGTCTCCTTATTTGCCTCAGTGGTTTATTGAGAAATCATGAGGAAAACATGGGAAAATCAGTTTAATGACATTTGGGGGTGAATTTCTATAATCCCCCCCCCCCAGATATTATGAAAATAAAAATAATCACAGATGCATAGATAAAGATGGGCCACACCAAAAACAGCAAATAGCTTAAGCAGGCAACTACTACTGAAGCTTGGAGACTGACATGATTTGAAATGACAAATGCACCCTCTGTCTTCAGTACAATAATCACATGTAGTTTGGACTTTGGTAACTATTCCTACACTTAGATTTGTCAAGACATTATATACTACATTGAAGCTACATATAGAAAATGGACGTTGCATGGATCCGTTTGCCCCAACCCTCTAATGGGTTTCAGGATTGTCACAATGAATTTGATGAGAGAGATTTGCATACCCTGGGTCTTCAATGTATGCAAATCTATCTCATGCATATTCATTAAGGATATCCTGAAAACCCGACTGGTTAGGTGTGCCTCTAGGAGAGGTTTGGGAAACACTGGCATAGATCCCTATAAAAATGGCTGATATAAATTAAGCAATTTGATTTGCCAAACAACATCATGTGCCTGCATCAAGGTTGTCTAATGCAGGGGTGGCCAATTCCAGTCCTCGAAAGCCGCAAACCAGATAGGTTTCCAGGATATCCCTAATGAATATGTATGAAATAGATTTACATGCACCTCATGCATATTCATTAGGGATGTCCTGAAAACTCGGCTGGCTTGCGGCCCTCGAGGACTGGAATTGCCCGCCCCTGGTCTAATGCACATTCAGTAAGTAATGAGATAGGGCTTGCTCACCTTATGATGTTGTCTTGTGTATGAGATTCTGAGATCACAACAGCCCCTTTCTCAGGCTTCAGGCCTTTAAGATCTTGAGAGCTCATGCCCTGTTGAGCTTTGGACAGTTCTTAGGCTGAGTCTGTAAAAGATAACACAACCTGCAGGACTAGCGGGGACACAGAAACTCTGTGCTAGCTCCACCGAAATACTGAGACATTTCAGTATGCAGTAAATAGAAAAGACTAAACGTTCATCTTGTTAGAAAAACAAAATTTGTGGATGTTTCTGTTGGACCTGGGGCATTATGTAAGCATAATAACGCAATTCTATCTCCAGGAATCATATCATAGAGACAGCCTAGAGGCAATGAAAGCATGTTTGAGACACACCCAGGGGACAGTAGTAATGGAAGGAGAGGGAGAGGACCAGAGATTATGCTGGGACACTGTAGGCAGGGGGTAACCGCTAGGTTAAGTGAGGTCAGAGGAACTTATCTGCAGACAACTAGATTTCTATGTATGAATCTGTTTATATAACATAGAGAATTCTCTGTGGATTGAATAAGCTGCAACAGAATTATTTTATTGCTTTAAATTAATCATAAGGAGGAGGTTTGCTCAGGAAAGATTTGATTAGAGTCAAGTTATCAGGTTGGGTAATGGACTGAGGTCCCTTGACCTGGTAGGTGTCTGAATATCTATTCTAGTTGGTCTCTGGAGCCAATATGTCTTTCAGGTTTCCTTTCAAAAGTGTGATTCCTTTTGGTGTGAAGTTTAAAGAAAGTATCAGAGCACTTTGTGATTTACATTAAAAATTTGTATTAGACACAATCTTAATGTTAGACATCTTTTTTCGCTTCAGTTCAAACCATACAGAAGCTTATAAGGTTACACTGATGTCTTCTGTCTTGTGGTTTGTGTGACTGTGTGTGTGTGTGTGTTTCTTTCCCTTGTAATTTAGAAATCCTTTCAGATAGGGGTTATGACATTTTGGTAGTGCAGAGGGTCTTAGGCAGGAATGTGATCCTTGCAGTTTGGAAGCTTTGAAAGTAATGAGTGGGAGAGCTTTGGGGTAAAAACTTGTGTACACACGACATTGAGGGTTTGATCTTCAGAGCGCTTCATGCACGTAAAACCCTGTTGTATGCACGTAAATTGCTCTTCGAAGATCAACCAGTGGGTAAAAGTATGTGCGTAACCCGCTTTTGTGCATATTTTTACCCCACCACGTGAAAAGGCATTACGGGGGACGGGGGAGAGAGCTGGGGCGGGGCAAAGAATTATGAATGTGCTTTTAGTTTTCGAAAGTATGAGGTAAATCTTCACGCCCAAAGTTACGCCTGCTTGGGAGCAAGTGTAACTTTTGTCTGCGTATGTCAGAACTTCTACAAGAGACACCCATGAATTTTGAAGGTGGACGTACGCACCTAAGTCCGCTTTGAAAATTTGGGCTAAAGACCGCAGGAAGAAAGAGCCGCAGACTATAGTTTTGTGCAGGCTGTTGTAAAATTCCCCTTTGAATGGAAATCTATGTGAGAACTGGGAGAGAGAAGGGGGGGGGGGGGGAGGGAAGGAAAAGAAAGCATTTGGGTCATTGGATGCCTAATTGTAGGTGCCCATTATCCCATAATATAGGCACCAAATGGAAACAAGACATTTATATAAAATATTTATAGCCTGCCATTACGAGGGTAGAAACAGTGAATTTCAGACCAAATGTCCTATTTCTAGCTACAAGTGGAGAGAACTAGAACTGAGGCTCTGTAGGCTCTGTGTTAGTTGCTACTTGTTCGAAGACCAAAACTGATAATGTTATTTTGTGTACTTTTTCCTAGGTTCACAACGGTCGGCAGTGTGCTGGTTCTGTTTATTCTTGCCTTCGATCGATCAGCCTTTTCTTCTCTGGTCAGGAGGAGATAATCATTTCTGGTCACCAAGTGAAAAAGGGAGATGTCCGGTCAGTGGTTGCTAAGTCACAAAACATCTTCCTACACAAGTGAATGCGCTATTGCACCCATTCAGTCGATTCTTTTTGGACTGCTTCCTTCTTCAACTTTTTAGAAACTGTAATTTGTCCAAAAATAAATAAATAAAAAAAAAATGGAAAAAAACCCCAAACCCCAAAAACGTTCGTCACCAGTAATCTCTAAATACTATCCTGTATCTAATGGCTTCTTTCTCAGTGAATCATTGGATAGAGTGGCCTTGTCCCACCTTTCTAATCATCTTTCTACTAACATTATTCTTGACCACTTACAATCTGGCTACCCACAAAGAAGTCCTCACTGAGTTGACTTTTCTTTGAATAGTTAATGACCTACTTTTTGCTTATCATGGTTATCAGTCTTGCCCCATTCTTCTTCACCTAGGCCCTGCTTTTGACAGTGTAGACCATCCAGCTCTATTAAACGGTCTTGACTATTCTGCTGAAGTTTCTGGCTATTGCATAATCTTGAGTCTGCTCTTCTCTATGTGACCCCCCTCCTTTTCTGATTCCTGTGGAGAGTTATCTTCCACCCATATTCCCTTTCTTTTTACTCTACCCTTCACTTCTTATAAGAAGTCATATAAGTCATATAAGAAGTTATAATTATCCTTAGCCCACAAGTCTTCTCCATCTCCTTGCACAACTCATTTCACTCTTTAATGTCTGTTACCTTTTTATGTTGTCACCTAGCTGTATATCTTTTGTTTCAAGTAGTGATCTTGCATTGCTTAACATATTTATTTATCTTAAGTAAGAAAATATATAGCTTCATCCTGTAAATTGCTGTCTGTAGGAGTAAAGCACATCTCCTGGAGAAGGCCCTCATCAAGCACAATCCTGTATCTCCCTGCTCCTTCCTTGAATCAGATCTCAACTTGCATCCTCTGCCTGAAGTGTCACTATTAATCTAGAACTTCTTTCACTGGCTATCACTTTCTTTCAGTTCAAAATCTGCCTTTTGGTAGCACCATAGAATTGCTTATCTTTACTCCTTTTGCAGCTCTGCCTCTGCTAAGAAAATCATTCTTTTCTTTTTTCATATCTTGATTATTATCACTATTCTTTTTATGGTCTTGACCAGTGTCGGTAGCCGCCCACGATAATGCAGCTGTGGGAGAAACTGAATAATTAACTTGTTGCTGCATAATTTACAATCTGCCACAGAATCAACATTCCTGAAAGTTTTCACATCTCTTAATTCAATCTTTTGAAGAAAGCTGCAGGGTGCCTGCTTGCCTTCAGTCTCAGCTCTCTCTTTGCTCCTGCTCCAGCATCTCCCCTCTCAAACAACCTGCAGGGAACTCTCTCCTGTTTGTCTCTCCACACTCCTTCCTTCTGTCCTGAAGTAAAGGGAGGAGGTGAAATTGGAGTGAACAGAGAAAACAGTCAGAATGTTTGATCCCTCAAAGATCTCTTAAATCCTTATCAAACCAAACATGATTTTTAAATAATTCCTGGATGGAATGTGGTTCTTATATATGTGGCCAATCATACACAATTTACAAAGGCCTGAATGCATTTTGGAAGTCTGCAACTGCTGCTGTTCCACAGCAGGCAAAGAGAGCATTGGTTTCAATTCAAAGAAGCCTTGATGATTGATTCTGCTACTGACAGGTTTTAACGTGCTAATTTAACCCCAATATATGTGCACATATCTTTCTGTGTACTTAATAACATGATAAACTGCTGATGTTGAGGGCAGTTTTAGAATGTGCAAGCTCATATGCTTGGAAAGATGATAAGGACTTTCTCAAGGAAATCTAAAAGGCATGGTTGCACTATTTCAATTCAAAACAAAAGTGACATTTCACAGTTAAAAGCTTCTGACACATATCTTAACTTGATAAATTGTTGACTTTTATAATTGGTATATTTTTAATTTCTATATAGTTTAAATATTGTTTAAAAATAAACAATATGAATGGTTTTCAATAACAAATGCACCGTGGTTTGCATAGTTAGAGGTGTGAATCTTTATGCAAAATTATGCAAATGTGCCATATAATTTTGGAGAATCTGCTGCAGAATATGCTAACTCTTGCCCCAGAATCTTGAAAAATCTGCTGCAGAAAACAGGGGGAGGGTTGGCTTGGGGGGGGGGGGGGGGGGGGGGGGGCACTGATCTTGGTATATCCTTTGTCCTTTAGCAACTTCAAAATGCTGCCGGCCTCATTGCCAATTCTTAAAAGTTTGAAGCCCATCAGGGAATGTGTCAATACTACAGCCTCCCTCTTTCTTTCACAATCCACTTAAAAATATCATTTTTTTTTTTTGGGGGGGGGTCTTTAGTAAGGATTATTTTTCATTCCGGGCCTTTGAGAAACTCTCTCGGTATGTCAGCTCTCATGTTTTCGTCTCCCTGATTGTGTTGCAATGTATCCACCTCCCTATTCCTTACCTTCTTCTGCCCTTCACCTCAGAGGTGTCATGCCAGCACAGGGCTTGGAAAAGGATCAGCGCTATCCCCGATTTACAATTTACTGAGCTTCGCTAGCGATGGGAGTAGCCGGGTGGCAGGAGCTTTCCTGAAACTCTGAACATTTAGTTTGCCTTGAAAATGAAATACAAATCAGAATACAAAAGGGGAAATCTGAATCATTTCATTTCTTCTTCTAATTAATTTCTTCTAATGCCTACTGGATTATATTAAAACAAAAATATAAGCATTACGGTTTTAACTTGATATTCATCAGAGAGAAGAAAGTTGGATTCTCCCCCTGCCCCTTATCTAAGTACCCGATTCACTAAGGGCTTTTCCCATGGGCATCAAATGGGAGAAAAGCCTCGATGAATCTGGCCCTAAGTCTGGTATTCCCCCTTTTAAACTTGTAATTTGATGTTGCTGTGTTTTGTTTTTTTTATCCAAGACTCGCCTTGCCTCAGACTGTAGGAAACGTCTTTATTGAGCGGCTGGCTGACTACATTCTGGTGAAGACTACCTTTGGGTTTTCCCTTGCTTGGGATGGAAGCTCTGGGGTTTACATTAAACTGACAGAGGAATATAAAGGGAAGCCCTGTGGCTTGTGCGGCAACTACAATGACAACAGATCTGATGACCTGATAGCCCAGCACAGTAAGTGAAGCGGAAAGGGTAAAGCTGGCTACTTGCCCTGTGCCTTCAAAGACATGGCCAGAAATTGCACTGCCATTCTTGGGCATTATTCACTATTTACCAGTGAGTCTCTCTCTTACGACTTTCATAACCTTGGAATTGTACAAAGTCCAACCCCTTGAAGCCATCCTTTTAGTAGAATTCTGGGCATGGTGTACGTTGGCAATTCATGTTGCTTCTGTTCTCGTTTTTTTTTTTAATTTTTTTTAATGAAGCAGGTGAGCACACGGAAGACATTGCTGTGTTCGCAAACAGCTGGTCTATACAAACGCCGGATGAGTCAGCATGTGGCGGCACTGCCTTGGATTTTCCCAGTCCCTGCTTGAATCGAGAGCTGTCACATGAGGTATGGTGGATCTTGTCATCGCAATAAACATATGCCTCGGGCTTCTGGTTGTAGGTACTTCTAAATTTTAAATGGGGGCGTTTCTTTTCCTGCTAATTAGGGCTTCTTTGGGGGTACCAGAATTTGGTGTTCGTTGGTGTTTTTGTGGCACAGGTACTATTGCTGGGTAGCTTTTCTGAGGAATCAAATACATTCATTTATGCAGCTGAGGAGTCATTAGTGTGGAAAAGGCAAAAAAAAAAAAAAAAAAAAGGAAGATCCAGGGTAGGCAAAGGAGAGGTGAGAAAGCACTAGAGGAAGTGGGGTTTTCTGGTGTTTATTAGATAATGACCTTTTTTTTTTTGCATTGGAGGAGTTTTATCAGGGTTTATCAGAAGCGCCATATATGCTGTGTGTATATATATATATATATATATATATATATACATACATTAATACAAATATCTACAATATATACAGTATATATATATATACATGCACATACAAGTATATATGTATGTGTAAATATAAATATAGATATAGATAAAATATCAACTACAGGAAGAACATATGTTATACACGATAATTTCAGTAGTATCTCACAGAGCAAAGATCAGTAGAAAAGTTTAAAATGTCGTATGCTGGTGATATAAGATTCACATGAACAAAAAAATAACCCTTGCTATAGTTACATGATGTTAGGTTCCATATTAGGAGCTACCACCCAGGAAAAAGATTTAGGCATCATAGTGGATAATACTTTAAAATCATCAGCTCAGTGTGCTGCAGCAGTCAAAAAAGCAAATAGAATGTTAGGAGTTATTAGGAAGGGAATGGTTAATAGAACGGAAAATGTCATAATGCCTCTGTATTGCTCCATGGTGAGACCGCACCTTGAATACTGTGCACAATTCTGGTCGCCGCATCTCAAAAAAGATATAGTTGCGATGGAGAAGGTACAGAGAAGGGCTACCAAAATGATAAAGGGGATGGAACAGCTCCCCTGTGAGGAAAGGCTGAAGAGGTTAGGGCTGTTCAGCTTGGAGAAGAGACGGCTGAGGGGGGATATGATAGAGGTCTTGAACGAGTAGATGTGACTCGGTTATTTACACTTTCGAATAATAGAAGGACTAGGGGGCATTCCATGAAGTTAGCAAGTAACACATTTAAGACTAATCGGAGAAAATTCTTTTTCACTCAACGCACAATGAAACTCTGGAATTTGTTGCCAGAGTATGTGGTTAGTGTAGCTGGGTTCAAAAAAGGTTTGGATAAGTTCTTGGAGGAGAAGTCCATTAATGGCTATTAATCAATTATACTTAGGGAATAGCCACTGCTATTAATTGCATCAGTAGCATGGGATCTTCTTAGTGTTTGGGTAACTGCCAGGTTCTTGTGGCCTGGTTTTGGCCTCTGTTGGAAACAGGATGCTGGGCTTGATGGACCCTTGGTCTGACCCAGCATGGCAATTTCTTATGTTCTTATGTTTATTGTCATATCTTTATTCTCTAATGAATTACTTCAATGACAAAGAAAACAGTGAAATCATACCTGAAACACAATTGTCTGTTTCTGTTAAGTTTGAACTGCTCTTCCTTTTCAGGCTATATTCTTTAAGTGCCAAATCCTGCTACAGTTTCCTTTTCTCAGCTGCCATGAGAGCATAGACCCCTATTCCTACATCTCCAGCTGCATGAACGACCTTTGCATGTAAGTTAGACAACAACTTAAGACCAAAGTGATCATGCTAGCCGTTCCTTAGCATTTTTCAGAATTGCTTAGAGGTGTAGGATGTGTTCGCTTGATATTTGATCTCTTGTGACAGATGTGAACCATTTTGCAGAGTAGAAAGATAAGGGGAGGAATTTATGTTCTTATGTAAAAAAAATGCAACAAATGTTTTTATGTTCTTATGAACTTTAAAAATGGCGCTGTCTGCTGATAACGCCCAACTGATGTCACTTTGGCGCCTGCCTCCACAGCAGGTGCATTTTCTTGTATGGCCAAGAACACGGTGCCAGCTGCACCAGAGGCCGCTTTCTGAATGACATCACTTAGGTGCCATCCTCCAGGTGGACAGCGCCTTTTTAAAGTGCTTGGAGCTGGGGCAGGAGTGAGTGGCTTCGTTCCTGCCCTTAGTAATTTTTCTGAGGACCGTAGGAAGGAGTTAAGTGGGGGCCATGGAGGGAGGTTCCCAGCCCCGGAAGATTTTAAAAGGTGGCAGGAGGACCACTCCCTGGGTTCAATTTTTGGAGGGCTTGAGGGGGCTTCCATGGCTGCAGGAAGCTCATTTTCTTAAATGCAATGATGGCGGGAATGGGGATCAGAGGGGCCCAGGGAGGCCCAGCTGAGCCCGGGTCCAATTTTCGCAGGCTGGGAGGGTACTTTCAGAGCTTCAGGATGCCAGTTTTCTTTTTTTTTAATGCAACAAATACAAAAACTCCCTAAAATGCTTGGGTATTTTTTGTAGCATTTGTTGCATTTTTGACATTCTTTTCGAACAAATGCACATCCCTAGAAATCGTTCATTTCATTCTTCGGTAGAGTCCCTGGTTGAAGCAAAGGAGGTGTCAGGACAGGTTCAAATCTCGAGGTCCCTGGTTGGAAACAACGTAATGGCCATTTGGAATGCTTAATTCAAAAGGGCATGGGACAAACACAAAGGATCCTTGTTGGCTAGAGAATGGAAATGAAGAAATGGGGTATCATAAGGGCAAATGGGGTATCATAAGGGCAAAGGGCCATTGGCGCCATTTTGATTCGTAGCAGGCCCGACAGCCTGACGGCACGGAGGGAGAGATCGCTTGCGGGACCCCGCTGGGCCACCAGGGCTTTTAGTAAGTCTTGGGGAGGGATTGGGATGGTGGGGGGGTTGTAATACAGTAAATGTGAAGGGTTGGGGTGATTTTTTTTCTGATTCAGGGTTTTTTTTAAATTCGTTTTTCCGGTTTCGGGTTCAGGTTCCAGCTTCGTTTTTGCCGGAAAACAATCCGTGGGAAAACGAGTTTTCCCACGAAGCGCCCAAACTAAAACCCGACCCGAGCCAGAAAAACGAAGCTCATCTCTAGTTGTTAATACCCTTAACAGAAGGCTTGTGGCAGCCTGCTTGGAGCAGCAGTTGCTACTACCCTTAACAGGGCCAGTGCAAGGGGATTTGGCACCCTAGGCGAGCCTTCTCCCTTGTGCCCCCCCCCCCCCCCGGGGTTGCACCACCACCCCCAGGTCTCGGCCCCGACTCCTACCTCATTCTCGATCACACCTGCTGACTGTGTGATTTTCTGGGTCGCGAGCAGGTTGGGCACTGTGCGCGGCCCGCCAAATCTCCACTCCTCTTTGTCACCGCTTGCAGCCCCATATGGCTCGCACCCAGTGGTGCACCAAGGGTCTCCGGCGCCCGGGGGCCAATGCATGTGTGTGCCTCTCCAGCATATCCCCGTAATCCTTCTTGTACTAATGCTTAAGGTCACAGAAAATCAGTGGCGTCTCTAGACAGAAGAATTTTTTTTTTTGGGGGGGAAGGGGGGGGGAGCCAAAATGACATTTCTTCATCACACCCAGCTCTATAGCATGGATCCTGCTTTAAAATTGGTTATTAAAAAAAAAGTGTTAATAAAAAAGTCCAAAGGATCTTCTGCGTAATTTTAAAAAGCTGGCCAGTTTCACACTATAAAATTATTTGATAGCCTCATTCAACTAATTCTATATGGCTAGGAGAGTGAAGTCTGGAAAATATAGGAAGGGACAGAATGTCAATACAAATCCTGCACCTCCAGTTCTGTAACTCTGTGCATCCACTGAAATTCCCCCAAACAATGGAGCTTGAATGTTTCCCTTACAGCTCATCATACTAAAAGATATTTTCAAATTCTGGTGTCACCTCACAGCAACAGCAGCACAAACACCTTCCACTGCCAGACACATTGTGAACTAACACAAAGCACCGCAAAAAAGACACCCAAAATCTATACTGCAATCCCATCATAACATAACAGTAATAACACCAAGGACTCAAACAACAATAACCCTACCTGTGAAAAAGCAAGGGTAAATATTACACTGGGTCCTATAATACCAAAAAACCACCTACTGAGGAAACAAAACAAACCCGATTGCTATAGATCCCTATACAGACACTATATGCTAGCAGAATCTCTCATCATGGTCACACACCCTCACCAAATACAGAATACAAAATAAAGGAGCACAAATTAGAAAAAACTGAAATAGAAACCCCAAGAAGCCAGACTCTGTGTATTAACAATGGAAAAACAGAACCACCTTTCCTCATAAAACAAATAAAATCAAGAAACATAAAGCATCAGTTATAACAGTAAAACCATACTAATAAAAGAATATTTTAAAACTACTGATAGAATTTCTATTAATTAAAATCATATACATTTTTTACAATTTCCCAAACACCAATAAAATATTTCAAAATAGCACATATATCAAATAACACCCAATAATTAAAACTAATAAGGATTTTAAAAAGCTCCTGCTGTCCATATGTGGGAGCTCTTGATTTCCAGTCACCCTTATATTGTTGAGGATTACGAGGTTATCCTCTCTCTCTCACACATACTCACATGTCCATTCTCTCTCACACATACACTGTCACATACATACACATTCATGCTCTTATACCCACCATAACCTCTCGCTCTTACAGACACTGACACACTCTCAGGCTCTAAGATATTGTCTCCCCCTCCACACACACACCCCCAACACACAAACTCTTACTCCCCTGGATTTTCTCATACACACTCATGTTCTCACTCTCACTGGTTTCCTCACATACACACAAACACACACACCCAGGCAAGCTCCCAATCATTCTCACACAAATACACACACACCCAGGCAAGCTCCCAGTCATTCTCACTCACACACACACACACACTGACCCCCAGGCAGGCTCCCATTCATTTTCACACCACTCCCTTGCCATCCCCCAGGCATGCACACATTCATTCTCATACACACAGACCCCCAGGCAGGCACCAATTCATTCTCATACACACATACACCACACACAGGCAGGCACCTATTCTCATACATACAAACCCCAGGGAGACACTCATTCATTCTCATACACAGACACACCCTCAGGCAGGCACCCATGCATTCACACACATACTCCCCCAGGCAGTCTCCCATTCATACACATGCACACATTAAAGGCAGACCCCCTCTCTTTCTTTTGCCAGCAACCTTGGAGCCTCTCTCATTCCTCTGCTGCCACTGTCACTGCTGCCGCATGGCTATTGGGGAGGCGCTGATTGCTGCTACTGGCACTGAAGCCCATTCTGCTGCCTCCTCTGTGCAGGCCCCGTGGGTTTCAACTTCCTCCATGTTGATCTCGTACATTGTGAGATCCGCATAGAGAAAGTGCTACTCTTGCACATTACCAAAGATTACA
This sequence comes from Rhinatrema bivittatum, assembly GCF_901001135.1. Lineage (NCBI taxonomy): Eukaryota > Metazoa > Chordata > Amphibia > Gymnophiona > Rhinatrematidae > Rhinatrema > Rhinatrema bivittatum. Next base: position 457,978,610 of record NC_042618.1, on the reverse strand, counting down.
TGTGCCAATCAGTAAAAAGTATTTTTTTTTTTTACCTTTGCTGTCTGATCTTAGTTTTCTAATCGGTTGGTCACAGGCTTTTTTGTTCCACCCTCCCTTTCTTATTTTTTTGCCAATTCCTTTTATATTGTTTTTTTTTTCTATTTCTTTTCTCTCCATCTATCTTCTTCCCTCAAACACACAGTGAGGTTCTCATTTTCACATGTTTTCTCTCTCTCTCTCACAGACACACACACACAGGCTCTCACTCTCATATGCTCTCTTTCATACAACCATTCATACACACAGTCTCTCTCTTGCACATGCTGTCTTACACACACAGGCTCTTCTTACTCCCACATGCTGTCTTGCTCAAGCACAGGTTCTCACTGTCACATGTTCTCTCTCATACAATCATTCATACACACACAGTCTCTCACTGGCACATGCTGTCTGATTCACACACACAGGCTCTCTCTCACTCCCACATGCTGTCTTGCTCAAGCACAGGCTCTCACTGTCACAAGCTCTCTCTCATACAATCATTCATACACACAGTCTCTCACTGGCACATGCTGTCTGACTCTTTCACACATACAGGCTCTCCCTCACTCCCACATGCTGTCTTGCTCAAGCACAGGCTCTCACTGTCACATGCTGTCTCTCACACACACAGAGGCTCTCACATGCTGTCTCTGCAAACATTCAGGTCCTCACTCCCACACACAGTCTCTCAACTCACTCTCACACACAATCTCTCAACTCATCTCATACACACACAATCTCTCAACTCATCTCATACACGCACACATGCACACTCTCTACAGGCCCTCAGCCTCTCTCTTGCCTCTGGGCCTCCTCTTCATGGGTTGCCACAGGATGGGCTCTGCAGCGGCCCTGATCTTCTCGGGCTGCCCACAATGTGGGATCTGCTGCGGCGGCCCTGCTACCGGGCCTCCTCCTCTTGATTTTTGGATTACTATAAATGCTGCTCCTCTTCTGCACACGGCTGATGATCCTCCTCCTTCCTGCCCGCGCAGCTCCGGCAACGTTTTCTTCCGGGGCCGCGCGGGCAGGAAGGTGGAGGAGCACCTGCAGATTTGTACGCGATCTTTTTCTTCGGGTCGTGGTGACACGAGCTCCACCATGGCCCTGACGATCTTCCTGCTGTGTGTCCGGCACACAGCACAGAGGTAGTTCACTGCTCAGCCACCAGTGGGATGAGGTCCACCGGCGGCCGCTTTGACTCTCCCTGACCTCCCCTCAGTATACCACTGCTCGGTGCTCCCTAATGCTCGGTGCACTAGGCCCAGGCCTAGTTCGCCTAGTGCTTCCACCGGCCCTGACCCTTAACAGAAGGCTTGGGACAGTCTGCATGAAGCGGCAGTTGCTACTACGCTTAACCGAAGGCTTGGGGCAGCCTACTTGGAGCGGCAGTTGCTGCTATCCAAAAAAAAACGTGCTGGGCAAACTAGAAGGACCATTTTGGTCTTTATCTGCTGTCTTCATTATGTTACCATGAGCCTTCACTGAACAACTTACTATATTTCATCATGTATTTCCTCTGGAATGCCCTTCTGGAGGAAGTAGTGAAGATTAAAACTGTGAAGGATTTAAAAAGGGGCATGGGATAAACCCTGTGGATCCCTAAAGGCTAGAGGATGGGAATAAATAAAGAAGCTTAACCGGCATGGAGCGGCAGTTACTACCTTGGGAAGCTTGCTGGGCAGACTAGATGGACCATTTTGGTCTTTTTCTGCCGTCATTGCTATGTTACTATATGTTTAGGTGTTGGAGCACATGTGGATAAAATATGAAGAACTTGCTGTTTATTAGCAGCCAAGGTGTATACAATGAATACTATAGACTAATCTTGTGGGTTTTATGCACACCTGTAAAGGATCTATATATGTCACCATTAGTTTGTATAGATAAAAACTGGAACTTGGAAATATGTATATCAAACTAAAATGTATGCACGTGAGATATACTTCACTGTGAAATTAACTTTTAATTTAGATGGCTGTTTTAAACTTCTAAATTATGAACCCGATACAGATTTCGTTGACTAGAAGGACCATATAATACCATGATCAGCTAAGGCATGATGTGACCCTTTGTGTCTCTGGTATGTCATTAATTTAGGCTTATTTTGCTTATAAAAAGCTCCTTCTGTCTTATGGCTTAGTGTCAGTTTAGGAAGTTCCCTGGAGCTTTACAGTATAGGTGCCAAGCCATTCTGTCCTCTAAGGCTCATTTAATTAGTCTAATTCAAGGGAGCTGGAAGGATTGATCACTACAAGAGCGACTTTATAACTAGGCTGCTGAATCATTGGTAGAAAAAAGGCATAGTTTGAAAATAATTATCTAATTGGTTAATTTGAAAATAATTTTTGATGTACAAAAGGTCTCTCTTGCCTACGATGTTTTTAATGATGTGTATGCCTTGTGATTTCTTCATTTTTCCCTACAACTGCTGGCTTGCCTTTTTCTGGGAGTGAGGGCAGTCCGTGTCATGCTAAGCTGGTTTCTAAAAAGTTATTAACAAAGGAGCATGAATGTCTCTGGAGCTTGGCAGGCTTCTTGGGTAACAATGCCGCATTGAGGGAAGAACATTAGGCGACAGATGCATTTCGGATTTGTTCTACTGGTCTTGTTTCCTCTTCACAGAGCGGACGATGACGAGACTTACTGCCGTGCTGTGACCGAATATGCAAGAGCCTGCTCCCATTCAGGCTACCCAGTCAGGGACTGGAGGGATGACTTTCCTGCTTGCAGTATGTTTCTTTTATACCCTTAATCCAGTGACTACCATTCAAGTAAAGAGAGTTGGTGGTCTGATGGTTGATACATTGCTTTTAACTATGTATTAATGAATGCAAAAAACCCCCAATAAAATAATTTTAAAAAAATTAAAAGGATCCCTCCAGCTATCTTCCAGCGGCTGATCTTATTGGTCCTGACTGTGATCTGCTGAATTTTAGCTGATCAACACATATTGTTCTTGGGAATGACTGTTGAAGCTGTCCATGGCTGAGGCCCACTGCTCATTGGGTATTCATCATTACATCAGTAGTTCACACTCAATGGGTCCTAGTGGATGTTCCATTTGGTCACTTCTTATAGCCCCATTAGGAAAATCAGGAGTAAAGCACAAGATAGTCAGTCTGGATATTGCTGACATTAACTAAACTAGAAACAGCTTGACAGATGTGATTATGATAGCATCTGAACATTTTAAAGAGTTATTCTTTAACAACATTCACGCTGTGAAGCAGGAAAAAGCTCGTACATTTTTGCTTTATAGGTTCTGTTGGGTTTTTTTTCTTATGGGTTCTCTGATTTTGCCATAGCGGCTGAGTCAGAGTCTTGATTCTGGCTCCCTCAGGATAGGCGTCCGTTGAGAAGAAGGTTGAGAGCCACTGCTTTATACCATGTCTACTTTTCTCTTTAAGGTACATGGTGCAAGAGTGACACGCAGTGGCAAAGCTCGTATAGTATTTCTTAACTTGGCTGCGATGGTGTGATGCTCTTTAACAAAACAGGAAGTTATTGTTCCCTATGGAATCATCCCTTCTAATTAAAACAATGCATAGCAGCAATGTCATGCAGCATAGCATTTTATAATGGGAATTTATGCGTGCCAGTACCGTGCTAAAGTTTACCGAATAAGTTAATTTGTACAACAGTTCATTTAGTTATAGTCCTTTGCTAAAGGACATTTTCAATTTAGCACTGACTGACCTCTCATGGTATGTTTTGAAAGACTTACCGGCTCTGCAGCCTGCTTCCAGGTTTCTGCTGTGTTTACTGAAATGCATTTGCAGTTCAGCTGGGAATAAACTATGGGCTGGGATGCATCAGTCTTACCGCTGCTGTCCTTTCTGTCACGATGTTGCAGCCGAAAAGTGTGAAGATAATTTCGTCCATCGGGATTGCATTAGCTGCTGCCCCCCAACCTGTACTTTCGAGAAAGAGTGTCTCGGGAGCAACCTTCATTGCCTCGATGGCTGTTATTGTCCAGATGGTAAGCACATCATTTCCAGTTTTTAAAAAAAATATTTACATACCATTGTGACAGTAGAGTAAGGAAGGCACCATAAACAGATCAATGACAGTTTATTTGAAATTAGAAGTAAACTCATTGAGTTCAATGCTTACCTTTGGGTAATTATTTTAATGCTCACTAATCACGCCTGCCTCATTATGGCTTATTATTAACAGAAATACTGTTTATGTGCCCCAGTGCCCCAATGGTGTGCCGCATAACCCAATAGGGAGATTTCTGTACTAAAGATCAGGGAACCATCCTTTTGTTCTTATTTTTCACCTCTTTGCTGCATTCATTTGTTAAATAGGTCTGATTATGGATAATGGAACTTGCGTCTCTGTAGCCAGTTGCCCCTGCATCTATCATGGGACAGCCTATCCGGTAGGCTCCAAGATTGAACAGGAATGTAGCATGTGGTACGTGGCCTTCACTGGCCTATTCCCTTGTTTATCATTCTGTTTAACTGTCTCTAAATAATCTTTCTAAAAGCAGCTGTTAGCATAATGCTTCCCAAAATTGTCTTCACGACCCTGCAATCAGTTGGTTATCCGCAATGAATATGCATGAGATAAATTTGCACATACGTGGTCTCCAATGTGGGCAAATACATTTCATGCATATTCACTGTGTTTTCCCTGAAAACCCGACTGGCTGTGGGGATCCCTGAGCTGAGATGTGGGAAGCCTGCATTGTCATAATTATTTCATCTGCATTCTTGTGTCAGAAAATATTTGAAAGCTTGCATGACCTCTTTTTCTGTCTTTAGTGTTTGTATTGGTGGTATCTGGAACTGCACCAAGCATGACTGTCCAGGTAAATTTTCATAATCCACATTGTTAGTAGAAATGTATTGCTGCCTGCTAGCATTAGCACAAAGCACATTTAGCGTATTTGTCTAATTAGCAACAAGATATTAGCAAAGCATCATGGAACTTCAGGAGGCAATTGGCACCAATAATTTTGCTGTGCACACTGTCAGGCCAATACAATAAAGACGCACGGAAAATGGGTGCTCCGTGCCGAGCGCCCGCTTTCCTAACACGGGCCCAGCCACCTCTACTGGGCAAGCGATGCAATATTTAAATGAGGGGTGTCGCGCTAAAAAGGAGGCGCTAGGGACAATTGTGCACCCTTAGCGTCTCCTCGGCAGCGGACGCCCAGGAGAGGTGACTGTCAGCGGGTTAGGAAAATGGGACGCTCAGTTCTAGCAATAGAGCGACCCTTTTCCTAACCTGACCACCAGCACGCTTTTTTTATTTTTATTTTTAAACCTTTGGTTCCTCTGACTTAATATCACCACGATATTAAGTCGGAGGCTGTACAGAAAAGCAGTATTCTCTGCTTTTCTGTACACGTTTTTGGGCTGCTCAGAAATGAATGCCTGCTCTGAGCTGCCGTTAATTTCTGAGCGTAAAAATGTGCGGATCGGGCACGCATTTTTAATGTGTCTGGTGCGAATAGCTAATAGCCTCATCCACATGCATTTGCATGTGATGAGGGCTATTAGTTTAGGGGAGGGGTTGGACACACGTTTTGGCGCACTAAACCCCTTATAGTTTAAGGCGTTTTGGATGCGCTAAACCCCTTACGGTACAAGGGGTTGTGGACGTGCCTCCAAAACGCACGTCCAACCGCAGGTTAAACAGCGCAAGGTATTGTATTGGGCTGTGTACCGGGACTCTCTTCCCATTTAGATGGCGGCTGACCTGAATTTTCTTCTTTCTTTCAAGCTGAATGTTCGGTTATAGGCGATTCTCATTTCACCACTTTTGACGGCCGTTATTTTACGTTTCTCGGCATGTGCCAGTACATTCTAGTAAAAGGCACCGGAAAAGAGAAATTCACACTCACGTTACAAAAGAGCCCCTGTGGTCGGGTAAGTGCCGTTTCCTTCTGCCTTCTTGCGGGGGAGGGGGGGGGGAATGACCAGTTTAGTCCAAAGACCGAGTATTGGCCTGGAAACTGGGACTCCAATGTGAACTCTTTTATAGCCCTGCTGTGTACCTCTGCCTTATGATGGTCCCCAAGAGAACAGCAAGGAGCACTATAGTGGGGGCCAGCATGTTAAAGAAGTAATTTGCATTTTTATGCCCCATTGGATTATGGGGCGGGGGGGGGAAGTGGGATTTTCCTTTTGACTTCTGAGGAAACTCACTCTTGGGAGGATCATTTTCAAAATCTGCTGCGGGTAATCACAGTGTTTTATGTGCAGAAATGGCCTTTTACATAACTGCCTGCCTGATATGCAGGTAAAGCTATGCACATGAATCCTATTTACAGCGAAGTTTACCTTTGCTGAGTGGACGGATTCCTAGGGACGGAGCTGAGGAGGAGTTTGGATTTACATGGATACCTTTGGATTTGAAAGTGTATTGCCATAAACTTTCAGGGGTAACTTGTGTTGCTGTTTTCGCAGGTGTAACTTGTGCGGGGTGCTAGATTGGGTGGGATAATTTTCAAAGCGGACTAATGCACGCAAGTCCAACTTCCTCATGTGGGCTGTTTGAAAATAATTCCCATATTTTTGTTCCAAATGCCACCCTCTGCCAAGCAAAACTAAACATGGATTTCTTCCCTCAGAACCTTGACCATGCCTGCATCCAGTCAATAACACTGGTGCTGAATGATGATGTGAACAAACAAGTGACTCTAACAAGGGGAGGCAAAGTGCAGTTTGGTCCTTATCAAGGCTTTTATCCTAACGGTAAGAAATGCATGCGTATCATGGTACAACACTGCACATATACTATGGAAAGACACAGGGTAATTTTCAAAGAAAATGTAAATGTAACATGCTGTCATAGCAATTTTCAAAAGCCCATTTACTCACGTTAAGTGCATTTAATGCAGGGAAAATCTATTGACAATTGAATAGCATATATTTTAGCAATTTTCAAAGGCCAGTTTTTGGGTCCATTGCTGACTTTGTTTCTGTTACGGGCATTGCACCCTCTAGCTCCTTGCTAATGTGCTTGAAGCTCTGGACTACCACTGGTAGTGGGATAGGATGGCGCCTTTAAAATTTGGTGCCATAGGCAATTCCCTACATTACCTATGGGTAAATCCAGGCTGCTTATTTGAAACTAAAGCCCTTCATTGTTCATTTAGACCTTCATTAATTGTCATGACTGACCAGGGATGTAAGACCCGTTGAGCAAATGTAATGAATGCTTCTTCCCCAGAGATGCTCTGCACTAGGGATGTGAATTGGGCTTCGGATGATTGAAAATATTGTCGATATTTTCAAAATTGTCAGAAATCAGGGGCTCCCCCGAAACGATAGGAAAACCCCACGATATTGATCGTGTGGGTTCTCTTATCGTTTTGGGGGAGGGCGGGAAAAACAGCACACAAAAATAACCCCTAAACCCACCCCGACCCTTTAAAACTAATCCCTTTGCTTCCCCCACCCTCCCGGCCCCCCCAAAAACATTTTACAGGGTATCCGTGCCATTGGCCGGCCCCTGTCACGTGGTAGGAGCACTGGATGGCCCGCGCCATTTTTAAAGATGGCGCCGGTTGTCCAGTGCTCCCTCCATGTGACAGGGACTGGCCAATGGCACGGATACCCTGTCACATAGTAAAGGCAAAGGCCATCAGCGCCATTTTGATCAGTGGCAGCCGACGGCCCGAGAGCGGGAGATCGCTCCTGGGACCCTCACTGGACCACTAGGTACCTGTAAAATGTTTTTTGGGGGGTCGGGAGGATGGGGGAAGCAAAGGGATTAGTTTTAAAGGGTCGGGGTGGGTTTTTTGTTTATCGGCTCGGGCGCAGCCGATAAACAAAACCGCGATCGGGCCCAATGAAAAAAACCCCACATGTAAATCGGAACCGGAATCTGAACCAATTCCGGTTCCGATTCACATCTCTACTCTGCACCCATATTTCATTGAACTGGGATCATAATTTTCTGTACAAATTCAGATTAGATTTACATATTGTTGTTTTGGGCACTTTGTCACACATTTGTTTCTGTTTGTGCTCCAAACTCTGTGACCTGGTTGCTACTATTCATCAGGGTTTAATTTGTCGGGGAATGGGATGGAACACAGTTCTGGCCCTTCTTTTCAGGTTTATGAGGCAGAGCAGCAGGGGTGTTGTTCCCCAGCCCTTCCCCCTCCCCTCCAGGCAGCCTGCAGGGAAGAGAAGAAGAGGGGTGAGCCTGGAGCAGAAACAGCAGAGAACAGCCACTCTGCTCCCTAATCCAGCTCCTCTCCTCCTGTTGTCCCTCACCCTCACCTCGTTCTCCTCCTGTATTGCAGGGAACAGGAGCAGGGGGGGGGGGGGGGAATGAGGGCCACTGGTGGATTCAAGGAGGTCAGAGGATGGAGGATCAGGATTAGCAGAGAAGAGTAAAGGAGGATATTAGAGAGAAAGGGGACAGTTCTCTCTATATGCCTTCTCCTCCTTACCCAGTTATCCTCCAACCCCAGTGCTCTACTTCATCCACCAGTGCTCATCAAGCAGATTAAGAGTCTGAAGAGTGCATTTAGGTGTGTGTGTGTGTGTGTGTTTGAGAGAGTGCATGTGTTTTAGAGACAGTTTTCACATCTAGGCCTGGTCTTGTCCCTTTGCACTAGTCAAACTTGGCTCTAGTCCTGCTCCATGTTACCTCCCCCAACCACAGTTCCACTTCATGTTGGTCTACACATTAAGCCCTACTGTCCATAATGCTCATCACTGATACTCCTCACAGTTGTCCTTTATTCATCTGGGAGATGTTGGATGGTCTATATTTATTTATATATTTAGGCGTTTTATATACAATCGTTCCAAAAGAAGATCACAACAGTTTACAAAATCAGCATTCGTATTCTTGGTCAAAATTCACATTCTGGGTCAACAGTCATATTTTAGGTTAACACAACAGCAAATATGTATTCTAGATCATATTCATACATTTTCTAGGACAACACAACAGTAAATACAATTCTACTATCATTACACTTTACATCGTTCAGTATTTATTGCTCACTGTACTAATATTGTCTCTGTTACTGACCGTGAATGTAATGTTTTACGTTAAATCATATGCATTTCTAAAGAGCTCCCTTTTCAGTTCATGTTTGAAACTCTTTCTTTCTGTTATCAGACGTAATGACTCTGGAAGAGAGTTCCACAACTTGGGACCTGCTATGGAAAACATTCAGTCTCTTATTTGAGTTAGGTCTGTGCTCCATGTTGTAGAAGTTCTTTGTTTTGCAATCTTAGGGCTCTCTGCGGTGTGTATGGTTGAAGTGTCACTCCTATTAATTATGGGTTAATGTTGTTGATGATATTAAAAATTATTGTGAACACTTTATAATGAATTCTGGATTGTACGGGAAGCCAGTGCAGTGCTATCAGTGAGGGGGTGATGTGGTCAAATCTCCTTGTCCCTAGTAACAGTCTAGCAGAGGCATTTTGTAGTAAGTGTAGTAGTTTTAATAGTCCTGCAGGAAGACCTAGTAATAGGGAGTTGCAGTAATCTAAGACAGTACAGAAGTACTGAATTGTTAGTAATGGTTTCAGCCGATGTAATATTCTCAGCTTGGAGTATCCTGTTTTAATTAATTTGCTTATATGCTTTTTCATTGTGAAGTTCTCATTGATCTGTATTCCTAGGTCCCGTGCTTGATCTGAGGGAGTAAGGCTAAAAATTCCCAGGTCTAGTTCTGGCGGTTTGATTATTGTGGTATTTCTCATTAACCACACTATTTCAGTTTTTTGGGGGGGTTAGATTTAGTTTCAGTTGAGAAAGTTTTTGTTGTATTGCTTTCATGTATGTTGACACAATTTTTTCAAATGTTTTGTCAAGAGGGATATAAAATTGTATGTCGTCTGCATATAGGAAGAAGTTGATTCCTAGATTTGCTAGTAATGCACATAGAGACAGCAAATAAATGTTGAATAGTGTAGCTGAGAACGCTGAACCCTGGGGGACAACTGTATCGATTGGGAGGGTGTCAGAAATTTGATTACCCAGTTTGACTTGGAATGTCCTATCTTCTAGGAAGGAAGAGAACCATTTGTTACCAGGTCCATCTATTACAATTTTTCTCATCTGGTGGCATAGCAGGGTATAGTCAACTGTGTCGAAGGCTGCTGTTAGATCAATTAGTACTAGGATATATGATTCGTTGTTGTCAAATCCTTTTAGTACAGGGTCAGCTAGGGAGATGAGTAGGGTTTCGGTTGAGTGATTTTTTCTGAATCCGAATTGGTTTCGGTATATATATTATTGTCTTATAGGTGGTTCTCTAATTGTGATAACACTGCTTTTTCTAGGACTTTAGCGATGAAAGGCAGGTTGGATATTGGTCAATAATTGTCCCAATCATAGATTCTGCCAGTTTTATTTTTTAGGATTGGTTTAATCACAGCTTGTTTTGCACTAGCGGGGATCCATCCTTCTGCCAGCGAGTGGTTGTGATTGTTGGAGTGATTACGCTGTGTACTGTTTTCAGGGAACTTGCAGGATTTGGGTCCAGTGGATGAATAGCAGGCTGGATTTTTGTAATGATTTGGTTTATTTCAAGTTTAGGTACTGGGTCGAATGTGTTCCATTTTGCTTGCCCATTTTTTCTTCAGGCTCTTGTGATGGTAAGCAGGTGGAGAATTGTGTTTTTAACGTATTGATTTTATTTAACAGAGAAGTGGCATATTCATTGCAGAAGTCTTTTTTTGCTTTATTGATTTGATCACGGTATTTTGTTAATAGGGATTTTTATTAGGATTCCATAGATTGGCATTTCCGCCATTGCTTTTCAGATTTTCTCAGAGTCTGTTTAGTGTGTCTTAGCTCTTCCTAGTGTCTTCCTAGCTCTCTCTTGTGTCTTCCCTAGAGGAAAAAGTCCAGAAACTGCTATGATGGTAATTAATAAGCAATAGTAGCTTGTGATTTATCTAATGTTTAGGTACTTGCCAGGTGGCTTGGATTGGCCACTGTTGGAAACAGGATACTGGGCTTGATGGACCCTTGGTCTGACCCAGTATGGCAAGCCTTAGGTTCTTATGTTCGCTATACCAAGGTTTGTTTGTTTGTTTAGCTGTATTGCCTTCATTCTGGAATGCTTTTTCCTGGATTGGGCATAGGATATTGGCTATTTCATTGATGATTCAAAAGATAAGGAGGCATTATCATGATCAAAATCAGTTATTTTATTTTTAATTGTTTCTTCAAGTAATTTTGGTTCTATCTTTTTTCTATATGTTTAAGATTGATTATTATGTGAGTTTGTTTGCTATGTGGTGCGGAGGGTTATTTCTGCTTTAATTAGTTGGTGATCTGGCCAGGGTACTATGTTGTGAGTGCAATTGATTATGCAGTTATTATGAGTGGTGAAAATTAGGTCAAGGATGTGTCCTGCTTTATGAGTATCTAGAAAGATTTCACATGTGATTTTAGGTATGTTGTCTACATGTAGGTTAAAGTCCCCTATGATTAGAGTTGATTCAGGAGCTGGAAACGCTTTAGTGAAAATTTCGATTAGAGGTGAACAGTCTTTTTGGAGTGGTCCAGGTGGGCAATAGACCGAACCAATGTTTAGTTGTGGTGATTTTAGAATTGCCACCTCGTAGGGAGGGTTAATCTCAGCTTTGTAGGGTTTAAGTTTAAGTTCTATTTTTACAGATTTTTAATAGACCCCCACCTTTATGTTTGTGTCTGGGGAAGTGAAAGATATCATAGTTAGGGTGATCAATTTGATTTAAGAGGACAGAAAACTCAAAATCAACATGAAGTGTGTGCATAATGGCACACAAATGAACGTATGATAGCACAGGGGCTAATCAGCATGGAGCAGCAGTTACTCCCATAAAAATAAAAGCTTTGCGGGGCAGAATGGATGGAGCAACTGGGTCTTTTTCTGCCATCACTTACTAGGTTACTATGTAACTGAATACAACCTTCAGATAAGAGATGAGGTTTTATCTGAGAAGCTGTAATAAGTAATGAAAATGTTTGTGCTGTATGCATAAAGTTTAAACATTCACATTGAAGGTAATTCATATTGTTATTGTAGTTTGTACATGAATGAGATATACACATTTCTCATATTTATTGGATGAAACAGAGAATGTTTGACAGATGTTCTGCTGACTTACAGTACAGAGGTAGTAACTCAGTCTCTCTCTCTCTTTCCATATATGTATATAGCATAACACATTAATTGTTTTTCTACTGTCATGGGCAGGGGATGTTGAAATTCGAAATCTGTCCTCCATGTTTGTGCAGCTGAAAACCAGATCCGGTTTACGAATACAGTTTGCTAAGGATGGGCAACGACTTTACGTTCAAGTCAACACCACATGGAAGAGAAGAACTCTCGGTCTTTGTGGAACCTTTAATGGGAACTTAAGAGACGATTTTCTGTGAGTGTTGCTACAGGCTAGAGGCGCAGGTGCTTTGTACCCCCATGACTTTAGGCGAATTTTCAAAAAGAAATCGCCAGGATCATTTCTTTACGAAAATCTTCCGAAACGTTGCCTGGGTACAAAGTACCTGTGCGCACTTACTCCATTTTGTTTCTGCACTGCGACTTCCGATGAAAAATTGCACATATATAGATATATTGGGAAATCCAATATATGTGCATAATTAGCTCTAATTACCAAAGCATATCCCCTGAATGCCTATTACTTATGAGGAAATAAGATGTGCATAGTGAAATATGCGTGTACGCCTTGGCCACCCTAAAGGTCATGCTTAGCTGGCTAACTCCCAAAATTATCCAGCTGGAACCTTTTGATTAACCAGCCCCAGATTTAAAGTTTGACTACTTTAATAACTCCTATACATGAAAACAGCTAATACCCGGGTAAAGCAAAGCAGTGCTGATGTTGTCATCCAAGCACCAAAGAAACAGTGGAAGCCAAGACAGCAGTTTGACAATGTTGCTAATTTTGTTTATTTCTTATTCTGCTAGCCAGACACCCAGTCATTTGTGCCATACTCCTTGTCCATGTAACAAATTAATTCAGGAACCTGGTTAGTTCTTTTTGAGATTTTTGACAGGAGATTCACGTTTCAAATAACTGCGATCCAAAAGAAGTTATTTTGCATCGGGGCAGGGATATACCAGAGAGATAGTTTACAGAGGGTTTAGCCTTTTACTAGCATTGCTTCTTTCCTATCACAGTGATTTTGTCCAATTATATTAAAGGCAGAAATCCTAATCTGACAAGGAAGCATTGTGCAGTTACACTTCAATCAGAACAATCCCATCTTCTACTTTGTTCATCTTACACTAGGATAACATTCATTTTTACAAGAACAGATTTGGCGCTAGTGAGTGTGCATACCATGCAATTGCATGGGGTGGCACTCCTGCGGGGGTGGCTCCAGAGAGGGAGTGGCGTCAGCCGTGTGGTCTTTAAAATAATCCACCTCCCTCTTTCCCCTGGCAGCTTATGTTGCATTTAAGAGAACATCATCTCCGACTACTGAGGGGCCAATCTTGCCGCTCTTACCATGAGATTGGCCTTGCGGCAGCAGGAGATAATATCACTTAAACATGACTCCTGCTGCTGCCCGCCCATGCCATGACTATGGGAAGAGTTGGGGAGTATATTGCTCCTCCAAACAAGAGGACCTGGCAGCTCACCAGCTGCCTCCTGGTAGTCAAAGAAAATGCAGAGGCCCGGCAGGCCTTCTGGCAGCGAAGAAAAGAAAAAGACCCAATGGCAGCCGAAGAAGAGGCCCTGAAGAGAGGGGGAGGCCCTAAGAGTGAGTGAGTGGGAGAAAGAGAGAGAGCTTGTGTGTGTGTGTGTGCGTGCGTGCATGTGAGAGAGAGTGAGTGGGTAGATGTATGTGGTAGAGAGAAAGTGGGAGGGGGTGTGGGATAGATAGTGGGGTGTGAGTGGGGATGTGGGGGAAAGTAGGTAGGTTCTGGGAGAGGGTGGGAGTGAATGGGTGGATGGGTGTGAGTGTGAGAGTGAGTGGGTGGGTAGAGGTAGGGGAGAGGCTATGAGTATATAAGTAGCAGTATGGGAGGGAGGGGGTGAATGGGTGGATGGGGTGTGGGAGTCAGGGGGTGAGTGGTTTGATGGGAGAGAGAGAGGGTGAAAGCGGGTGGGTGGATGGGTGAGAGTATGGGAGAGAGTGGGAATGGATGGGAGAGAATGGATGGATGTGAGTGGCAGAGAGAGTGAGAGAGTGAGTGAGTAGGTAGGTAGGTAGGGGAGGGATAAGGTGTATGAGGGAGAGGAGAAAGTTTGTATACCATTTCCTCCTTCACCTTTCCCCCACTAATCCATGACAATTTCAGGGCACCTAGAAATCAAAGGTTCCCAGGTATGAGGGAAGGAATCTTTTTTTATCCTTATTTGTTTTAATTATTGCTTGGTGTTTGATGTGTCTGCTGTTTTGAAATATTTTATTGGTTTTTGGAAATTTTGGCTGTTCATTAGTTTTTATGAGTGTGGATTTACTGTTATAATTGATGTTTAAACATTTCCTGATTTTATTGTTTGATGTTTTATGAGGCTTGATGATATTTCTGTTTTTCCATTTTTGCATTTTATACAGAGTCTGGCTTGTTGCAGTTTCCAGTTCAGTTTGCTTGTTTGTTTCTGTTTATACTGTATGGTTTCATTTTGTCTGTATTTGGTCTGTCTGTGTCCTGCGTATGTAACCAAAGTGTGGTATTCTACTAGGGGGTAGCAGCCTGGAATCTTCTGTGTACCTAATAGGAAGTGTATTGGTGTTTTAGGGCCTTTTCAATCACAGGTAGGGGTGTTACTGCTTGAGTGTTGGCAGTTAGTGCCGGAGGAAGTGGTGAAGACCAAAACTGTGAAGGACTTCAAAGGGGCGTGGTATAAACACTGTGGATCCATAAAGTCTAGAGGATGTGAATGAAGAGAGGGTGGCTTGTGGGAAAGACAGATAATACCTGGAGATAATACCCTTATTCAATAGACATACACACAGTTAATGTGACTACAATAGTGCTCTATGCTTCAATGGCAAGAGGAAATTGGAAAAAAGGATTTGCATTCACAAAAAAGCGGGAAGTAGCTTGCTTATTACGGCGGCTACTACCCCGAATCAATTAAGCCTGATACTTCACTTTCAATACATATCCAGAGTAGCTCTCTGCTTCAATGGCAGGGGGAATGAAGAAAGGTGGATTTATATTCAGATAACAACCAACAAGGACTAAATTGCACAGGCTGGGTAAACAAATAAGCATGGGAGTAGCTTCCTTATTGCGGCGGTTACTACCCCTAACCGATTAAGCTAGATACTTCACTTAGAAGCAGTTCCAGCACTGCTCTCTACATTAATGGTGGGGGTGGAAGGGAAATAGAACCAAAAGATTACATTAATGGCGGGGGTGGATGGGAAATAGAACCAAAAGGTTACTAAATGCCAAGAGTAACAGATAGGTATGACAGAAAAAAAAAGGTGTGAAAGCTTGCTGGGCAGACTGGATGGGCCGTTTGGTCTTCTTCTGCAGTCATTTCTATGCTTCTATATGTTTGTATGTTTTGGTATGGGAGATTAACTATGCTATAAGACTAATTTAGTTTGCTCATGACTTTCTGAGGGTCAAGCCCATGCCCCACATGTGTTAGGATCCAAGTGTCTTTTTGGAGGGGTATCTGGTTGGTACCAGAGCAGGTCATATGTAACTGTATAATATACATCAATGCTTTCCAATCAGTGTGCCTTCAGATCTGATCTGGTGTGCCACAGAAAGGTCACCACTGCCTGATGCTGAAATCCAGCTCAGCACCTTGCAGCAACAAGAGACTGAAGTGATGGCTTTTAAACTTGTAGGAGCTCCTTTCTGAGAACAGGAGTCATCATGTGGGTCTCTTCTTCCTAGCCGCAGCATGAACCCTGGAGTGTGGCAATTAATGGGCAGCATGTTGGGACCTGCAGCACACACAGTGCACACAGCACCTCCTCATATTTCCCATCTTTGAGTTTTTCCAGCCCCTATCTTATTCCCAGGCTGAGTGAGACAGGGAGAACATGCACTGAGTGTAGTGTTGACAGAGGAGATGTGGACCCCTTGCCCACGGGGGAGTTGGCACTACCTGAGGGAGCGAACTCCCACAGGTCTCCACCATCGGGAGGAGATGCTGAACTGATGCAAGAGCCGGTTGGAGCTTCACCAATACCAGCCCCTTTTCCCTGCGGGTTGAGCCTTTGGGTGCATGGGGCCAGCTGGACTTAGGTGGGCCCTTGAGAAGACGAAGGAATCGCCTAGGTTCGGTCCGAGGTCAGAAGCCAGAGAATCACCAATCGCCAGACCGAGGTCAGAAGCCAGAAGATCCGTCCAGGAGCTGAAGGATGGAAGGGCTCGAAAGGCAGGAACAGGAGCAAGAGCACAAACGAAGCACAGATGAACTCACCGAAGCAAGCAGACTCGTTACAAAGTCAAGGAATAGGAAGAGGAAGCTTCTATAAATACTCCCTGAGCCCTGACGTCATCCAAACAGTTGAAGGTAATTTTAGTGATTGATCATTAAGGCGAGCATTCCAAACAATCATAATACACACATGTCACAGCCTATAAACAATGGTCAAATTTTTTTTAGATTAACATGTAACCCATCCCACCCACCCCACTTCTCTCCAAAATGATAACAATACAGAATGTTCTTTTTTCATGTAAAATCTGTTATTATAAATGCATAATTCTTAATTGTGTGTGTGGAGGGCCAGGAGACAAGGCTATAAGGTTAGCCTAGGGCACCTAATACCCTTACACTAGCCATGGGTTCCAGGAGAGGGGATGAAGATTTTGTGGATGCAGGGGGGGTGTCAGTTTTTTAAGTTTAGATTGCTGGAGGGAGCAGGGTCTGTTTTTGGCAGGCCTGGGACAGAGACTGAATGGATGGGATGGGATCGGGGGGGGGGGGGGGAAGGGAGGAGGGGTGGTAGCGGAGCAGCACAGTAATTGTTGGTACAGGGCAGCAAAAATAAAGCAAGCACAGCCCTGCACATGAAATATGGGAAGAATAGATGCCAAACATCACATTGCGCCATTGGACTTAATCAGAAACAAATCTTTATTCAGGAAGCACAGTGAGCTACATGACCAAAGAACTTAGGGGTGACTCAACTCTAAAAGAACTAAGGAGACATTTAACAGACATGCTTGCGACATGGGATTTTTTAATCAGTTTTTTGGTGGTGCTTGCTGCTACAGTAATTTATCTTTAGCAATGCGATTGGTGAGTAATAGTGTCAAAATTATTATGCAGCTTAAGCAGATTTATGGAAGGACTGTGTTAACCCTGCGACACCTCTCTTGTCTAAGAATTTTCCAACTTCAGTAGGTTCATTCAGGCTTTATTTGGAGCTAGTCAGAGTTCACCAACTTTACCTATGTCTTTGAACAGAAAAAAATCAGTGACGCAAACCAGTCCCTTTCAAGTCTTTTCTTGAGCTATCTTGGTGGTTCTTGGTTTTAGCAGAAGTGCAATTCTTGTAATTCGGATGCAAAATTTTCCTATCCGATTGGTCTTTGCCTGTGGTTTAAAAGTGTGACATATTTGTTGCTTTTCTCCTAAAAAAGATTTGTGATTAGAAGACTTGAAGGATAAGAGTGTTATTATAAACGGAGGGACTCTGTTTAGCTAGTGAAGTGTAATTTAAGCTTTCCAGTCTACTAAGTTCTTTGCCATTGTCGTTTGAGAGCAAAATATACCTTAAAAAACTGGAATGTGACTTTCCTTAAGTTGGGTGCATCAATAGACTTGGTCTCTGTTTTAATAAAAGAGCTAAAGAGGAATCTTGCAAATATTCTTTTTTCTTTTGGTGGCAGATGGATAGTCTCCATGCTTTGTAAGATCTGCTATGGCTGCTTGCATATATCTGAAGTAGAATAATGTTTTGGCAAAACATACCCGGGTCCTGTATGGATGAGACATAAATCTTAAATTGATGTTCTTATCTTAAATGTCCGTTATCTGTTTGATGCACAGCTTATGCTGTCACTGCGAAGCAAAGTGTTAGGTCTTACTTATGGAAAAGTGCAGTTCCTTGGTATGCCTTGATGTACCGGGCCACATTTCAGTAATGTAGATCACAGGGGAGGATTTGTTTACATTTGCTAATACAATTCAGTTGGGAGAGAGGGTTATGTTTACTAGTGCTAATGACTTTATGTGTGGCAAAATGAAGTTGTTTTCACAGTGTAGATTGGTGGGGAGGATATTTATCTTCTGTAATCCAGACAAGGAAGAGAAATTTACACAAAACTATTCTGCAAAATTTGAAAGTGTGCAAAAATTCTGCACCTGAATAAACCTCCACGGGACCGTCTCGAATATCACCCCCGGCTGCCTCAAGAATGTTTCTTGCAGCATGAGAAAAAAAGCCATGGGTCAGATATCTCTGGATACTAAATCTAAGCAGCTGAGAAGGTTGGTTGAGTAAAGGCTGGATATATATATATATATTTTTTTTTTCATTTAGTTGCAATAGACACAATTAAAAGAACCTGAGTTAAAATAAAATCGCTCTCATCTATTTCAAAAAAACAAAACAAAACAGTATAACGAACATCTTGTCCAACATATGTTGGCTAGTTTTTTTGGTTTTTTTTTTACTAAGAAATTCATCATTGCGGTGGGGCAATAAGACAATCAGCTGCATGATATATGATAGCTTCTAAAAGAAAGTAGATCAGAGGAAATTCACTGACTGTCATTATAGACTGAAACCTCAGTTTCAAGTCTAATCTATGTCTGAGGCTCCCCTGTGCTAAGCTCAGTCCCAGAAACATAGGTGTATATCTCATTATTGAGAAAATCAATCCAGTAAGTAGGGATGTGCAGAGGGACACCATACGTTGCATTCGGGATTCATATTAATCGGGGGGCAGATACGTTGCATTCGGCAAGGGGGCCCCCCCGATACATTCATGCGTTAATTGTTATTCGTTTCCCTGCTAAAATTGAATTAACTACAACCCCCCCACCCTCCTGACCCCCCCAAGACTTTCCAAAACTCCCTGGTGGTCCAGCGGGGGGTCCGGGAGTCATCTCCTGCACTCATGCCCTCGGCTGCTGGTATTCAAAATGGCGCCGATAGCCTTTGACCTTACTATGTCACAGGGGCTACTGGTGCCATTGGTCGGCACCTGTCACATGGTAGGAGCAATGGATGGCCGGCACCATCTTGTGGCATGGTATCTTGTGCGCCAGCCATCCATTGCTCCTACCATGTGACAGGGGCCGACCAATGGAACCAGTAGCCCCTGTGACATAGTAAGGTCAAAGGCTATCGGTGCCATTTTGAATACCAGCAGCCGAGGGCGTGAGTGCAGGAGATGGTTCCCGGACCCCCTGCTGAACCACCAGGGAGTTTTGGTAAGTCTTGTGGGGTCAGGAGGGTGGGAGGTTTGTTTAAATTTGCTCCTTTAGACGGCCGAATACTTCGGCGAAGATTCATTGTATTCGCGGGGAATCGCGATAAGTTTCGCTTTCCCACGAATACAACGAATATGGCCCTATACGTTGCGGATTACCAATAAGTAGGAAACGAATGCACACCCCTACGAGTAAGCATACACCTTCAGCTTCCTAACTCTCTTAAGATACTGTCATCATTTCATGTAGCCTTGTTGAAACCAGGTATTCAGCATCCTTTCAATAGGCAAGGAATGCCTCCGGACTCAGTTCTAATTGAAGGCCAGCCTGAATTTAAGATAGAGGAGATTCTGGACTCTAGAGTATCCCATAACAAAGGAGAGTATTTGGTCCATCGGAAGGGGCATGGCCTGGAAGAAAGATCTTGGGTTGTTGCATCTGACCTTATGTGCCTCGACTTTTGAAGAAATGTCTTGTAAAGCAACACAAGTGGCCATCTGGAAGCCATTTCTAAAAAGGGGGTGGGGTGGGGACAGGTGTTGTTACCATCTTCACCTCTGTCCTGCAGATAGCACTGTAAGCTGCTTGGACTATCTATCCGGTCCTCCCAACTCTGTCTCCCTCACTTTCTCCCAGGAGGCATCTTGTATTCATACTCAGGCATTTTCCTCAGTCAGTTGCCAGAGCTTGGTCCTACTTCCTGGTCCTCATACTGTGGCTCCATCCTTTGTTGCCTGAATCCAGAAGACTTCTTCATCTCCTGTTTCTGTCTTAATTTGCTGTACTCCAGCAGGGATTATGGATTAAGTAGATACCTGTAGTGCACGGGCCACTGACTCCACTGTAATTATTCAAATGGGCAGTGGGGTTTGGAATTCAGTTTATACCAAATGCTAAATAAAGAGTTAAAAACTAGAAGATAGAGAGAAAAACTAGTATTGTGTTCAACAGAGCATTCTTCTTGAGTTTATCAGTTATCAATTGACTCATTGCTAGCTGAGAGAGAATTTTGTTTAAGCCTGTTTTATTAAACTGATAAAAAGCTTTTGCTCTCCTCTTTAGCTCTCCAGCTGGGATGATTGAAGGAACTCCACAACTTCATGCCAATGCTTGGAAAGTGTCCTCAGCTTGTACGACTCCCGTCAGCATCCCTATAGTGGATCCCTGTGATGTTAATCAGCAAAATGGTAAACGCCTTTCTGCAGTGTCTGTTCTAGTGGTTCTAGTGTCTGTCTAGTGGTTCTAGTGGTATTGATGATTTAATGCAGACCAGCTATAGAGAATATTTTCCTCCTTTTGTCCTTGGGTGAACCACGTTTTATTTTTGGGTTGATATTTCCTTCAGGTCACACATATATTTTGCTGATTAAATAAACACACAAGCTAAGTAGTTTCTTCACTCTGCAAATGTGAAGCCTCACATCTTTCAAGGGAATGAAAACCATGATTCTGGAAAGATACCTCAATTTGGGTCGATGTAGTGAGCAGCGGTAATGCTGCCATGGGTTTCAGCGCATACCGTGCATGCGCTTATATGCATGGTTTCCCGCACAAACCTTAGACAGGTATATAATCAGAGTTTGTGTGCATGGAAAAATTGCGCGTATAAACCCGCTTGCCAACCCGCGGCTTGTTCTGCACGCGTGCATGCTAATGGAATGCAAAGGAGGCGATTACCTAATCATGGGCAATGCAGGGAGTTGCGCTAGCAGGGAGATCAGGTTAGTGCAGGATTTTTAATGCAGGTTTTTAATGCCTGGGTCAGGGCAGGATGTAAGTGAAAGTGCAGGTGTGGAGACTGTTTTTCTGATGCTTTTTGTGGGTCAGCCAAGTGGTGGATGTAACTGGTAGCGAGCAGGCAGCTTCTCAATGAGGCACAATCACTGATCTGCATTTCATGCTGACACTGGTGGTCATGAAAAGGTTAGATATTGCTCTACCCACCCTCACATCAACTTCTGGACCACTAATTTATTCATTGTTTTGAAAAAGAAAGGCTCTCGCCCCGAGAATCAATCACGGGTGTTCACACACCAATGGGTGTCCATGAGGGTTTCTGCACAATTTATTACATAGGTCCATGAGCGCGCGTTACTGTATGCATTATGGCATGTATGCTTGGTACACACAGATTTTATGCGCGTATCTAGTTAGCATACGCGGCCGTTATTACATCCCACACTTCCACTGTTTTTTGCCATGTTGACTAAAAAAATCCAAGCAGAAAAATTAGCATGGATTTCAGCACGGGTCTTATTACATCGGCCCCTATATATTTAGGGCCAGATTTTTAAACTTATGCATGGGCGTAGATTTGTTCGCGCAACCCGGCGCAAACAAATCTACGCGCGCATGGTATAAAATCCGGGGTCAGCGCCGAGCCCAAGGGGAGCCCCGATGGCTTTCCCTATTCCCTCCAAAGCCGAACTTTTTTTACGATCCCCCCCACCTTCCCCTCCATCCCCTATCTAGCCCACCCTCCAGCCCTAACTAAATCCCCCCCTACCTTTTATTTCCGAAGTTACACCTGCCCGAGGACCGCCCCCGAACCCCGCCTGCCGAAGGACCGCCCCCAAACCTCCGCCATGCCCACGGACTGCCCCCGGACCCGCCCCCGACCGCCGCCATCCCCTTCCCGCCCCTTTTTCGAAGCCCCGGGACGTACGCGCGTGCCGGGGCTTAGGCTCGGCACACGCAGGGGCAGCTTTTCGGGGGTTATGTGCGTATCTTACGCACGTAACCCTTTGAAAATCTGCCCCTTAACTTTTAAGCACCAGAGAAACAAATAATTGCATAATTAAATAATGACAGTAGATGAAAACAAAAAATGGTGCAAGCCTTCAATTGAGAAGTTTGCTTGACAGGAAAGGGAATGTCTCAGCCACAGGAGATCTGAATGACGGAGCCAGTTTCCAGAGTGCAGACTCATAACTTAGGGAGACAGGAACCTAAAAAATGGACAGTTAGAGGGACAGAGACTGAAGAAGGAAAGACAGATGCTTAGCACTGATTTTCAGTACCAGGCACCTTAAGTGCCTAAATCTGGAGAAATGAAGTGCAGGTCTACATTTAGGGAATCCTAATTTTGGTCCTTAAATTTGGGGGAATTTTTAACTGAAAACTTCGGGTACCTAAATTCAGCTAAACATCCCCCTAAATTTAAGTGCCTAACTTAGCCAGTAACTTTGAAACAGCCGTGTAGACACACCTGTACGCGTAGCCACACCTGGTATTTTATACCATACACGTATATGCGTGCATGGTATAAAATGGGCTGTATGTGTGTACATGTGCGCACAATTTTATATGGCCACATGCAAATGCCGCCTCTACCACGTAAGTGGGGGGGATTTTAGTAGAAATGTGAGCTGACGCAATTACCAGTTTCCCCAGTTCGTTCCCAGTTTGCCCAGGTAAAGGATAGGACTTCCTAACCCCCCTAGTTAATTAGCCTCCCTTTTACCCTGTTAGCCCCTACCCTTAAAACCCTGCTGACTAGCCTAGTTTTTATTGCTTTAGGACTTACACACCACCCAGAGCAGAAGTAAAGTTACACGGCAGGGGACTCCAGTGTGCGCTTGTGTACATAAATACTTAGGTGTACATTTCATGTTAAAGTCCCAGAACGCTCATGTCCTGCCCATGCCTCACCCGCACATTGCCCCTTTAAAAAATAAAAAAAGTTTTGTGCGCATACAGGGAGATGAGCGCGTACGTGAGTGTCTTTTAAAATCTGCGTGGTGTGCGCCAGCCCGATTTCTGCGCATATCTCCCGGCTTTGGCGTGTGCCAGGCTTTTAAAATTCACCCTTAGAGAGTGAATATTCTTTGAAAATGGACCCTGCCTTTAAGAGTAGATTCAAATAGAAACTGAATAAATTGTCCCTAAAACAAAGCAATCTTACAGCAATGCTTGCAGGCTAATTACTAGGGATGTAAATCGTGTGATCGATCGTCTTAACGATCGATTTTCGCTGGGGGGGGGGGGGGGGAGGGAAATCTGATCGTCATGGTTTTTTTTGTTAAAAAATCGTCAAATCGGCGGGAAAACCGGCACACCAAAACAACCCTAAAACCCACCCCGACCCTTTAAAACAAATCCCCCACCCTCCCGACCCCCCCCCCAAATGTTTTAAATTACCTGGGGTCCAGTGGGGGGGGGGGGGGGGTCCCGGCGTGATCTCCCGCGATCTCCCGCTCTCGGGCCACGGCTGCGTTAATAGAAATGGCTCCGGTGGCCCTTTGCCCTTACCATATGACAGGGCAAAGGTAGCGCCGGTGCCATTTTGGTTCCTGTCACCTGACGTCACGAGTGCAGGAGATCGCTCCCGGACCCCCGCTGGACCCCCAGGGACTTTTGGCCAGCAGGTAATTTAAAACATTTTGGGGGGGTTTGGGAGGGTGGGGGATTTGTTTTAAAGGGTCGGGGTGGGTTTTAGGGTTGTTTTGGTGTGCCAGTTTTCTCGCCCCCTCCCGAGTTACGATTTTTTGACGATAAATCGGGGAAATTGCTATTGTATCGCGGCTCTAACGATTTTTGACGATTTAAAATATATCTGACGATTGTTTTAAATCATCAAAAAACGATTCACATCCCTACTAATTACTATCCAAAGACATATTTTCTGTACAAATACATAGCAGTGATGCAACTTCCCAGCACAGATCTTTAATTCAGAAGAGAGCGTCCAGCAGCTGTTAATTCCTTCCCTGAAGAAAGATCTGATAAAACAGTGAAGCATTAACAGATCTCATGAACCTATGTGTCTCGATATTCTTACGCCCAGCATCCTTTCCAGTTATTTTAAAATTTGTTCTGATGAGAATCTGTATTGCCTTTTTTTTTCGGTTTGTTTTTAAGTGGGATACGCATTACACTGTGATATCATCAACCAGGAGCTTTTTGCAGCTTGCCATGACTACATCAGCCCAGCTTTGTACTATCAGCTCTGCCGCTTCGACGCCTGTAAATGTGGGAGCAGCTGCTTGTGTAACGCACTTGCCCACTATGCTTACATATGTGGCAAGCATGGCATTGCTATTGACTTCAGGTCTCAAGTTTCATTTTGTGGTGAGTAAAGCAACATCTGGGGAAGAAAAGCGAGCCTTGGTTTTTGAAAGCTGATATTTTGCCACCTCTTATGTCTTCTTCCAAAAGACAAAATGTGGTCACTGTAATGCTAGGAGGTGGCGCATTTTCGGCAGTACAGAGCTGTGCTTCTTAATGAATGCTAGGAAGGCTACAGGCTACCCCCACAAGCAGGGCCGGCACGTCCATTAGGCAAACTCAGGCGGTCGCCTCTGGCACCGACCAGTAGGGGGCGCCGAAGAGCAGCTATGTGGTACCACAAGCGGAGCCTATCCTGCTTGCGGCAAAGAGCAATAGAGATTTGTCGGGCTGCGAGCAGCGCCCAACCTGCTCATGGCCCTGAGAAGCACACAGTTGGCGGCCCGAATAAGGTAGGAGTTGGGGTGAGACCGGGATGGTGGCGCAAGGCAGAAGGATTGCCTAGGGCGCCTAATACCCTTGCACTGGCCCTGCCCATCAGCAGCCCTTTTGCCCTGCTGTAACATTGCCTTGCCCACAGCTGCTTGATGTAGCTCAGCAATGTCAAACTAGTATGTTCAAATGCTGCGTTGAGTCGATCACCTTCAAGGCTTTTTGCAAGGTAATGTGTTTACACAATTCCTTTTTCCTGCAGAAATTTCCACTTCCAAAATTGACAGGAAATAGCCTGGGACCACAATTTTAGAACCATGAAAGGGGCTGCCCAGCGGCGTCATTGCGCACTGGCATGCGGAATTACCTGGGTTTGATTCCCAGCTCTGATCTTGTTCTCTTGGCTGGGTCAGGATACTGCGGAGTCAGCGTTCACGTCCCCCTGCGGGGCAGGGAATCCTAGTGGGCTGGATTCAGGGCTCATGATTGCAGGGTTACGGAAGGAGGCTTGGGGAGCTGCCCCCTTATCCCCCCCCCCCCTTATCCAGGAGGGGGGGGGGGATTCCATGTAAATGAAATTGAAGGCTTCCTGGTGTTAGATCCCAGTACTGGTGCTGATTCAGCTGGAAGCCCATAGAAGCAGGGAGAAACGTCCGAGTCAAGGATGAGAAATAAGAACGTGTTTGTACTTTGCTCGGCCATTAAATCTGGCCCTAAATCTTTGAAAACAAATTCTAACATCTGTCCTGACTGGAGCCACGTTTGCTCTCTTTCCATTGCATGTATGGACTTAGCTGTGTCGTGTCAG
Organism: Rhinatrema bivittatum; assembly: GCF_901001135.1. NCBI lineage: Eukaryota > Metazoa > Chordata > Amphibia > Gymnophiona > Rhinatrematidae > Rhinatrema > Rhinatrema bivittatum. The sequence goes on along the minus strand of NC_042618.1, from coordinate 457,953,023 downwards.
TATGGCATGCTGTATCATCGGTGCTCCACCTACTGTGCCCACTCCTGCTCTTTGCTCTCAGCCGGAGAAGCCTGCGGTGATGAATGCATAGAAGGCTGCAATTGTCCGGACGGAAAATTCTTTGAAGAGTCGATAAACTTCTGTGTGCCCATGTAAGTCTTCTTTATCTCTAAAGAAAATGCTTTTATTGCTTTGACTCAAACGCATTCTTTCCACCACACCGGAAGCACGAGGGTAAGAATGTAGAGGACTGATGTGCCATAAAGTACAACATTTGCAGCCCCCGGATTTTGTGTGTAGGCAAAGGTAACACCTGCAGCCTTGTGTACTGGGTTCCGGATGGCTGTCATCTGTCTCGTTAGTCCCAGCTCAGCAATATTGCACCGGGATAGCTTGTCCCATTTCAGGCAGGAACGCCCAATATGACACATCATTAAGGGCCAGACCACTACACATTTCTTCCCAGAGGCACGAAAATGGGAGAAACCTTTCTGTACATCTGGCCCAAGGACAGACCTCTGAGTAAGATATCTGCTGCTCAAACGGTCACAGTATTGGAACTAGAACCTCTCAAAGAGAATAGCACTGCCTTGATCCAAAAGTCTTAGAACTGTAAGTTCACCATAAAAGGTCCAGTAACACCTCCATGGGTTTGCTTCTGACTTTCAAGAGTGTTTTTATAATAATTGAGTGCTCAATGGGGCTACTTTTATAAAAGCATTTTTTTTGCCCCAAAACCTTTAATACCTTAGGGGACTTTTGCATTCCATTCTGCAAATCAAGGCTGAGTCTGTTTGTGATGGGATGTATGATGTCATCCTCTTTTTCCTTTAGAAGACAAGGAAGCCCCAAGAAATGTGTAAAAGTTACATCTAATCATGAAATCCAGTTGCTGCTGATAACACTTGCAGATAACTGCTTGTAGTATACCAAACTTAACCTTACATCCCATAGCCCGTTAGCCAGCGGATTGATCTTCTGCAGGAAAGGCACTGAAATGTGGAAAGGCCTTCCAATAGTGTCTGAGACTTTGTTTTTATTTTCCCAGTAAAAATGGGACAGAAAAAAAGAAAACAACAGATGAAAATCTGAGTTTTTACAAAACTTTAGAAATGGTCCCAGGCAGATTAAGCTGTCACCCTGAAAATTTCCATGACATAAGTCTTGAGTTTTAAATTTATCATGGTCATGGATCTCTTCCACAATCTTACAAATCAAATACAACTATACGTGCAACTTTTGTTGGTTATAGAGGGGTAGATATTCAAAGCTAGCTGTGCAAGTAACTTTGACGGTTAGACCTTATCTGGCTAAGTTACAATGAATATACAGGTACGTATATATATAGGGCAGATTTTCTAACCTACACGTGGATGTAGATTTGTGTGCGCAACCTGGCGCGCACAAATTTACGCCCAATTTTATAACATGCGTGTGCACCTGCGCGCATGTTATAAAATCCGGGGTCGGCGCGCTCAAGGGGGTGTACACTTGTGCACCTTGCACGCTCCGAGCCCTAGGGGTGCCCCGATGGCTTTCCCCGTTCCTTCCAAGGAACGGGGAAAGCCCGTTCCTTGGAAGGAACTTTCTCGGAGGGAACTTTCCTCAGAGGGAACTTTCCTTTCGCCCCCCCCGCACCTTCCCCTCCCTTCCCCTATCTAATCCGCCCTCCAGCCCTACCTAAATCCCCCCTACCTTTATTATTTAAGTTGCGCCTGCCTCCGGACAGGTGTAGGTTGCGGGCACTAGCTGAGTGCCGGCGCGCAATTCCCTGGCCTAGCAGGCCTTCAGAGGCCTCTGGCCATGCCCCCGCCCCGCCCATTCCCCGCCCCTTTTTTCAAGCCCCGAGACATACGTGCGTCCCAGGGCTTGCGCGCGTCACCGAGCCTATGCAAAATAAGCTCAGCGCGCGCAGGAGCGGGTTTTCGGGGTTACGCACGTAATATACACACGTAACCCTTTGAAAATCCGCCCCATAATATGCACTTAGCTGGATAAGTCTACTCAGCTTAGACCTGCTCTATTGGACGTCAAAACTTACACTTATACTTATCCGGCTAACTCTAAATATGTGTAGTTAGCCATAGAAGTCATACGGCTAACTTGCTCTGCCTTCGATCTGCCCAGTACACGCCTATATTTTATGCATGTAACTTTTAGCTATATAAGGGACTTTTATGGCTAAGTGGTAGCCGCTGTACATAGGCGCAAATTCAGTGGTTGCTATTTAGCTGCACAAGTCCCACTTATCTGGCTAAATAGCACTGAAAGTGCTTTGAATATTGGGCCCAGAATGTTTTCTAACAGGTGGAGGCTCCATGCGGTCTAACTCAGCATACAAGAAAGCTGTTGATTTAAGTTCTGGTGAACATCGCAAAAGAACGAACATTAATGCATGTTTAGCATGCATACTTTTGCAAGCTGGAATAGTGTGAAAATGAGGTGTAGTACCCAAAGTGCCCAAGTACTTTATCTATGGACTTAGAGCAAAAACCTTAACTACACCTCCTTGTAGTGTACGTACGTTTTTGTGTAATAGTGTGCTTGCAAAGCTATTATGTGTACTTTAGTGCAGTATTTACAGTTAATGTGCTGCATAATTTTGCATTGCAGTAAATCATTATCGTTGTTTTTGTGTTGAAACTCGCAAAAGGTAAAGTATATGCGAAAAAAGCAGCATGAGAGACAAATTATGCAAAAATGCAAACAATTTGCATTATCTAATAACGTTGTTTAACAGTGCTTTAAAAGGTGAATTTTAAAAGCCCGATGCGTACATTAATCAGGGGATGTGCAAAGACGTCGGGCTCAAGCGTGCTGAATGGATTTGAAAAGCCACTGAGATACGCACATATCTCCTGCAGCGTGCACATCTCGAAAGTTTTCAAAAAGGGATGGGGCATGAACCTAAGATGTGCACGTAAATACTGACGCGACCCGGCGCGCGCTGGGGCCCCCTGCCGTGTAACTCTATTTCGCTATGGATGCCGTGTAAGTTAAAATTTAAAGAAAACCAGGCAGAGCTGCAGGGTTTTAAAGGTTGGGGCTAACTGGGGAGAGTGAAGGCTATCAAACTGGGGGGGAAAGTTGGAGGACCTAGGTCTTAACTGAGTGAACTGGGGCCGAACTGAGAAAATTGGGACTGATGTCAGCTTGTGCCTCTTTTAAAATCCCCCGATTTATGTGGTAGTAGCGGGATTTGCGCATTTGCGCAAGGCCAGGCTATTTTATAACACGCTTGCTTATGCAAGTATATGTTATAAAATGGCCACGTACCTGGATGCAGGCTGCTGTATGTGGGCAAATATGCGCATGCACGCCAGTGTGAAAGTTCCTGTTCCTATGTGCAAGCTTGCCTTTCCAAGTTTAGGCACAGCTTAGTACACTGGCCTCTTCAATATGCTCTAAAGACAATCATATTAATAGCTATTGGCAGGATTTTATACTAGGGATGCGCATTCGTTTTAAAGCAAGCAGTAACCTGAACCAAATCAGGCATTTTCATTTCTGTTTCTTTTTTTTTTCTGAAACAAATGCGCAATCTTCCAAAAAATCCGCAACATTTTTGTGTTCATTTGTTTTGTAAAACAGTGTGATTTATTTTCTGAAATGAATAAAACAAAAAAGCCCACAAAATGAAAAAAACAAATCAAAGATGATTTGAAAATGAATAAAAATAACCAAAACAAGAAGAAATGCCTTTACATATATTTGGGTTAATAGCCTTCTAGCTGTACTTGAAGTAATGTAGATGGGTTTATTAGCAACAATAATCAGTTGATAATCTTTAGTTAGTTAATGCACTGTCTTTAACACACTGTACAGTTTCCATGAATTATGAAACCTTGGTAAATTAAATGGTGTGCCTTTTCTTTTCATGAACTGCTAAGCGATCCATTTCTTTCTTTTAAACAGATCTAGCTGTCGCTGTCATTACAAGGGCAGAATCTACCAATCTGGAGAGATTATGCCTACCCAGTTAGGTTCCTGGTAAGGCAAAAAGAGCTCATGCATGTAAAATGTGCTGTATGCCATTGTTACAAAGAAAGGGACTGTCTGTTATAGCACAAACATTAGGTTATGGACAACCAGAGGTTGTATGCATGTGGGCAGAAGGGATAGTGATAATGGAGCTTCTATAGAAGCTCCTTCTCCTGTTCCTTTTAGGGGTGTGCATGGAAAACAAAATTTCAATTTGCTATGGCTTTATGACTTTTATATTGCATTTTTTTTCATTCCATATGTTTCTTTTTAGTGCATGCTATATTTGTACAATGCATGCATTTAGTTCAATTTTAAAAATAGTGCACCAAAACTCTTTAGCACGTGCTCAAACAACATGAATGTCATAAACCATCAGGTCTATATTCAGTAAGCTGGCAAGGAGACAAGTTATCTGGCTAAGGTTAGCTGGATAATTTGTGATGGATATTTATTTAGCAGGACAAGTCTCCCACTGATTATACTTGCTTAAAGTTATCCAGGTAAGTTTATCTGCATAACTTCAAACCTAAGACTTTTTGTGGGTGTCATCAAAATCTGCAACAGGGTAGTCACTGTGAATTGGAAGCTTTAGAAAACATGAGGAAGGATGTAGTGAACCTTGAGGAATGGTCTAGAGTTTGGCAGCTAAAATCTAATGCTAAAAAATGCAGGGTAATATATTTGGGTTGCAAAACTCCAGGGGAGTGATACAACATAGCGGGTGAAATTCTGTACACAAAACAAGTGGGGGATCTAGGGTTGATGATGTCTGATGATCTTAAGATGGTCAAACAGGTAGATAATGTGACAGCAAAAGCCAGAAAGATGCTGGCTAACAACTATCAGCCCGATCCAGTAAAGTCCGTGGGAGAGCGGACGAACGCCCGCTCTCCCGGTGCGCGCACCGGCCCCTCGCCGGTGCGAGCGATCCAGTATTTAAATGAGGCGACGCGGTGCAAACGAGGAAAAGGAGGCGCTAGGGACACTAGCGCGTCCCTAGCGCCTCCTTTTGGCCTGGAGCGGCGGCTGTCAGCGGGTTTGACAGCCGACGCTCAATTTTGCCGGCGTCGGTTCTCGAGCCCGCTGACAGCCACGGGCTCGGAAACCGGACGCCGGCAAAATTGAGCGTCCGGTTTTCGGCCCGACAGCCGCGGGCCGAATTCAAAAAAATTTTTTTTTTTTTTTTTTACTTTTTTTACTTTTGGGGACCTCCGACTTAATATCGCTATGATATTAAGTCGGAGGGTGCACAGAAAAGCAGTTTTTACTGCTTTTCTGTGCACTTCCCTGGCGCCGGAAGAAATTAGCGCCGACCTTTGGGCGGCGCTAATTTCTTGGAGTAAAATGTGCGGCTTGGCTGCACATTTTACTTACTGGATCGCTCGGGCATACCTAATAGGGCCATCAACATGCATTTGCATGTTGAGGGCGCTATTAGGTGCCGCGGGTGGGCCGCGTGTTTTCCTCCCCTTACTGAATAAGGGGTAAGGGAAAACACGCGTCCAGAGCAGGGTGACAGTGCGCTCCGACGGAGCACACTTTACTGTATCGACTTGTTTGCTGGATAACTCAGGGGTGGGCAGACACGCGAGAAATTTACTACCCTGGCATTTGTTTGGCTAAGTGCCAACTTAAACCAAAATAAATCAACGCAAATCACCACTCTGTTACAGCGATGCAATACAATAAAAAATAAATCAAAAGCAACGAGTAGCTGCTCTATCGCTGCCAAACTATATTTCACTGTAAGTTATTTGAAAAACCTATTTGTGTGAATTCAAAAATTACTTAATGGACCTATACTCTGTGAAATGAAATTTCAAAAAAACTTTTCAAAAAGACATTTGAAAAAAATATTTTTATGGAGAGGGTGGAAGTTTCATATATAGTGTAGGTGACTCCGCACCAATGTATAATTGGTTATAATCATCAACCACCACCACCTCTCTAGAACAAAACTTTTTTTTGAAAATTTTTATAAATTGAAATTGTAATCCCAAAACAATTCAAAAACATCTGCGGAGGTATAAATGTTTACCTTTCCTCTAGGAAAGACCTAGTATGATCTTATAAAGCTACCCAGTTAGCTTAAGGCAGGTCCATAATAAATTTCAATTTATAAACATTTTCAAAAAAAAAGTTTTGTTCTAGAGGAGGTGGTGGTGGTTGATTATTATAACCAATTATACATTGGTGTGGAGTCACCTACACTATATATGCAACTTCCACCCTCTCCATAAAAATATTTTTTCAAATGTCTTTTTGAAAAGTTTTTTTGAAATTTCATTCCACAGAGTGTAGGTCCATTAAGTAATTTTTGAATTCACACAAATAGGATTTTCAAATAACTTACAGTGAAATATAATTTGGCAGCGATAGAGTAGCTACTCATTGCTTTTGATTTATTTTTAAGTGCCAACTTAGCCAGACAAACTCCTTTGAATATGGACCTCAATATTTAGTTAGTTTTTTTCTTTCATTAAGCATGGGATCGATGAATATCTGCTTTCAGAACAGTGACTGTGAATTTTTCCACTGTTCATCCTCTAGAAGTGAAATAAAATTTGGATGAATTGACTCTAAAAGAATTTTGAAACATAGCCATGTGAAACTGTAACAAGATCACAAGGCTTGCTCTTTGCCAACTATCTAATAATATTATCATTAATGATTTGAGGTATTAACAGCAATAATGGATAATTAATGAACTGAATGCCTGTACTTCAATACAGATTAGTTGGGTTATTAAATAAGCTATTTAACAGATGGCTAATATAAACTCTGAGAAGAAATCCACTTTTTATTAGTTAACTTGGTCCCTCCTTATAACAAATGATTGGGAATCATCAGTTTTGTAACAAATAGGACCCTTGTATTAAAATGTGACCCTCCAAAACTACTACAAGACTTACTTTGATTCATGACTATGGAAATCATGTGGCATCACATCCCGAGCCACACAAACCAAAAAGTGTGCATGAGATTCGCCAGATCTGCTGTGTCAGGAGGGACAATAGAGGCGTAAACACTTTATATCATTTTGTAAAGGTACGTGAAACACAGAAACCAGGCTTCTTGCATTAGAGTACCTTTGAGAAATGATAGAAGATGATTTTGTCTCTATTGTCCCTTCTGACGTAGCCCCTCCGGCAAAGCACGGACTGTGTTGGGGGACTGGCTTTGATGATACTGATCTACACTTTGAAGCCTTAAATAAATAGGGTATTTTTGAACTCTTGAAACCTTCCTTTTGTGGAACTTTGTGGACAGTATCTAGAATCTCAAGCACACTTTTTGGTTTGTGTGGCTCACTTTTTGGTTTGTGTGGTTTTTGCCATAATGTCCAGAGCACCAAGCTGAGCCCTATTGCATCCTATTCTTAGGGAAATCAATGCAATGGGGTAGGATTGGTACTGAACCAGGTTGCCCCTCCTCCTATAGTCATGGAGCAATATGTTCACCCTATTCATGGCGTCCATTTATTATATAATGAAGATTTGATATCAGATTTCCATTACAATGAGGGATTTTGAGACAGAGGTCTCAGAAGTGGACTCATGTGTCCTGGCCACTTCAGCATCTGTTGACTAGCTCAGAATCTCCATTAGAAGGGAATGTTGGATTAAGCCAAGATACCTGCAATCTTGTATGCGTTCTACTTTTGATTTTTTGTTGCTTTCTTCTATACTGTTTTTTGTGAAGTTCTCCTTATGTAGTAAAGATATTCTTTCTTTCCTTTTTTGGTTAGCCAGTGTTTGAATGGCACAATGAGGTGTACCGAAACAGCTACCACCATGATAGGTATGCATAGCTTTTCTCTGTTTAATGTGAAATAACTTAGACTAAATCACCTGTCTTATATTCTGTATGTGACAGGAGACATCTGATCAGAAGTAAACATTCTGATGCACAGCATTGCGTATTTTGAATAGAAATGTTAAGAAGTAGAAATAGTGACTTTAGGTCCTATGCACTACAACTCATGCTAAAATAGTTTCAGCATTCTTCATGAGCTAAACGTTTTACAATGCACGTTGCAACAGCACTTAATGGGTGATGCACCTAATTATTCTGTAAACCCACTAAAAATGTCGTCTTTATAGCAGGGCAGCAAAAATAGCGTGAATACTAAACCTAAGAGAATAGCTTGTGCACACTGCATCTTGCAATCTCCCATGCTAATCAGCCCAGATTGATTGATGAAATTTTTTTCCAAAACAGGAAAAAAAAAGGTCTAGGGGGTCCTGACTGACTCCCTCTCCGGTACACATCATCAAGGTCCCCTGCATTCCCAACATAACCACAAAAGATCAAGGAGCTTGGTGCCAATGATTGACCCCTAACCCTATTCACAACGTGAAGGTCCATGGCAGCCCAGACATAAACACCCATCCCCCTCCAGCTGCACAAAAGATCAAGGGGCTTAGTGGCCCAGATAGGACCCTACATCCCAGAACTGAAGTTCAAGGAGCCTCCATACTCCAGTTGTCGCCTCCTCTTGGCAGGTGCCTACTTCCTTTTCTTTCTGATTAGGGCCATGAAAACAGGTTCATGAGAGCATGGCTCCTTCCCATTCCACTCCCACTGACCTTCCGAAAGGTGTCAGATGACCTCTTGCTCTACTCTGCCCTATGCACATCCATTGGAAGACTAGGGAAATATGTGTAAGGGAATAATCTTCATATTGATATTTATTTATGTGGACATCTTCATTGTGCAGAAGAATTGCTAATCTCTTTTCATCTATGTTTACAACTGAAGGTCACACGTGTCCAGAGGGCAAAATATACTATGACTGTAGATTTCCTGTAGCTGGCTTACCATCAGCTGGTGTGAACTGTGAGGTCACCTGTGCAAACCTTGCCATGAATTTCACTTGTGCACCATCACCGCCATGTTCAAGTGGTTGCATTTGTCCTCCTGGGTAGGTATCATTCAGGAGTTATTGCTGACACAAGAACACAGGTATCATTATTATAGATATAAAAAATGCATACGGTATCAAAATCTCAGTTTTTAGCTCCTCATAAAGATGCAATGGTAGACTGCAGGGTGGAAGAGCATGGTACAGGATGCTGCTGAGATGCAACCGCAGAAAGCAGGAAGTGATGTCACTATGCATGGGATCTGAGCCAGTTATTCAAATAGCTCTATTATTTTGCTTGATGTCTGCACATATTGCTTAGTCCATCCACTAGACAATGACAAAACACAGCATATTTAAAGAAAGAATACAAAATGTTTCAATACATTTAAGTTACTCATTCAGTAATCACAAACCTTTGCCCCATTTATAGGAGGGATAGCAGTGTGGGCTCCAAATGGTTAGATAATGCTGTGATGTTGTTCATGGAAGACACGTCTTTGGACAGGAAAGAAGGGCAATATAACTGTGAGAACAGTAAACTCTCTTTTTAGCGAATGGTGCTTCACTGAGTAATGGTCATTAGGAGAGTGCAGTGAAAACATTTTTTTCATTTTGTTATTTTTTTGTTTGCTTTATTCATTTCAAGTGTTATTTGTTTCATTTTATTTATTTATTCAAAATGAAATTTTAAAAAATGCAAAGGAAAAAATGGTGGTTCTGCCCCCCCCCCCAGCATCATATTTGCCTAGATTTCCCCCCCCCCCTCCCCGGCATTATATCCCAGTCGCTTCTGCCCCAGTGGTGGCATAATCCAATATGCGGCCGGCACCAATCTGGAGTATAGCCGTGTGGAGTTTCGGCACTAGCGGGGCAGGAGCCATTGTGGATTGGTCCTGTCCCAGTTCAACTTCCCTGATGGGGTAAGAAGCTGGAGAGGGTCTGGGTGGAGCGAAGGGAGTGTGAGCAAGCACAGGGTTTTTTTTTTACACTTTGCCGATTCTTGTAGTCATGGGGAGGGGGTAGAGGCAGAGGATATTGAAAGGAAAACAAAATGAAAATGGAACAAAATTTTGTTCCGTTTTCTTTTGTTTCATTTCCATAACAGAATGAAATACAACAGGAAATGCAGTTGATATTTCCTATTTCATTTTAAACAAAAGCACATCCCTGATGATCGCCTATTTGGACTGGACGTGGACTGTTTCTATATAGAGAGATCCTGCTGAGTTGCTGGAGAGGCCTTCTGGGGAGGGCTGCAGAGGCAGGAGTCTGTGAGCTCTGCTAAGGGAAGAAAGTGAAAATGGAAGCTTTCCTCTCTGCATTTACGAAATCCTTGGTTGCAAGGGAGGAGCAAGGATGGGATCCTCTTAATGAGAGAGAAGGGTCCATGAAAGGCCTTCTAGAGATTTTCTGAAATTCCATGCCACACTCCACTGTGGACAAAGAGGAGAAAGCATGACTCCCCTTTTTCCTGTTTTCGAATGGCACCCATTCAGTGGCCATAGGAAAGAGGAGCGAAGCATTCCACCTGCAGCATGCAGCGAGAGAATTACACTTGGACCAGGGCCACCTGGTATTGGGGATGGAAAGTCGTGGGTTTTTTATTTAGAGACTAATCCATGCAGAAAGAACAGTTTGGGGAAGAGAGAGAGGCACTGAGAATCTCTACAATTGGCCTTAAAGTAGTCTAACGGGAAGAATATCTGTGGGGGAGTCAAATCTGACTAGAAATCCCTGCAAGAAGTAAAGCCTTGGGAGGGTGCGGAGCGTGCTGAGCCTCAGAAGTGGATTGTACTGATTCATCACCTGCTACACAATGTACTGTCCTGCCTCTGCTGCTGTCACCATTTGCAGTAATGTTTGCAGTAATGTTTTGTTTTCTTTGGAGTCACAACTTCTGAGTGGGCGGGGCAAGTGGAAGCATTAGGCAGGGTAGGCGGTGGCCTAGGGCGTCGGAAGTAGGCGGGGCAGCAGCGTTGCCGGTAAGGGAGGCAGTTTTGAAAGGACAGACGAGATGAGAAGTGGCACGGGTGAGGCATGGAGCTAGAGGGCATTTTCCATTTTGGGGTATGCATTTATTTGATGAGCTGGGGTCATTTGTTATGTGCGATTTGAGAGAAAGAGAGAGAGCGCATGTGACGAAATCAGCCTAGGGTGGCTGGACACTCTTCCACTGGTACGGTGAGTGGGGTATCCAGTTTGTGACTGACAAACATCAGTAGGACCTTGAAGTTTATTTTCCTTTTGATGAGAGAGAAATCTGAAGCCATCTCCCCCTCCTTTTTTTTTGATGAGGACAACTGAAAGGGAAGCTACTCTTAGGGAAAGTTTTCTGCAAGTTTGTGCACTTAGAAAAATTTTCGATTGTTTGTTCTTTTGTTTTGTCCTTTTTTTGTGTTCATTCCATTTTTTTTCAGCAGTTATGCAAGTAAATGCCATTTTGCACATGCAAAGTTGAATTTTATGCACTTAGGGCCAGATTTTCAAAGCTCTATGTGTGTAAATCCAGTGGATTTACGCGCATAGAGTGGTTTAAATGCATCGGGCCTATTTTCAAAAGGTGGGACGCGTGTAAGTCCCGGGGCTTGCAAAAAGGGGTGGTCCGGGGGTGGGGCGGTCCCCAGAGGCTCCTGGCACAGTGGCAAATGGATCGCGAGCCGGCAACTTACTTCAGCCCCAGGGCTGAAGTAAGTTTTGAAATAGAAGAAAACTCAAGAAAAAGGTAGGGGGGAAAGGGAAGGGGAGGGAAGGTGGGGTGGGGGGGGAGGGAACGGGGGATGGCAGCGTGGCTTGGTGTGCGAAAGGTGCACAATTGTGCACCCCCGTGAACGCGCCGACCCCCGATTTTAGAACATGCGCGCGCCTGTTCTAAAATCGCATGTCCATGTGTGCACGCGGGTAGCGTGCTCGCGCAGGTTTAAAAATCTACCCCTTAGATTATGCTTAGTTACTTACATGCATGAAATCAAATTTCATCTGCGTATAAAATGTTGATGCATAAACTAGCAAAATGAATGAAAATGAATGCACACACTGGAGCTCTTTCTGCCTTTACCTGACGGACGGTCGTCTTGCTTTGGCTGCTGTTTAAATTTACCAGAAACTTTACTGGAGATTATTTCATTATCCTTCCCTTTTCCCCCCAAAAAATGATGCTGAGTAGGGTGGCAAACCTCCTATCCCCTCAACTCTTATGCCTGAATTGTATATGGAAAAAGACAGAGCTGTTAATGTGCACTGCCAGCTCACATAATAAAATTTACTCTTATCCACTACCATGTGAATTCTATTTATTAAAAAAGGTTCACGGGTCTAAGAAAAGTTTCACTTTCCAAAGTGCTAGCACATCTTATAAAATACTTTATTTCTCTAGGGGGCAGTAATCCAAAGTATTACATAGGTAAATGTGCACAGGTAAAAGTTCATAGCACATTTGCTTTTGCCTGTGGAGAAAAAGGGGCAGGGTTAGGTCGGGGGAAAGGAAAATTATTCACGCTGATTTCATGTTCAAATCACACACTTACTTTCTAGAGTGTGCTTTGCACCTGCCACCAGGCAGGTGTAAAGTACACAAGTACAAAATTACCCACCACCTGAATTTACAAAAGGAAACTCTGTGAGGAGTTTCCCTTTGAAAATTAACTTGCAGGCCCAGGAGTACAAAATCCTGTGAGGGCCTATGAGCCGTGTGTGGGACTCCATTATGGACCTCTACATTTTCATCTGATTGTGAGGGTGTCCTTAGAAATTCTGCTACGCAGGGCTATTTATCTTCATTATCTGAATCCCTGTGCAGCCTAGGAAGACTCCGAGGCAGACACCTATGAAAACATCACTTTTGTTACTCAAGTTGCTCCCATGGAGGACATTAATTACATTGAGATGATAGGAGAACGCTGTTCACTAGGAACACCAAGCTGGGTTCTGTACAGTAATACAAAGACATGACACCATGGCTAGCTGATAGAGACTAACTGGCCCTTCTTGCCTGAACAGTATATGGGAAATAATTGACAGAAAATCTAAAATAATTATATATATATTGATCCTTCTTTATGGCTTACCCCTTTACAGCAAACTGAAGGTGGTACCCGTTACAGATCAGCCACTCTTTTGTTACAGCAAGCTGTTCTGCAGCATATACATTCATTGACTTTTAATTTCCTGTAAAGAGAGATCAATGCATTTTCAGGCTGTTAACCACCAAATCAATATGGATTTATAGTAGTGAACCTGTGATTGAAAAAACAAACAAACCCATGAACTTCTGTGATCTGTTTGGCACATGAACAGAACGTAGAGTGTTACAGGCAGCACACCACTGGTTGTTCTGACCATTAAGTTCAAAGTTCATCTGTAATTAGTGCTGTATCATCAATGTTAAATTATGTCTCTGTATTCCAGTATACCATTCAGGCATGCAGAGGTCAATCGGCTATTCTGGTCCCAGGCCAGATAGAATCGAATGGTGTCCAACCCTCCTCCAGAACATATGGGTGAGAAGTTAGATCTCTTTTTTGGTCTGAAATACGAGTGGGTTCTTTCAGGAGTCTGTCTTAGATTGAGATTATGATGGGAAAGATAATTTAAGGTTTCACCTAATAACTGGATTCAGGGGGTAGAGAGTAGATGAGGATATTGGAGGATGGGGAGTGAGAAATAAGAGAGTGCCAGGCTAGTGCGTCACAGAACCTTAAAATTCAACTTGGGATAAACTATACCCTATATTAATTACATACATCCATTTTTATATGGATTTTCAACTCTCATTTATCCCCAATTCCAATTGCCCAAGATTATGACACTCTAATTACTTTTAAGGCAATTCTTCATTTTCCATGGAACAACAACAAAACATAAAATATGATTTTTTTTCATGGTTGACTTATGGTATGAACAAAGTTATGTTTTCCACCTTCACTACTGTATTAAAAGCATACTTTGAAAGCTTAAGAAATATCTTTTTTCTTTTTACTATTTTTATCTTATTTTGTAGGATGGCAGAGCATAAAGGAAAATGCTACATTCCTGACAGCTGTCCATGCACCTGGAAGGACTGGGAGTATCTGTCAGGAGAAGTTGTATCTACACCCTGCTATACATGGTGAGTGCCTTTTTATGTGTACAAAAGATGAGCCAAGGAGCCCACTTACTGAAATGTGTTAAAATCATGTTTTAATGCAGGTACTCAACATGCATTTATTTATTTATTGATATTGTTTTATAGACTGATATTCTATATATCAATCATACCGGTTTACAACAAATACATAAAGTAAAATGAATACAAATATAAAATTTAAAATTTACATTAATTAAAATTACCAGAAAAATAATCAAATAATACATTACAGCAGATAAATAATAAAATGCAATTAGAAAAAAATTAAAATCAAATTAAAATGAGATAAAAAGGACTAAGTAAAATCATATAATTAAATGAAAATAAAAGTAAAATAATCGAACATTTATTAATTTCTTTCTGCTGCTCAGCTATTATATAGGTACCTCTTTGCTAAATGCTTGTTTGAACATCCAGGTTTTTAACTCTTTTTTAAATTTGTGACAATTTGTTTCTAATCTTAGTTCAATTGGAAGTGAATTCCAAAGAGCAGGACCAGCAATTGTTAATGCTCTGTCTCTTACTTTATTCAAATATGCTATTTTTACTGTTGGAACAGAGAGTAGACCTTTGTTAGTTGACATCAGATTATGTTGAGGAGTGTAAAAATGAAGAGCCACATTTACCCATTCCATTTGTTCATTAAATACTGATCGATGAATCAGACAAAGAACCTTGTAATCAATTCTATATTTCACGGGTAACCAGTGCAAATTTATAAGAGTTGGAGTAATATGGTCAGATTTTCTTACACCTGGCCACACTCTTGCGCTATAGTCCCACCATAAACACAGTGTTTACTAAAGGGCATTTAGTAAGTATCACATTGTGCAGTTACTGTGGCCAGAACATAAGAACATAAGAAATTGCCATGCTGGGTCAGACCAAAGGTCCATCAAGCACAGCATCCTGTTTCCAACAGAGGCCAAACCAGGCCACAAGAACCTGGCAATGACCCAAACACTAAGAAGATCCCATGCTACTGATGCCAGTAATAGGAGAAGCCATTCCCTAAGTCAACTTGATTAATATCAGTTAATGGACTTCTCCTCCAAGACTTATCCAAACCTTTTTTGAACCCAGCTACACTAACTGCACTGACCACATCCTCTAGCAACAAAATCCAGAGCTTAATTGTGCGTTGACTGAAAAAGAATTTTCTCAGATTAGTCTTAAATGTGCTGCTTGTTAACTTCATGAAGTGCCCCCTATTCTTTCTATTATCCAAAAGTGTAAATAACCGATTCACATCTACTCGTTCAAGACCTTTCATTATTTTAAAGACCTCTATCATATCCCCCCTCAGCCGACTCTTCTCCAAGCTGTAGAGCCCTAACTTCTTCAGCCTTTCCTCACAGGGGAGCTGTTCCATCCCCTTTATCATTTTGGTCGCCTTTCTCTGTACCTTCTCCATTGCAGCTAATGTGAACATGTTACTGGCAGCGGTAACAGAAGTGCATGACTGGCTGTAGTAATGCATGCTCTGTCCCCACCATGAGTCAGAACGAGGCAAATAGTTTGAGTGTCCTGGTCCCCCAGCAGACAGCACCACCCTCCAGCAGGGAAAATGACCAAAGAACACCCTACTCT
This sequence comes from Rhinatrema bivittatum, assembly GCF_901001135.1. Classification (NCBI taxonomy): domain Eukaryota; kingdom Metazoa; phylum Chordata; class Amphibia; order Gymnophiona; family Rhinatrematidae; genus Rhinatrema; species Rhinatrema bivittatum. The sequence continues at coordinate 457,937,460 of NC_042618.1, read as the reverse complement.
TCTCCCCATTCTCATTTGAAATGTTAGAGACCGCCTGGGCAGGAGGGATCCCCAGTCACTTTCATCTCACTGACAATGATATTCAAAATGGCATGGGGTGACAATTGCTCTCCTTTGCATGTAATTATCCATTATAATTATTCATTATTATCCATTATATAGAATGACCTCGGTTCCAACTACTTCCAGATACAGGGTGCTCTAATATCTCTTTCTCTCCGTCTATCTCTCTGTCGCTCTATCTAAATCAGTTCAGAGGGTGGCTACTAAAATGGCCACTGATTTTCATTACAATGCATATGGCAGCAAACTTAAAGATTTAAACATGTATACCCTAGAGCAGGGGTCAGGAACCTTTTTGGCTGAGAGAGCCATAAACGCCACATATTTTAAAATGTAATTCCATGAGAGCCATACAATATGTTTAAAACTAAATACAAGTAAATGTGTGCATTTTATGTAAGATCACACTTTTAAAGTACAATAAGTCTCTGAAAATATTACACCAGGCCTTAAGACACCAATACATCTCCTATTAGGAAAACGGACCAAGTCAGGCTGCTATAGAGTCCTACACAGAAACTACACGCCAGCAGAAAACCTCACCTGAATCACGTGCTGTCCCTCACCTAACATAGAATAAAGAGACCAAAACGCATAACAAGAAGCATGCAGACAAAAACTGAATTGGAAACTGCAACAAGCCAGAGTCTCTGTATGCAGTGTAACAAAGGAAAAAAGAAACATCACACATCCTTATAAAACAAATCAAGAAATATAAAATCATCAGCAGTAAAACTGTACTAACAAAAAGAACATATTTCGAAACAGCTGATGAGTGGAATATCCAATAATTAAAAACTCATATAAAACATTTCCAGATACCAACAAAATATTTCAAAATAGCAGACACAAAGATCCAGTAATGAAAAATAATAAGGATACAAACATTTTTTTGCTCTGCATACCTGGGAACGTTTGATATCCAGGTGTCCTGAGATTGTTCTGAATTAGCAGGAGGTGGGGTGGTTTGCTTGGAACTTTCTCCTCTCTCAGTCACATACCAGCGCTCTCTCTCACACTGGCTCTCAATGACACACCTATACACACATGCTCTCAGTCACTCACATATACACATGTTTTTTCTCTCTCACTTATATAGGCTCTTAATTACACATTTACACACATGCTGTCTATCTTTTCACGCTTACACACACACAGGCTTTCAATCACATAAATACATGCTGTCTTTTTCTCTCACACACAGACTCTCATTCACATGCTTACAAACATGTCCTCTCTTTCTCTCATTTACACACAGGCTCTCAATCACATACTCACATGCTCCCTCACCTAAATCAGCTCTCAATCACACACATACACACATGGTCTCTCTCTCTCATTTAAACACAGGCTCTCAATCACATACTCACATGCTCCCTCACCTAAATCAGCTCTCAATCACACAGACACACATGGTCTCTCTCTCTCATTTAAACACAGGCTCTCAATCACATACTCACATGCTCCATCACCTAAACCAGCTGTCAATCAGACACAGACACACATGATCTCTCTCTTACTTATACACACAGGCTCTTAATCATACATACACATGATCTCTCTCTCACAGGCAGGATCTCAATCACAGACATACTCTCTTTCACATATACAGGCTCTCAATCATTCACATACATGCAATCTCTCACTCACACACACACAGGATCTCAAACACACATGCTTGCTCGCTCATTCATTCACTCTCTCTCTCCCCCTTCCCCCCCCCCACCGGGAACTCGCGGCAGCAGCAGCCACCTCCCAACGCTAACCTCCTTCATTTTCAGCCCTCGCGGAGGCGAAGGCGGAGTCCCATCGGCCGCGGTTGAAGATTTTCATTTTCCTCCGAGCCGCGCTGCAATCTTCTTCCCGTCGGACACTAGCGTGCCTGCGCGGGTCTTCCCGCGCAGGCACCCGATGCTCTCCACTTCCTCTTCCGGGCCGCGGGAAGAAGAGAGCACCGGCGTGCTCTCTTCTTCCCGCGGCCCGGAAGAGGAAGTGGAGAGCATCGGGTGCCTGCGCGGAAAGACCCGCGCAGGCACCCGATGACTCCAGCGCTGGCACCCGGCTGACACCCGATGACTCCCGCGCAGGCACCCGGATGACTCCAGTCGGCGTGCTCTCTTCTCCTCCCCCCCGCGGCCCGGAAGAGGAAGTGGTGAGCATCGGGTGCCTGCGCGGAAGAAGAGACCACGCTAGTGTGGTCTCTTCTTCCCGCGCAGGCACCCGATGCTCTCCACTTCCTCTTCCGGGCCGCGGGGGGGAGGGGGGGAAAAGAGAGCACGCCGGTGCCGCTGACTCCAGCTGTCCTGCCTCGTTCCGCCCGGGCTGACAGCATTTTAAGCCCGGGCGGCGGAGGACCGGGGAGCAGCTGGGTCAGCGGGGAACCGCGAAGTATGGCGACACTTGTCTGCGAGCCAGATGCAGCCCTCAAAAGAGCCATATCTGGCTCGCGAGCCATGGGTTCCCGACCCCTGCCCTAGAGGAAAGGTGAGACAGAGAAGCTATGACAGAGAAATTTACAGTACATACCTCCAGGGTTTCAACAGAAAAGAGGCTCTGGAACGAGAAATCATGGGATAAAGTGAAAGGGGGTTAGACTCAGGAGTAATCTTAGGAAATATTTCTTTACAGAGAAGGTGCTGGATGTGTGGAACAGTCTCCCAGTGGAGGTGGTGGAGACAAAAACAGAATCTGAATTCAAGAAAGCATGGGGCTCTCTGATGGAGTGATAAGGGATTATAAAGCTGAACACTTGCGCCCAAATTTTAAGAGGCCCGTGCGCATAAAATCCAGTGGTTACACACATGGCCGGGCTCTGTGTGTGCCGAGCACATTTTAGAAACGGCCCGGCCACGTGCTTAACCCCCGATATGCACAGAAGTGTCGGGCCAACGAAAAGGGGCGGGGGCCGACCAGGACAGCGGCCATTAGGACATCATGGTCATTTCCTACCATGATTTTCAATGTTTGTATCATATTGTACTTTGCACTTTGAGGTGGGAAAAGAACATTATGGGATAATTTTCTAAGAGATTTCCACAGGTAAATGAGCTATGACAGATGGAAAAAGACCCTTAAAAAATTGCCCCTGCCCTCAGCAGGAAAAGTATGCGTGCTACCAACAGTGCACATCCTTATCCCCGTGGAAAAAAAGAGCTGTGCTGAGGGCTGGGCCAGGCCGGGTGTGGAGAAGCAAGCTCGATTATTTCATTTTCAAATCTTTGCGCTGCCTTTTCACTGATTTAACCTGTGTATTTTGCCCCTGAAGGCTAAATTCTCCCTGTGGCACAGGCCCACTGGTGGGTTTTCAAGGGGAAACTGCGTGGGGGAAATTTTCCCTTTGGTAATGGACTTGCAGGTCTGTGGGTGCAAAATCCCCCCCCAGGCCTGCAAGCTGCTGCCGGCCACTGAAAATTGCCCTCCTCGACCTTACGTGCCGATTCTTCTATGAGCTGGCATAAAATATACACCTCCATTACTCCGTATTTAATCCATGATTTTAATTTCCCTTATAGCGTTTGTCGAAGAGGAATTTTCAACTGTAGCAGTTATCCCTGCCCTGCTGTTTGCACTGTGTACGGCGACCGGCATTATTATACCTTTGATGGCCTGGAGTATGATTACGTCAGTGACTGCCAAGTGTACTTGGTTAAGGTAGGAGGAGGAGGATGATTCGTTTGAGTTCTTATGAAAATTCGTAATATAACTTCACATTAGGCTTGCATAGGTCACATGAGAAAAGGTAGAAGCTCAACACAACCGATGTAAATATGTCAGGGCTTCTTCTAGTTTCAATTGGGTGTGAATTTGGTGCCCGGCCGTAGCATGTCACCCCATAAACATCATGAGAATACTGAAACATCTCGATGATTACTGGAGATGGGAGGTGGGAGTAAACTAAAAAGAAATATACTTCAAACCCTATTGTTCTGGAGCATTTAGAGAATCGTGGACTGTTTCCTGATTGCAATAAGAAACAGTCCACAAAGAACTTAAAAAGTCTGGAGAGAGGTGAAATGGTGGGTTATATTCTTTAGAGTTTGTTCATGTCTGAGATAATAAGCAAGCCAGACGGAGTTAATTCTAGTATTCGTCTTTTCCACCTACTCACCCACCCCTAGCTCAACCCTTGATTTTTAGGCAAGAGACACTTTCTCTTTAAAAACCAATCAGGCTCTTATCTAAATCATACTATTGCACCAGCCCTTATTGAGAGTTTAATCATCCCCTTATAAGACACTAGCAGATTAATTAGTAAATACACCAGTAAATTTAAAGTTCTCTAAATTTAACTAGGAACTCAACAAAATTAAGATGAAGACAGCAGTCCAGCAGCAAGAGGGGCGGCTTTCCAGTCTTTTGCATTGAGTGTCACATGTATGATTTTTTATCCACCGGTGAGAGATTGTATGTGTGCACTCGGTGCAAAGAGCTCCTGGCTCTCAGAGAATGAGTCCGATCTCTGGAGGTTAGAGTGGCAGACTTGGAGGAGCTGAGGCAGACAGAGAGGTACATTGATGAGACCTTCAGGGACATAGTAGCCAAGTCCCAAATCCAGTCTGGCAGCCCTGGTCTGCCTTGGAACAGAAAGGTCTCCCAGTTGGAGAACATCACCCTGGTGTAGCAGGAAGTGATCCTGTAGCAAGGACCTGCTCTCCAGGTGATGTATTGTCCTCTCGCACTGAGGATAAGTCTCCCAGGGCTACTGCCCAGGAGGGAAGGGTTAGGCCGGCCATCATAGTTGGTGATTCGATTATTAGAAATGTAGATAGATGGGTGGCTGGTAGATGTGAGGACCGCCTGTTAACTTGCCTGCCTGGTGCAAAGGTGGCGGACCTCACACGTCACCTAGATAGGATTACAGACAGCGCTGGGGAGGAGCCAGCTGTCATGGTACATGTGGGCACCAACGACGTAGGAAAATGTAGGAGAGAAGTCCTGGAAGCCAGATTTAGGATTTTAGGTAGAAAACTGAAATCCAGAACCTTTAGGGTGGCATTCTCTGAAATGTTCCCTGTTCAACGTGCAGGTCTCCAGAGGCAGGCAGAGCTCTGGAGTCTCAATGCATGGATGAGACGATGGTGCAGGGAAGAGGGATTCAGTTTTGTAAGGAAATGGGGAACGTTTTTGGGAAGGGGGAGACTTTTCCGAAAGGACAGGCTCCACCTTAACCAGAGTGGAACCAGGCTGCTGGCGCTAACTTTTAAAAAGGAGATAGAGCAGCTTTTAAACTAGAACAAAGGGGAAAGCCAATAGTCACTCAGTAGTGCATGGTTCGGAGGAATGTATCTTTAAAGGATACTAATGAAACAGGAGAGTTAGGGCATCCCAAAAGAGAGGTTCTAATAAAAGCAAACATAGTCAATGTGCCTAAAATGAAAGAATCACCTGAGCTAAGGAATTCCAAATTATCTCTATCAACAGAAAAGCAGGTTGTTAATACAAACAAAAATGCATTTTGAAATGTCTATATGCCAGTGCCAGAAATCTAAGAAGTAAGATGGGAGAGTTAGACTGTATAGGAGTAAATAATGAGATAGACATAACTGGCATCTCAGAGACCATGTGGAAGGAGGATAACCAATGGGACAGTGCTATATCGGGTACAAATTATATCGCAATGATAGGGAGGATCAACTTGGTGGGGGTATGGCACTTTATGTTCGGGAGGGAATAGAATTCAACAGGATAAAGATCATACAAGAGACTAAATGCTCAGTAGAATCTATATGGGTAGAAATCCCATGTGTGTTGTGTAAGAGTTTAGTGATAGGAGTATACTACCATCCACCTGGACAAAATGGTCAGACAGATGATGAAATGCTAAGAGAAATCAGGGAAGCAAACCAATTTGGCAATGCAGTAATAATGGGAGATTTCAATTACCCCAGTATTGACTGGGTAAATGTAACAACAGGACATGCTAGAGACATAAAGTTCCTGGATGGAATAAATGACTGCTTCATGGAGCAATTGGTTCAGGAACCAACGAGAGAGGGAGCAATTTTAGATTTAATTCTTAGTGGAATGTGGGATTTGGTGAGAGAGTTAACAGTGGTGGAGCCACTTGGCAATAGTGATCATAACATGATCAAATTTGAACTAATGATTGGAAGGGGGACAATATGTAAATCTACAGCTCCAACATTAAATTTTCAAAAGGGAAAGTTTGATAAAATGAGGAAAACAGAAAAAAATTGAAAGGTGCAGCTACAAAGGTTAAAAGTGTACAACAGGTGTGGACATTGTTTAAAAATACAATCTTAGAAGCGCAGTCCAGATGTATTCCACTCATTAAGAAAGGTGGAAGGAAGGAAAAATGATTACCGACATGGTTAAAAGGTGAAGTGAAAGAGGATATTTTGGCCAAAAAAAATCCTTCAAAAATTTGAAGAAGGATCAGTCTGAAGAAAATAAGAAAAAGCATAAGCATTGTCAAGTTAAGTGTAAAACATTGATAAGGCAAGCTAAGAAAAATTTTTAAATGAAGTTGGCCTTAGAGGCAAAAGCTCATAACAAAAACTTTTAAAAATATATCCGAAGCAAGAAAACTATGAGGGAGTCTGTTGGACCTTTAGATGGCCGAGAGGGTTAAAGGGACTCTTAGGGAAGATAAGGCCATTGCAGAAAGACTAAATTAATTCTTTGCTCTGTTTACTAATGAGGATGTTGAGGAGATACCAGTTCCGGAGATGGTTTTCAAGGGTGATGAGTCAGATGATCTAAACCAAATCACTGTGAACCTGGAAGATGTAGTAGGCCAGATTGACAAAATAAAGAGTAGCAAATCACCTGGACCGGACAGTATGCATCCCAGGGTTCTGAAGAAACTAAAAATGAAATTTCAGATCTATTAGTTAAAATCTGTAACCTATCATTAAAATCATCCATTGTACCTGAAGACTGAAGGGTGGCCAATGTAACCCCAAAAATGTTTAAAAAGGGCTCCGGGAAACCATAGAACAGTGAGCCTGACTTCAGTGCCAGGAAAAATAGTGGAAACTATTCTAAAGATCAAAAGCACAGAGCATATAGAAAGACATGGTTTAATGGAACACAGTCAGCATGGATTTACCCAAGGCAAGTCTTGCTTCACAAATCTAACCTTCAAGAAAAACCTTAAAACATGGCTCTTCCGGCAAGCCTTTCCAGAATCGCAGGAACACTTCGACACAGGTCAAAGAACAAAATAGCGCAATTTAAAGTCCACCACCAACCTAATACCCTCAGGACCCTATTGATTGTTCAAAGTAACCCTACACGTTCTCTGTTCAATACTATGTTTATGGTTTAATGTAACGACCTTACTTATTGTTTAAGGTTACTCTGTTCAATATTATGTTTATTGTTTAATGTAACGCCCCCCGGCGATAGTTGTGTTATTTGGAAACTGACTTGATTTGATATATATATATCAAGAAAGTCGGTATATAAAAACCCTAAATAAATAAATAAATAAATCTGCTTCACTTTTTTGAAGGGGTTAATAAACATGTGGATAAAGTGAACCAGTAGATGTAGTGTATTTGGAAAGTCCTTCATGAGAGGCTTCTAAGAAAACTAAAAAGTCATGGGATAGGAGGCGATGTCCTTTTGTGGATTACAAAATGATTAAAAGTAAACAGAAAGTAGGATTAAATGGTCAATTTTCTTAGTGGAAAAGGGTAAACAGTGGAGTGCCTCAGGGATCTGTACTTGGACCAGTGCTTTTCAATATATTTATAATGATCTGGAAAGGAATTTGATGAGTGAGGTAATCAATTTGTAGATGATACAAAATTATTCAGAGTAGTTAAATCACAAGTAGATTGTGATAAATTGCAGAAGGACCTTGCAAGACTGGAAGATTGGGCATCCAAATGGCAGATGAAATTTAATGTGGAGAAGTGCAAGGTGTTGCATTTAGGGAAAAATAACCCTTGCTATAGTTACATGATGTTAGGTTCCATATTAGGAGCTTCCACCCAGGAAAGAGATCTAGGCGTCATAGTGGATAATACATTGAAATCATTGGCTCAGTGTGCTGTGGCAGTCAAAAGAGCAAACAATGTTAGGAATTATTAGGAAGGGAATGGTGAATAAAATGGAAAATGTCATAATGCCTCTGTATCGCACCTTGGTGATACTGCACCTTGAGTACTGTGTACAATTCTGGTCACCACATCTCAAAAAAGATGTAGTTGCACTGGAGAAGCTGCAGAGAAGGGTGATCAAAATGAAAACAGCTTTCCTATGAGGAAAGGCAAAAGAGGTTAGGGCTGTTCAACTTTGAGAAGAGATGGCTGCGAGGGATATGATCGAGGTCTTTAAAATCACGAGAGGTCTAGAATGGGTAGATTTGAATTGGTTATTTATTCTTTCAGATAATAGAAGGACTAGGGGGCACTCCATGAAGTTAGCAAGCAGCACATTTAAAACTAATCAGAGAAAATTATGTTTCACTCAACGCACAATTAAACTCTTGAATTTGTTGCTAGAGGATGTGGTTAATGCAGTTAATGTAGCTGTGTTTAAAAATGGTTTGGATAAGTTCTTGGAGAAGTCCATTAACTGCTATTAATCAAGCTGACTTAGGGAATAGCCACTGCTATTACTAGCATCAGTTGTATGGGATCTACTTAGTTTTTGGGTACTTGCCAGGTACTTGTAGCCTGGATTGGATGCTGGGCTTGATGGACCCTTGGTCTGACCCAGTATGGCAATTTCTTATGTTCTTATGACAGATCTCTTATGTCACAGTTGTGGCTACCATCTGGCTCCATTGTCGCCTGGAGATGCTATGTCACTCCTGCTTTTCTTAGAAAACTTGGATATACAGGATCATAGATATGGTTGGATAAAATGAGAAGTGGCATAAGATGCCCAGATGACATGAAGCCAATTGATATCCCTGATTGCAATCTGCGTGCATATATATAAGCCTTCATGATGAGAATTCTTAAGCACTGTATGAGACATATCACACCTGGTGGTTAAAGCATAGCATAATCCTAGAACCAGATCTACAGGTTGGTATACTTGTGAAAGCTCTGAGTCTCCTTGCAGAATTTTTGACATTCAAAATTGTTTCTGCCCCAACTGGAAAGTCAGTGCGGCACCAAATCAAGATTTTTTTTTATCATGAATCAGCGCAATTATGTTGTCCTATCTTTATGACTATTGAAACAAAACTTGCATTAAATGCCGTGAATTAGGATGTGAAATAAGAACAACCAATTTTCTATTATTAAATTGTGGATCATTGTTTTCAGCATCCTTGACCTCAGGCAGGCCTGGATTTGTCAATAGTCACACTAGGCCCGTATCTAAAGCAGGAAAAAAACGAGGATGACTGAAGATTTGCTGCCTTCCAGCTATGCTGAATCTCACTTGGCAGAGAACAGCCCTCTGCTTCCTCCCAGGCAGTGTGCAGGGAACAGGAGAGAATAGGTTGAGCCTGGAGCAGACAGAACATTGCTCCCTAATCCAGCCCCTCCCCTCCTGTTCAGAGACAGGAGGGGAGGGGCTGGATTAGGGAGCCGCAGAAAACTGGGGAAGAGGGGAGGGGCAGATGGAGGAGGCTGTGCCTCCCACCAGGGCTTCCCAAACCTTTATCCAGTGTGACCCCATTTTAGCACCTGAAAGTTCACATGGCCCCAGGGAAAGACCAAAACAAAAATGAGTAGGGGTGCGGTTCCCTTCCAGCAATAACTTCACTCTCACCATCCCTGCACTCCAGCTGATCCCATCTCAAAATCCTTCCCTCTAGTGGAACCCCTCTCTCAACCTCTGCCCCTCCAGCTATTGCTCTCTTACAAACATCCACCCCCCCTCTTACCCCCTCCAGGCTTTCTTGCATCCTCCCCCCCCCCCCCGTTGATCCTCTCTCACCTCAAGCCGTTTTTATAACCCACATCTGATCTTCTGTCATTCCCTCTATCTTCACGCCCACCCCCACCCCACTCTCTCAACTCCCAGCCTCATTGCCTCCCTTCCAAACTCTTCTCTCACATGCTCCCCAGCTGACTGCCTCTCAACCCCAAACTCCTCTCTTACATCCCCCAATCTTCTGTCATTCCCTCTTTCTCATCTTCCATACTGAATTCCTCTCAAACCCCCCCCGGGTCAGTGGCAACATTTTCCTTTGAGCCCTGGGCCGAAAGTGGATGACAACAGGTAGTAAGAGAGGGCAGGCTGATGACAGGGGCAGCGTTATTCTCTTGGGTAGGTTCAGTGGTGGGTGAGGAGAGAGGAACCGTGGCAATCTCCACAGGCCCGTGCACGCCCAGTGCTCCCATCATGGTTGTCCCAAGCCCAACAGTAACCTGTATGTGGATGCAAGATTAGTAATGAAAGTCAGCACGAGGCCTGTGAGGCGGAGCAAAATCACAGGCCCTGCACTGCAGCAGCTCCCAATCCCTCCTCAGGCAGGGCTTCCTGTTACCAGGGGAACTCATGTATGAGCAGTGCCACTGCAGGGACTGTGAACGTGTGCTAGCACTCAGTCCCCGTGCTGACTCCCTCCACTAATATTGCTGATGGCACCGGAGAACGCTGCCATTTGAGGCACTTGTGGCCCCGGCTGAAAGTTTTGTGACCCCATTTGTAGGGTCACAAAACTCTTGTCTTAGACCTTCTATTCGCTCATCTAACTTTACCAGGAGCGTTTGGGGAGGGGCCATAGCAACAACAATCCTAAATCCGTCACTGACCTCAGGTCAATTTCCCCCCAAACACACAATTCATTTTCAGCTTGCCACTTTGACAAGCAACATTTCAGTAAGGGATTTGTAAACTGATCGCCTTGAGGGCCGCACATCACTTGTCACCTACGCTACTAGAGATACAGGAGGCCTCTGTTTTAAAACTTCACACGCGGAGCCCATCAAAGTTTCGCCGGCTTTTGTGAGGGGGCTCTTGATTCAGAGCATCAAATGGTTACAAAGTGCGATCTTCACTCTGTTACTAGTCACTCGTTCTGCTAATTTGTTCATTTGCTTAGGGCCTATTCTCCCTCCGTGCCACCCCATGGTAAACTGCTTTTATGGTTCTCCTCAAACAAGTCAGTGGGAGCGTCCGGAGTTGCAAAAGTTCAAGGATGGAATTGGCGGGAGCACAAATGAAGGGGCGAGGCAGCCCTTTCATCTTGAAAGCCTCCTGACGCGGGCGATGGAAACGCAGCCCGGGTGGATCTGCGCTGGCTCAGTGCTCAGGTGCAAATAGCAGGCCGGCCTAGTAAGCTTTAGGGGCTTAAATTAAATTGCACCCTCTTTTCCATAATAGCTAATTTGTTCTCGTCTGTTGAGCTGATGAAGCACTTTGCCAGGTCAACGTACAGACTGCGTCTCTAATCTGCCTGTCTCGTGGAGCGTGGAAAACGAGCGTCCGTCCAAGAAAGAGGATGTTGTGCCACGGTTCCCAGTTGCCTGCTGGGTGCAAGCCTAGAGCACAGCTGTTGGGGATTGCCCCGCCCCACGCCTCCATCTCACTGTTCACCAGTTAATTGTTCAGAAAAGTTTAATAAGATGCACCTGCCTGCGGAGGCTTAAGATCCAACTTTCAGCCAGTTAAAACCCACCATTCACCGCTCATAATTAATTTCTGTCAACACGTTTTGTTTAATGTAACAGTGCCCGACTGAAAAGACCCACTCCAAGTTTAACCAAAATGAACGTTTCAGTTGTGAAAGAACTGGGGGGGGGGGGGTTTCTTCTTTTTAATTGCCCTGATTAAATTCCTGAAACGAGCACAGGAGGCTCTTTTCAGATAAATGCAGAGCACTCTATGCAGTATTTTGATTCCCACATCCTCATGATTTCGCCGCGGCTGTAATTTACCCAGGAGATGACGGCACACTCGCTGTCGTCTTCTTCTCCGCCACTCTGCGTGGATGATCATCTGAGGATTCCTAATAAAAACCGTTACCAGTCGTCCCCCCGCCCCCCTCAGACACAGCCTCACAGCCCTGCTCCCACAGCCGGCTCCAGCAGCTTTAAATTCTGCTGCGCGAGCTGCCCTCCCTGATAGGCTGTTCCAGGCCGCGTCACTCGCGCTTTGATTTTTGCAAGACCCCCCCCCCCCCCCCCCCCGCGCTCAACCCAACACCCCGGCCCCCCTTCCTAGTTTTTTTCATCACCGAGTTATTTACTGCGTAAATATTTCTTAGTTTCAAATAGGGGGGGGAGGTAGTTTTCAAATTCATTTACCAGGGACAAGTGACCTGTCTGAAAGCATTCCAGCAGAAGGGGGGAGGGGAGCGGTGCACACGCATTGGAGTCCTGAAAGGACGCACAGTCTATGTGACGGTGCCCCGCCCCTCCCGGAGATAGCAGGTCGCAGGGCACGTAGGCGGTGCACGCGGGATCATTTTCCAGACGAAACGACTCGGGGGAGCTTTCTCTTCGAAGATGTGCTCCAGAGTGTGCACACAGTAAACGAGCCCGCAGTGTTTGGCACTATGGGGGAGGGGAGGGGCTACTAAAAACTGCCCCCATTATGGCTTTTCTTATCCATTCCTTGTATAAAACGTTTTGTTCATTTAGTGCAAGTTCATTTCTGGTTTTGGCAAACCTGAATGTCTGTGCCTCTGATCAAGTTGTTCATGGGGAACGTAGCTTCCCTACCTTTTCCAAAAAACTTTATTTACTAGTGGTGTTTGTTTTTTTGGGGTTTTTTTTTTACATTTAATAGAAAAACTAAACTGTTAGTCCTCTTTCTAATAATGTCTAGGGCGGAGGAAGAAGTAATAAAGCGTGTAGACTTGATTTTCAAAATTATGCAAGTTGTTTAATTTGCCCCCATTTTGGAACCTGCAGAGCTCATACTTCCTCCCTTTTCTTTGTTGGCCGTTCTCAGACAATACACCAGGTAGCTTTCCTTTCACGCCGATTCAGTAAAGGCCGCGGGAGAGCGGATGAACGGCCACTCACCGGTGCGCGCGATACAGTATGCAAATTAGGTGATGAGGTAGAAACAGGCAAAAGGAGGCGCTAGGGACACTAGCGCGTCCCTAGCGCCTCCTTTTAGCCCGGAGTGGCGGCTGTCAGCGGGTTTGACAGCCGACGCTCAATTTTGCCAGCGTCGGTTCTCGAGCCCACTGACAGCCACGGGCTCAGAAACCGGACGCCGGCAAAATTGAGCATCCGGTCTTTGGCCCGACAGCCGCCGGCCCATTTAAAAAATTTTTCTTTTTTTTTTACTTGTTTTTACCCTTCGGGACCTCTGACTTAATATCGCCATGATATTAAGTCGGAGGGTGCACAGAAAAGCAGTTTTTACTGCTTTTCTGAGCACTTTCCCGGTGCTGGCAGAAACTAGCGCCTACCCAAAGGTAGGCGCAAATTTCTTAAAGTGGCTGCACATTTTACTTTCTGTATCGCGGGGAATACTTAATAGGGCCTTCAACATGCATGTTGAGGGCGCTATTAGGTGCCGTGGGTTGGACGCGTGTTTTCCGCCCCTTACTGAATAAGGGGTAAGGGAAAACGCGCGTCCAAGAGCAGGTTAACAGTGCGCTCCGTCGGAGGTAACTTTTGCTGCTGGCCAATTTGCTGAAAATAGGTTTCCAAATTAAAAAAAAAACAGAAATGGCTGAGCCCCCTTCCCCCTGACCTCACCCTCAAACCCTAGAAATAATTTCTAGTAGCAGGCAAGGCGCCTACTCCCCCCTCCTGATCCCAAAAATTAAATCAATGTAGCAGGTCGAGCCAGTCCACCTCTCACCCACCAAATCCACCCCACCCCCCCCCACACTGAATCTCCCATTATTAACCCCCAACCCTAAAACTGCCAGTGCAAACCAGCAGGAGGAGAGACCTTGTCCTGTTCCCACTGCCTTAAATAGTAAATGCTGGGACAGCAGATAACTGTACCAATATTTAATATTCATTTATTCACTTTACTAGCTGCTGATTGGTTCCTTCAGAACAGCTGTCAGTGAAAGGACCAATCCCCATTCAGAACCTGTTACATTCAATGATTTTGGGGATTGGGAGGGGGGAGAGGCGCTTTGCTCACTATTACAGATTATTTCTGGGGATCAGTGGTGGTGTGGGGGGGAGAGACACACCTCGGTAGCTTATTTGTGTGTGTGTGTTGGGGTGGGGGTTTGGCAGTTATCTGGCTAACTTTATGACTGGGTTTTTCTCATCCAGAATTAGCTGGGTAACTGAACCCACTTAACGCTGACAGTCAGTACTAGCTGGATAAATTTAAGCAATGCTCCCGGATTGCCTCTGCCCTGCTCCTTTTTTGTGGAGTTCCTGAGGTCTCTGTTCTTTTCCAGATTCTCTTCAGTATCTGTAACGATTTCCAAACCTTTAGCGTCAAGGGTAAAACATTTCATAGCCTACATGGCTAAGTCACTTAGGCCTGGATTCTCTAAGGTTGCAGACCTTAGAGAATCCAGTTCCTTTTTGCGTGCGATCCCATTAGAGAATGACCCCCTTAGCCAGGTAACACTTATCCATGTAAGTTATAAGGATATTTAGCAGCACGACAAAGCTGCTGAATATCCACGTAGAAGTTTCTACTGAGCCGGATACATTTTATCTTCCTACGTTTAGACCCGCTATTGACTTATCTGGCAATCTAGCAGCTTCTGAATATCCAGTCCTACTTATCCAGCATCTGAATGTTGTCACTTGTTTGCTGATGACATCCCACTGATGACATCAAATCCCACTGATATTCCTTGTGACCTTGGGCAAGTCCATGTCACTCTCCATTGCTTCAGGTACAAACTTAGGGCCTGATTTACTAAGACTTTTCTCCCATTCTGTGTCTGAGAAAAATGCTTAGTAAATGAGGCCCTTACATTGTAAGCCCTCTAGGGATAGAGAAAAATGCCTACATTACCTGAATGTAATCCGCTTTGAAGTGCAAAAAAGCAGAATACAAATAAATAAAATCATTAAAAAAAATAAAATCACAATCAAACATCCAACTTTGCAACAATATAGGAGCCATTCCCAAGCTTTTCCCATTGCCATGCTCAACAACTGTCTCTCGGCGGTAGCCCAATGGCTCAGTAACCATAAACTTAAATTTAACCCCCTCCAAATCTGAACCTCTCTGGCTGATCCAACACGGCTAACCCCTGATCTCTCCACCATCCTCAATTGGTCTGAACTTAGGGATCCAACTTGACCGTAATTTATTGATGATTTCCCACATCACCAAAGTAGTGAGAGTCTCCTTTATGCACTTCCACCAGATCAGGCAGCTACGCAGCTACTGTGATCAGCGTAACCTGGCTTTGGTTATTCATGCTCTCATCACCTGTCAATTACATTATTGTATCTCCCTACTGGATGGTATCTCCAAGACTAACTTGAAATGGTTACAACTGATGCAAAGCCCAGTGGCCAGACTCTTGGTAAGTGCCGCCAAGACATCGGATCACATAAGGCCAATCATATACAAACTATACTGGCTCCCAGTTGAAGGCAGGATAAAATTCAAGATCCCCTGCCTCAAATGCAAGATCAAAAAGGCCCTGGAGTATCTCTCGCATCCCCTTACACCCTACATCCCATCTAGAGACCTCTGGCCCTTGCCTCCCCTCCCTTTGACTTATGCAAAATTGACCTGCACAAGACTGAGAGCCATTATCTGCTATACCCCCAAAATCCAGAACGAAGTTCCACTTCCCATTTGCCAACAGCCATGCTACATCGCTTTCCATAAGAAACTGGACCTTCCTTCAGTCTGTTCATGAAAAGGACTCAAGTTCCACCACCCATGACCCTTTAACATGAGGGGTACCTGTCAGTCCGTTCTAATAGATTGTGATCCTCTCTGAGACCAGTCCTGGAAGAAAGCAGAATATCGAATGTTTGGAAATAAATAAATAAGTAGTCTGCTAAATTTCAGCTGTGAAATGACCTACACGGATAAAATATAGCCATTTAGTAGGAAGGAAAACCTAAAACATGTTGCCATACAAATCCCTTTGCATATTGACTTTCTTACGGTTTACTTATACTTGTATCAATATATCTGAAGTCTGTCAACATTGTTAATTCCTATAAGATGGCAAAGCTCTCCAGTTGCTTTTTCGAGGGGGAGCTTGAGATCATCTTCTTTCTCCCTTGCCCCAGCTACCTGATTATCTCTAGATTGCATTTTAATATCCTTCTTGTGAAAAATGATTTGATCTATACAAGAACAAATCAAACAAGCACAATGGCAAAACAGCACAGACAGAACGCTTGTTGCTGCACTGCTTATTTTTCAGAATCATTCTTCATGCAGTGATGAAATAAGCGGCTTATTTTTCTTATATCTTTGTACACACCAGCGTGTTTGCAATCATTAAAATGCCAACATGAAAGAAAGCAGTACTCTCTTGAAAGTGCAGACTTGATACCTCCTCAGCAATTCACCCTGCGCTACTGTGGATTGTATCGCTTGGAAAGAGATACTTGCATATCTCCAAAGGCTTAATCTTGGGAAAATCGGAGGCAGTTTTAATTAGAACAGGACTGCTGTAATGTAACCCAAGGACATGCCAAATCCGACAGATAAACAGGGCAAGGTTAGACAAAGCAGGACAAAGAGGAACTTGTTTGAGGTAATTTTATGCATTCTTATTCAGAGACTGGAGAAAACTAGCAAAAATGAATTCCTGAGGAATACATTTCCCTCTGTTTCTGATATGTGTTTGAGATTTTGGATTTAATGAGAGATATTGGTGTAGGGGGGAGGGCTTAGGAAACTGGGAAGTTTGAGAAGAATGTTATGGACGGAAGACGCTTTCTTATTCCGGCCCTATTCCTACAGGATCTGTTCACCTCCAGGGCAACAATCACTGAATGCCTGTATGCGTTTGCTTGTCCTTTCCTCACGTTTTGTCTTGAAGTAAGCTGAACCTGCAGCAGAGCACCTGGAAATAGTGTAGTAGTAGTAGTGGTGGTGGTGGTGGAGGAGGAGGAGGTAGTGTGGAGCACGAGGGAGAGGATAAAGGGCTGACAATTCTTTCGTTGAGGAAAGAGAAGACCCACTCACAGTGTGGACAGAAGAAACTGCCTTTCCTGCAGGATTTCGGATCATTTTGTAGGAGGCATTGCTAGAGAGCTCCTGTGCAGACAGCGGTTCTCGTCCTGCACTTCTGCGGAACGTTTGCAGATTCCGCAGCCGAAGCCCCGGCCCCTGAATGCACCATCTCCCAGCGACAGGTGCTCTCCAGAAGAATAAGTGGATTTGGCTCCAAAAGAAAAGTTTATTCTGAGCTAAGTGAGCTATTTTCACCAAATCACTTATATTAATGTGATGATGGATAACACTGGAAGTGATTATTGGAGGAAAAATCTGCCTGTGGCCAAGTGCCAGTCACCTGTTTGCCAGGGAACATCAGTCTGAATTGGTCACTTTTCATTTTGATCCATACATACTTCACTGTTGTCTCCTCAGATCAGATTACAGATTTAAATAGGTAAAAATATTAATCTTTGTTGCCTCATATTGAATTCCCTGAAGACCTTTAGCTGATGGAAGTGGGAAATGCCCTCTGTGCTCATTAAACAGCCTCCAGGAAATATTCGCAATCGGCTTTTTGCAGGGTCTCAGCCACTAACAGCCCTGCTTTGCTGTAATGTGTGACCGAATGAAAACAAATTGTGGCACATTACAAGGAAAGGGCCTGATTTTCAAAAGGTTACACGCACCGTAAATCCCCAGGACGCGTGTAAGTCCTGGGGCTTTACTAAAGGGGTGGTCAGGGGGTGGGGCATGGGCGGGGTGAGGCGGTACGGGGCAGGGCGGGGGCAGGGCCAGAGGAGAAGCCTCTGCAAACAACTAGGAATTTCCTTGGGATTCTCATCCACTTACTGCCCACAGAATAATATAGAAACATAGAAATGACAGCAGAAATCCATCTAGTCCATCTAGTATGTCCAGCAAGCTTCTTATTGTAGCATATGCCATGCTGTACAGGTTACCCCCATGAATCAGTCAGTACTGCTTGACGTGCTTTGCTTATGGACTTGGTCTTAGAAGCAGTCCTGTGTTTTTTCCCTAATGTCTGTGCATCAGTTCTCCAAACTGTAAAAAAAAAAGTCATGACTCGTGTTGGTTGTCTCTGAATCTAAATTCCTCTTTCCCTCCACCCTCCACCCGTCTCTGTTGTAGCAGAGATGCTTATTGGTTAAGGGTAGTGCTCTCATGCCTTCTGTAAAGGGTAGTAACTGCTGCTCTGTGCAGGTTACCCCTATGCTTATCAGTTCTCCAGACTGTAAACGTTGGGGCTCTCATTGGTTGCTGTCTTAATCCAATTCTCCTTTTCCCCCTGCATTTGAAGCAGAGAGCAATGTTGGAGTTGCTTCAAATGTATCAAGGCTTATTGGTTAAGGGTAGTAACCGCCGCAACCCCCATGCACGCTTTCTTCGTTTCCTTTAGGACTTGGCCGTAGAAGCAGTCCTGTGCTTTTTCCTTTATGTCTATGTATCAATATTCCAGACCATGGAAATCGGGACCTTAGTTTGTTGTCTGAATCCAATTCTTCTTTTCACCCTGCCATCTAAGTGGATAGTGGATGCAGTTGCATTAAAAGCTTCAAAGCATATTGGTTAAGGATAGTAATCTTCATGCCTTCTGCTAAGGGTAGTAATCACCGTACGAGCAAATTACCCCTCTGCACACTTATCTTATTGCTGTCCTCTAGCCAATGGGCAGATGGAGAGACCCAACCAGACTCTCAAGGGATTTCTGAGAGCCTATGTCATTGAATGTCAGAATGATTGGGTGACCCTACTCCAACCATATTGGAAACTTCTCGGGATCATCCTCCTTCCATATTGTATTTGGTAGGCATCCTTGGATACCACTGCCTATTTCAGTGACAGTCCCATGTCCCACTGCTAACATCTTAGGCCAAGATCTGGAGAAGTTTTGGCAGAAGACCTGCCAACTCCTTATATCAGCTGCCAAAAAGTATAAAAATCAAGCAGATAAAAGATGCTGCCCAGCATCTCACTTCAAATCTGGGGACCTAATATGGCTGAGTACCCACAATCTATGACATATGAACCCCTCCACCAAGTTCTCGCCACTCTTTCCCATCAGTCATCAGATTCGTCTAGTGGCTTACCAAGTGAAACTACCATCGACCTTCAAGCTTCACAATGTGTTTCATATCTCCCTCCTTATACTCTACTTCTTTCATGGCCCTCGCAAACTCCCCCTAAACTGGCAGAGGTAACATCAGAGGAGGACACTGAATATAAAGTCCTGGAAATCCTCGACTCCAAGAGAATTCAGAAATGACTTCAGTACCTCATCTCATAGAAGGGTTTTGGCCCTGAAGAGAACATGTGAGAGCCTGTCTCCAACATATAAGCCCCTTGACTTCCTAAGGAATTCCATCAGAACTTTTCACAGAAGCTTAGACTGAGAGGTCTGGGGAGGGGACTTAGAAAGTGGTTACTGTTTGGCTGGTTGTGGGAAGGCCCCACAACCAAGAGTAAGGGGGAGTCCATCAGCTGTCTGCGTGGGTCTAGCGGGTTCACCTGCTGGGCTGCGTCAACCATGCACACAGCCCAAGGGATCACATCCGTGACAATATGTGGAACATTCTGAAGCAGGTGGAGAAGGTGGCTGAGCATTTTCCTTATAAGCAGCATGACTTCCTCCAGTCTGGTGATCAAGGGCCAAGAGTGTGGAAAACACAGGATCTGGTTTACCTATGATGTTTTCAAGGTGGCATTGAGAGTCTCTGCCATAGGGATAGGGGAATGCAGACTTGCCTGGTTGTGCACCTCTGATCTATGTCCAGAAGTGCAGGTGCAACGTATTGACATGCTGTGTACAAGAGAACATTTCTTCGGAGATAGGGTTAAGGATGCAGTAGCACAGATTCGTTATCTTTGTGCAATGCTCCAACAGCTCTCCACTCCTGCTCTGGATCCAACCTCCTCCTCTAGCTGGTACCAGAGATCAGAGCAGAGGAAGCCTTTCTTCTGTCTGAGGAGACACTATCCTCTGCCCTCTTGGTCCCATATTCAGCAGGCCCCTCGCAGCCACCCCAGGCAGCAGAGGGTGCTTAAACCCTAGTCGGCATGCCAGCCAACACCTGGGATGGGGTTTCGACTGGACTTCAGAGATCATAAATCAGATCCTAGTATCTGTGTCGAGGGACCTTCCGGACAGAGGCAGGCTGTGGTTCTACACAAATCGGTGGCCCAGTATAACCTTGGATGAGTGGGTCCTCAGCATTATTTGCAGAGGGTACAAATCTATTGAGTGCCCCGCCAAATCATCCTCCAAGCCCATCTTGGGGGCTCTCAATGATCAGGAGGTATTGCTTTTGGAGGTCTCCTTCTTCTTAATGGCCAGAGTGGTAGAGTCCATTGTACCAGGGCATAAAGGGCAGGGATTTAACTCCAGATACTTCCTGATTCCAAAGAAAATAGAGGGATTCAGTCCCAACCTAGAACAAGTTTATTAAAAGAGAAAAGTTACATAGACACATAGAAACATAGAAATGACGGCAGAAAAGGACCAAATGGTCTATCCAGTCTGTCCATCAAGCTAATGGTAGCATCAAAAGTATCAGGCTTATTGGTTAAGGGTAGTAACAGCCACATCAGCGAGTTACCCTCATTCTTATTTGTTTTCCCAGACCTTAAAATTTAGTGTCCTTGTTAGTTTCTGTCTGAATCTGATTCCCCTTTTTTTCATTCCCCTCTTCTGTTAAAGCAGAGAGCAATACTGGAGCAGAGAGCCATACTGGAGTTGTATCAACAGTATGAAGTTCAAGATGATTTCCTTGGGCACTTTGATCCCTGCCTGGCTATGCTTTCTGGTTCAAAAGGATGCCTACCTTCACATCGAGATATTCCCCAGTCATGGAAATATCTCAGGTTTGTGGTGGGAAACCTGCACCTTCAGTATCACATTCTGCCGTTTGGGCTCATGCCCCCCCTTTTTTGTTGGGGGGCCGCCTGTAGCTAGCGAGTCACTCATGTGTGAGGATTGCCATCCTGCTTGTTCTCGGAGTAAGCAGAGTTGCTTACCTAAAACAGATGTTCTTTGAGGACAGCAGGATGTCAGTCCTGATGAGAGCCCCCACCTCTTGGAGGACTCGATTTTACACTACATGGTTTGCTTTGTCTTTTGCTATAGTATTAGACTGAAGGGACCCCTCATGGGTGTGTGGTATAATACATGCTGAGGGCATGCTCAGTGAGGCTCAGTCAAAGTTCTAGAAACCGACATAAGTTTTTCATGCAGGGCTACATTGGATGATGTCACAAATGTATGAGGAATGACATCCTACTGTCCTTGGAGAACACCTGTTACAGATAAACAACTCTGCTTTGTTTAAAGATGAAAGCATTTCTCTAAATGTTGATAGGCATGCAATGTGATCCCCTCCTTTTCTCTGAAAAGGTATCTAAAATCCTTTGGTTGTCTACAAAGGAATCCACCAGGAGGTATTTTGGTTTTAAATGGAAGAGGTCTGCCATCTGTTGTGAGGGCAAGACCCTAGATCCCTTCTTGCGCACCACAGAAGAGCTGCTTATGCTTAAATACCTTCCACACCTTTGAGAATCTGGCTTAAAATCCAGCTCTTTGTATATCACTACTGTACAGCTTTTTTTTCTAAAATAATAGTTGGAAGAGTAAACTTTGTTTTGATTTCTAAGGTATTACACTGAGAATTTATTTTTAATAGGAGCTTAACCTAGCTTGCAAGCAAATTAAAAGATTTCTGGAAGTGCAAAATTAGCCAAATTGTTTCGTGTTTGAATTATCACTCAGAAAAAATATCAACAGCAGTCTTTTTAAACTGCTCAGATGAGACATCACCTTAGCTGACATCTCCAATATGATGGGCAATATCACCTAATTTTTAATCTGGTTTTCAAATGTGTTTTATAAAATGGCCATAGCCTTGAAGTACAGTATGTTGTCTCGTTATTTCGAAATAATCTTCAACCCCCTTACTTTAACTTAGACATTTAGGGGTAGATTTTAAAAGTCCTACATGTGCCATATCAGGGAGATACGTGCGTCTTTAAGAAGCGCCCATGGACGCCCATATCTCACAGTAGGCGCACAAAAGAAAAAGTCCAAAAAAGGGGCAGGATATGGGCGTGGTCTGGGTGAGGAATGGGCATTCCTGGAATTTAAATGGAAACCAGCGGGTATTTACGTGCAAAAGCATGAGTCGGGGTCCCCTACCGCATATCTTTACTTCTGCTATGGACGGCGTATAAGTAATAAAATAACAAATACTAGGCTAGTCAGTAGGGTTTTAAGGATTGGGGCAGGTAGGGTAAAAGAAGGTTAATTAGCTAGGGGGATTAGGAAGTCCTATCCTATAACTGGGCAAAGTGGGATCAAACTGGTTTAAGTGGTAATTGCTTTTGTGCGTGTGTATATTAAAATCCCCCCCCCCCACTTATGCATTAGAAGCGGCACATGCGCACTTCTATATAAAATGGCGTGCACATTTGCACACGTCCAGCTGATTTTATAAGATGAGCGCATATACACGCGCATGTTATAAAATGGCTGCATCCATGGGTGCGAGCTAGCATACATGTGTTCTTGTACACCCACATGGCTGTTTTAAAGTTACCATCTTATAATATAACACATAGGGACCGATAACTGAAAAGTTATCCGTCTAAATGGCTTAGCCACTATTTTAGATGACTTATTTGGCTAGAATTTAGCTGGATAATTCGAAGGCATTCCTGGTGCAGGCGGTAGGCGGTCCAGGTAGGAGTAGAGTTAGCTGGTTAGGCTGCACTGTAAGGCAGGTCTAAAGTTAGCCGATATACCTATCCAGCTAACTTTTTAGATAGCTGGTGCTGCTGTGCTGCTGAATATCCTGGTTAAGTTAGCCAGTTAGGTATAGCTGGCTAACTTAACTAGCCGCTCAGCGGCTGAATATTGGCCCCAAATAGTATAGTGTTTTCAAACCATATCGTTTTGCTGTTAAGAGATCCTTAACATTGTTCTCATCATAGGGATAACGTCTGGGTTCAATGGGAATGTTACAAACATATCAGATCATCCCCATAGAAATTGTCCTGGGTCAGTACAGATTAACCTGGAGTCACGGTAAATGGACATACAAAGACATTCTAGATGTGTACATTGAATATGTAGTCTGAAAGTTGATGTATTGAATTGATAAGGAATGACTAACATTCATACGATCATTCAAGAGGACAAACATGCTGCATGTGGTAAACCATACAGGGGAGTGTAACTCATTTATTTTCATGATTATATTTATTGGAAGATTGTTACAGGTTCACTCTGTGTGTGGGTGTGGAAAGGGAACAAAGGGCTGATATCTCCCAGGCAACTCTGCCAGCGATATTTGCCACTCTAAGACACAAGGCCAGTATCCGTGGCCAACTCTCCTGGCGAGATCTACCATTCCGAGACACAAGGCCGGTATCTTGCAGTCTCTCTTCCTGACAGGTTCTGCTACACAAAACACTTCATGTTGCACTCAGATGCAGCACAGTTGCAGATGCCAGGATAAGCAGTGCTCTATCATCAGTGCTAAGTTGTGCCCCAGAAAGCAATGCAGAATACACAAATACTGTAAAGCAAAGACAATAGTGTCAACGATAATAATGTAGTACAGGGCAGTTGAGTTGCTTCTGTCGTTGAGGATCCTCTCTCTCTCTTTCTGACCATTTTCCTCTCCCTCCCATGCCTGTGTTAGTTATATCCTTTTCATCAGTGCATCAGAAGGCACATTTTGAGAAATATGTACAGTCCAGGGCAAGAACTCCCTCCGCACAAGGCTTGCACTTCTGATGTATACTCTGCCTGTTTGCACAGTTGTACAGTCATGTAATGCAGGGTCGGTGTGAGAACGCTGAGTCAAAGAAGGCCTTCTTTCTGAATATATATTCTTAACTTGTCAGACTTAGGCCAATGAATTTTATTACAAATATTTACTTATTTCTCACACAGCAAAATAAAAAAAACAAGTAAAAAAGTGAAGTACACTAGAATTATTTCATACCATACGATTAGAATACATAGTTCAAACCTAAATCAGTGTAAGATCTTAAATAGGAGGAATCCAAGTCAAAAAGGATGGAATTTCAAACTTCATCTAGAATGGTGAAAGAAACCAACCCAAATTTGGACTTAACCACAAACTCCCAGCAAAGGAAAGAAAAAAGAAACAGAAGGTCAGCCATCATATCAAAATAATCCCAAGACAAAGCGAGAGCTACTCAGTGACGAAATTGCTTCTAACAGCTGACATTGCTGGTGCATTTCAAAAAGCCCAATATAGCTTCAAGTTGCTAAAGAAGGTAAGAATTACAGCCTGCCCTATCTGTAGTTATGTCTGGTGGCAGTCAAAGTATTCTGCTCAGTTCCTTGAGCTGGACCCACTGGAGACTTAACTGACATGGGCAAACAATTACCCAGTTATCTAAAAAGATCACTTTAGGAAAGATGATGTCCTGAAATTCAGTCTCTTTTCACTGCTGACTCGTGGGGTGCATGACAACGTCGTCTTTGTTAGAAAATATGGAGGGCAATTTCAAATGGATTTAAATGGCTACATAAGGATTTAGCTGGCAGTTGTCTCCTGCAAATATAGCTGCATTATTTCACTAGGTGGCTATATTTAGCTGTTTTCAAAGTAGGCATTCCAGGGGGTGGGAGTGTGTGTGTGTGTGTGTGTGGGGGGGGGGGGGTATTTGGGTTGGGGGAATAAACTACAGGGTGTGCATACATTGAATTTTCAAATATACTTGAGTAGTTTTCCCCACCTGCGTCAGTGTGCAGAGATAGCAAAGGCAAAGTAGGCAGGCAATGCATATTTGTATCCACGCAGGTTTAAGCAACACGGGTGCAAAAGCCTTCGCCTGCCTTGCGTGCTGAGCAGCTTGCTGAACATTGCCGTCTTACTGTGGCTAAAAGTAGGCACATCCAGGAACCTGCCAGCCTCCTTCTTATAATGGAAGGATGCATTGATATTTTCCATGTCAGGCCATGAAGGGGATGATGGCATTTTTTTGTGCCTATAGCTCAAGATAAAAATTCTCCCTGACTTCTAAGATCCGATATTAAATATTTGCTATGTCTATTTAAAGTGTCATATTTCTGTCATTATTTACATCAAAACTGACATATTTAACCAGTCTTCTGCTGTGGCAAAAAACAGAATACGTATCCTTAGTGGAAGTGTAGCCTGGTGGTTAGCGCAATGGCCTGTGAAAATGGGGGTTTGAATCCCATTGCTGCTCCTTGTGACCTTGGGCAAGTCACTTTTCCCTCATTCCCTCAGGTACCAACTTAAGGCCTGATTTACTAAGCATTTTTCCCATAGACACATAATGGGAAAAAAGCCTTAGTAAATCAGGCTCTTAGATTATGAGCCTTCTGGGGACAGCGAAATCCCTCCAGTTCTTGAAAATAATCTGCTTTGAAGTGTCTGAAAAAGTGGAATATAAATTAAAAAAAAAGAAAAAAAAGAAAGAATCATACTCACAAAAATTCATAATTTTGATTATGTTGCTTATGTAATTTATTGAAATTTTGATTCATAATGTTGATTATGTAATTTATTGAAATGTGATGATTATGTTAATACTGTTATTACAGTTCCTATTTACTTTTTATCTCACTCTCTCCTACTTCTGCTATTCACGCTCCTTACGCTCTTGCTTTCTCCCTGCCCCCTCTCTCTCTCCATTTGCCTCCTCTGCTCCCCTTCCCCCTTCCCTGTTATTTGTAATTCTTTTTCTTTTCTCCATGAGTTGATTGTAAACCGGTATGATGTGACCTACGAATATCGGTATCTTAAAAGTTCATAAATAAATAAATACATAAATAATGTTTCAGAGTACAGATAACTCCAATATATCCATAACCGCCCAGAACAAGAAGTGCTTTGACAATGACATCGTTTGCTCAAAAAGCCTGATTATCTCTGTGGGAGACATGGAAATACATTTCAGTGATGCTTCTGATAAACAGGTGAGTCATCCTCTCCACCGTGTACATCAAGCTATCAAGTACAAGCAGTGCTAGTGAGCAAATCACAGCTCAGAGGTTTTCATTCCAAGAGGCTGGGCTTGCTTCACAAGTACCAACCAACCAGACCTCAGTTCAGCTTAGGCTTGTGCCATTCTAAGCGATGGCGGGAGGGGGGAGTGTTCTGTTTGCTTTTTGCATAGGAGCAATTTTCAGTAGTCCACCTAGTTTTATACCCATGGAACTGATAGGCAATTTTCATTTTGGGGATTTTTTTTTGTTTTTTTTCATTTTTATTCGGTTCTTTTAATATTTTGTTTTTGAGGTTCGATTCATTTACCAAACTGAAAAAAACATTAGAGAAGAAAAAAACTTGAACCGAAAAAAAAAAAGGGCCCCTGGCAGCCCTGGCTGGGACTTCGAGGGCCAAAAAACTGATTTGGCCTACTGCTAAGGCATAAGACCAGGCTTGGCCTGATGTCAAGGCCTAGCATTTACTTGCTAATCAGCTCATTGCTCTCCTAATCAGCTCAATAGCATATTCGCAGTGTTGGGAGGAGAATAATGAGTGGTTTTTTAAATACCGTGAATTGTTATCACTGCATTAAGCCATTTACTGCATGGTAAACACCTATTGCAGGCCTAGAGCCATCAAGCTGCAACCTTTTTTTTTCCGGGAGGTGTTACCACGATAGTGGGGTCCCTCCCACGAAAAAGATTGCAGCTCCATGATGTTTTCTTTTGTCTTGCAGCCAAACACCGTGGGACAAAAGAACACGGCTAGTGGCCTTTAGGTGCAATGATGGCTCCAACCTGAAGGGACCACTATCGCCTTAAAGGGCCGGCCACTTAGGAACTTGGCCTCTGAAAAAAAAAAAGATTGATCTGGGGTCAGGGCTGACCCCCAGCTCAACCTAGAGCCACCACTCGAGGTGGCCCCAAATCCTCCATGTAAAAAAAAAAAAAAAGTTAAAAATCATGTGCAGCGATGGCCCCCCCCATCCTCCTTCCAAAATTTAACATAAAGTAATTGGAGGTTCAGGGGTAACCCCCCTACCCCAATAGATACCCAAACTCAGTGTATGGTTCCCCCTCCCCCCAAAAGTGTAAAATAAACTCCCTGAGAGTTCAGGGGCCCCTGCTTCTCCTGAACCTTTGAAAATAGTTGGTCCCTTGTTGGGGATGGGTTGCCCCCTAGCACCCCACCTGGTCAATACCATTTTTCAAAATGGCACTGAGCCGACCTTCCACTGTCATGCTGTGCGTGATTTTTAACATCTGTTTAAATGGAGAAGTCGGGGTCACCTTGAATTGAGGTCCCGGATTGAGCCGGCAGTCATCCCTGAACCCTGCTCAATCTTTTTTTTTCAGCTGCGGCCCCTGTTTGTTTTATTCCAGGCCCTTTAAGTGTAATACAGGAGCTTCGGGACCTGTGTTAGAGTTCTAGGGCTCCTGTGTCAAATTTACTGCGTTTTGAAAAGGCGGCGTTATTTTATTCCGGCTGATCACTTTCTCAGTTGGCTGTGATGAAATATTAACATCAAATAGCCTGTTAATGACCTTATTTGTATGCATTTGCATTATTCATGCATGTAAATCACATACAAAGAAGGTGATTGTAATAGGGGGAAGCAACCTGGGCGGGGCTATGCATGATATGATATTGCCTTGATAGTGCTCTGTCGTGCAATATACACTATTTAACATGCTTAGAGCACTACCACAGCTTGATGCATCACCCAGGCAGATTGGTAAATGAGCCCTTAAATTGTTGCATGGTTTTAGCCCCAATAGACCAGACACAAGACACAGAGATATTTTAGAAATTTAATAAAATGTTTATTATGGTAAATAAATGATTTCCAATCACAATATAGTGTCTGGGAAGGAAAAGCATAGGCTCAGCAAATCGCCAGACACCCTAGGCTAGTAGTCCATGCCAATGTCACAATCTTACAAGGCGTAAATGCATTTTTTCCTGATTTCCTTTGCCAAGTATTGATCATTTCTACATGCGTCATTCTGGCCTGGCTTCCTTTCCCTAGACCATCTGCACCCAAACATTCATTCTCTCTCTTTCATGACCAAATGTTTGTTCTCCTTCTGCACTATCTCCCCACGGCTTGTAGGAGGACATCGATCATCTCTTATCACTATCTGCAATTTTCTTGGTAGCTGTTTTTTCACACAGACCACACATATGTCCCATGTGGGCCATTCCCATGTCCTTCACTTTTTGCTGACTAGCCAACATCCTGCAGCTATTGTCTTTGCTGCTCACATGTGGTGACAAATATTGGCACAAAAGCTTAGTAGGACACAGTTCAGTAAGCAGCTTTATACATTATAAACCCTTTGGGGACAGGGAAATACCTACAGTACCTGAACATAACTCGCCTTAAACCCCCAGCGATAAGGTGAGAGCTAAATCTAAATTACTAATATTGTTTTATTTCCCTCAGAGGATATCAAGTCTGCAGGACAACAAATCCAAGTATCAGCTTTGGAAGGCTGGGTTCTACGCTGTGGTCCACTTTCCTGAACTGGAGATCACAGTTTTATGGGATAAGAAAACGACGATTCATGTCAAAGTTGGACCACGGTGGAAGGTGAGCACAAATCAGACTGCACTAAATGTCAGCTGCTGTATTTGCATGTATGAATGCAAAAGGAATCCATTTCATATGTCCCTACAGAGATTTCTGGGCTACTGAACAAGGATGTGTATGATTTTGGAGAGAAGCCTCATGCATACAGTCCAGTAGGCTGTGAAATTTGCTTTGAACATTATTTTACTAGAATATATTGCTCCACAGAGGATATTTGACCACCTGACAAAATTATGCAATGTTATATTAGTTGTTTAGTACCTTATGACCAGGAAAATTAAATCTAACTTGCTGCAGTTTAAATTTAAGGTAGGCTGACAGAATTTATAGCAACGTTTTATTGAATGTTTTTTTCCAGAATCTTTCCAACCTGTATTTCATATTTAACAAAATACTTTCTTTACGTCTTTATTAGGGATGTGACTCGGGCTTCGGACGATTGAAAATATCGTCGATATTTTCAAAATCGTCAGAAATCGGGGGCTCCCCCAAAACGATAGGAAAACCCCACGATATTGATCGTGGGGGTTCTCTTATCATTTTGGGGGAGGGCGGGAAAAACGGCACACAAAAATAACCCCTAAACCCACCCCGACCCTTTAAATCTAACCCCTTAGCTTCCCCCACCCTCCCGACGCCCCCAAAAACTTTTTACAGGTACCTGGTGGTCCAGTGGGGGTCCCTGGAGCGATCTCCCACTCCCGGGACGTCCTCCAGCTCCCGGGCCGTCGGCTGCCACTAATCAAAATGGCACCGATGGCCCTTTGCCCTTACCATGTGACAGGGCATCTGTGCCATTGGCCGGATGCCATCTTGTGCTCCTACCATGTGACAGGGCTGACCAATGGCACCGGTAGTTCCTGTGACATAGTAAGGGCAAAGGCTATCGGTGCCATTTTGATTACTTGCAGCCGATGGCCCGAGTGCAGGAGATCGCTCCCGGACCCCTGCTGGACCACCAGGGGCTTTTGGCAAGTCTTGGGGGACCCTCCTGACCCCCACAAGACTTGCCAAAAGTCCAGTGGGGGTCCGGGAGTGACCTCCTGCATGCGGACCGTCAGCTGCCAGTATTCAAAATGGCGCCGATAGCCTTTGCCCTTACTATATCACAAGGGCTACCGGTGCCATTGGTCAGCCCCTGTCACATGGTAGGAGCACAAGATGGCGCCGGCCATCCAGTGCTCCTACCATGTGACAGGGTCCAGCCAATGGCACGGATACCCTGTCACATGGTAAGGGAAAGGGCCATTGGCGCCATTTTGAATAGTGGCAGCCGACAGCCCGGGAGCGGGAGATCGCTCCAGGGACCCCCGCTGTACCACCAGGTACCTGTAAAACGTTTTTGGGGGGGTCGGGAGGGTGGGGGAAGCTAAGGGTTAGTTTTAAAGGGTCGGGGTGGGTTTTTTGTTTATCGGCTTGGGCACAGCCGATAAACAAAACCGCGATCGGCCCGATGGAAAAAACCCCACATGTGAATCGGAACCGGAATCCGAACCGATTCCGGTTCCGATTCACATCTCTAGTCTTTATCCCCTGTGGGATTATTTTGTCAGTGTATGGTTTTATGTCTTTTTCCGTAAGCCTTGCTTTTCAGGTTTTTTATTTAGGTGCTTATCATCTATTGTACAAACCATTTAGTTGGGCCTTGCTCAGCTAAAAGAACAATTTCATATATCAAAAAATGTTCTGGGATAACTTTTCCCTCCATACATTTTCTCCCTAGATTCTTTGTTTACTTTTTACTGGACAAATTTAATACATTTGTGATTAGCTGTTGAGGGCTATGCTTTCTTCCTAAGGTCAACGCATTAAAAGTTCTTATCATTTAGTTTTCCTAAGCTATCCTATATGAAGGAGAAAATTCACGTTTAGCTTCCTTTGGGCCTGATTTACTAAGCTTTCTTCTCATCTTATCCTTTGTGTTTCATTTCTTGTTTTGTAAAGATTTATCAAGATTAAAATCCTATGTTTTACACTTTCCCCAGAGAAATAAATGCATAGGTTGATTATACTTGAAGATTGCTATGTACGTGTGGCGCAAATGAAACAGAGTTACTCTAATTGGCAGTAAACGCACCGAGATCTTACTGACCTAGTGCAAAAAAAAAGAAAAATCAAGAAACTAGGTGAACAGTGTAAATCTTAGAATACAAGGACACGGGAAATGAGCAGATGAGGATTCCACTTGTAAGCCCCCTTTGTAAGTGCTGAGGGAATCTCCTTTTGTGGTTTATTTGGCAATCTTTCTGTGACCAGTTTTGAGCCTTTCTATTTTAAATCGGTGCAATAAATCTTGTGACTTTCATGCATGTTTGCCTTGGCCACCAGCTTCATTGTTTTTTTTTCACTGTAAACCTTAGGGAATACTGGCTGGTTTGTGTGGAAATTTTGACAAATACACGTCCAATGACCTGACCACGTCTAACAACATGGAGGTGAGAAATGCTCAAGTCTTCGGAGAAAGCTGGACTGTGGGACAGGTAATTACAGTGCATACATTCAATAACTTGTAAGCAAACTGAATAATACAATGGTTTATTAGAGCTTGTAATCTTTGAATCATAATATAGTATAAACACTATGGGCCAGATTTTTAAACCTATGCACGGGTGTAGATTTGTGCGCACAACCCGGCGCGCACAAATCTACGCCCGATTTTATAATATGCGAGCGCAGCCGCGCGCATGTTATAAAATTTGGGGTCGGCGCGCGCATCGGGGCTCCCCTAGGGCTTGGCGTCAGACCGCTGGCCAGACCGCTGTGCTGGAGGCCTCGGTCCTGCCCCGCCCACTCCCCGCCCATTTTTTCAAGCCCCAGGACATAACACGCGTCCCAGGGCTTGCGTGCATCGCTGGACCTATGCAAAATAGGCTCGGCGCGCGCAGGAGCGGGTTTTTGGGGGTTCACGCGTAATATACATGCGTAACCCTTTGAAAATCCACCCGTATGGGAATATCAGGTAAACTGTGTACAAACTAATATCATTTTTACACATCTGGATAAGAATTGAATGTGGGAGAATGTGGGGAAATGTGTGTGCTCATCTACCCAAAGTGCAAGAATCACATCTGGGCAGGCCAGCATTTACTTGTTTGTTATGAAACCCAGACTGTATTCTCTGTCCTGACCTGGTGTGCACCTCACGCCCACGTGTAATCTTCCATGTTACGTGTGCTGTCTCCATGCCATGTCTGGCCTTACAACTAACCTTATGAGACAAACTGGTGGTCAGAGCCCTCATTAGGATAGAAGACGCTTGCCACGGTGGACTGCTTTTGCAGAGTTCTGCCTTAAAGGGTTAATAGCCCTCCCCGAGGCCAAATAACAGGCTTCTGCTTCCATAG